>NC_043763.1:5973169-6295169 GCF_902148845.1 Salarias fasciatus | reverse complement strand
CTGCCAGGCTGCCTCTTGGGCCTCTGCGTCCACCTTTGTGCGCTCATATCTGTTGGATATGTGCACAGACTCTGTGGCCATGTCAGTTTTTAGCACAAACAGGGGTTCGGTCGCTTAACCGTTTCGGTCCTCTGGCCTGTCTCCGCGTCCCTGGGGGGCCGCAGACCAGGGCTTTCCCGCCTGCTGCTTGGCTGTGCCGTGGCCGGCGTGTGTGTGTTGCTGTGGCGATGCTTGTTCACGTCGTGGGCTGCGCTTGGCGCACCGATGCCCACGTCGTTCTTTGGGAGTTCTACGATTGTTCTGGACGTACGGTTTGTTACTTCCGTCCTACGCATCAATCCTGTCAGCATGCCAGCTGGGAGTACATTCATCCCTATGGCCTTCGCCTTTGGTGAGTACCCCATAGCGAAGCCCATAGGCGGGCTAAGCACTTATGACGTAGAATTAGTAGTTACTGGATGTAACTCCAGTTCTACGAATAAGTGCGTGCCCGCCTACCTGCTGGCCCAGCTGTCTGCTTCCTTACTTTTCGTCAGAAGAAGGATTTGCAGAAGGCCCCCTGAGGTTATATGCCCTTGGCGGAGGGCGTGGCGCTGCGCCATCACACATAGGGGATTGGTGCGTCAAGCTTCCTTTTTGTCTCAGTGATTGGTCGAGAGGACGAGGTCCCCATAGCGAAGCCCGTAGGCGGGCACGCACTTATTCATAGAACTGGAGTTACGTCCAGTAACTACTAATTACAATACATCAGCAATAAGTTAAGTCAAAGCAATATAAACCACAAATTAATCATTGTTTTAAAATAGGATAGAGGTAACTGTGAGGTGATAGTTCTCAGGATTTGAGTTATTTTGGGGGGGGTTATTTTTCATCTGCTGCAGAATAAATGCGTAACCTTGTTGCAGGTACTACATGCTGGAGGAGAAGCATTGCATTTCACCTGCCTGAAACTTTGACACACTACTGTACATTATCCCTACTTTGATTAAAAAGATCACTCTAAATCAAATTCCTCTTACTCATTGAGGAGATTATATTAGAAACACACACCATAAAATAAATAAATCATTTTTATTCTAAAGTTTTTAATGAATGTTCTCCAGGTTTGACTTGATGCTTCATCGCCCCCTGCTGGGGGAAATAAAACATTACACCTGTTCATGGCAGTGAGTTCGCCTCATGTCAGTGAGTATAACTTTTACTCTTTATATGGGTTTAATTAAGTTTAATTATCAAGAAATAGTATTTTCAATAATCTCTATAACCGCGAAGAAATCATTTATCTTGAAAATATTGTCTTATTTATGTTTCTCCAACATACCTGAGTAAAAGTAAATGAAAATATATTTTTTTAAATGCTGCAAGACAAAAAACATGAAGTATGATATTTGCCTATGATTTGATTCTAAATTTGTATTATTGGAAAAAATCTTAAAATCGGGTAACATTTGCTTTTGTACATTTACTTTACTGCCTGTCTGGGTGTGTATTGCCCATGGGAAAAATCCATAGATCGTAAAAATCAAGTTCAATTCAGATAAGTCTATACAGACCATTGCATACAACAGATGCTGTTAAATTAAGTGATTCTTATCAAGTTTTAAAATAAAAAAAAAAAACTCAATAAAACGTGTTAATTTCATCGCAGTCCTTATTCAAATTAAATAGAGGGGAAAATCCCAAAAATCCTACCATAGGTGACAGAAGAAAGGAAAATTTAGAAGCACATATTAAACAGAGCCAGACTCTGTCAGTCTGTCACTGATGTGGTTTGGGGATAGTAGTTTGGTTGAGCTGAACACTGCATAACATGAGTTTTTATTAAACACACATTCAGGGGAGCCACCAGAGGGTTTGGGCCCCATGAAAAGAAAAGAAATGATAGTGCCATATTCATTTTGTCAGTATTATAATTTTATCAGGGGCCTTGATGGGCCCCGAGAATCCTTCCCCTTTCCCCCCCGCTTTTTGGTGCCCCTGCACACATCATAATGACACTGGGAAGCAAAAGACAAGATGATCTTGACTTAATTTTAAGCAGAGTTTCAAAAACTGGACTATATTATTGTATTTAGATTGTGAGTTGTTATAAAAACTGAACATTGTCTTTTAAGTTTGCTCATTTTGTTCTAATGATACAGTTTTTGTTACAGACAATACTGTTAAAAGTCTACAAATTAAACCATAAGGAAGAAAGAATAAATAAGTTTCCCAGTTGTATAAACCCATAAGCAGCTTCAGAACATAGTCTATGTTGATCTGAGCCAGCCCAAACGGGCCTGATTTTACCTGTTTCAACTGAATCCCTGCCTCCCATCTCATTTTAGAAACTCTACAACCTCCAGTAAATCAGCAGTCTGAGAACAAACTGTTGGGCAGGTAATTACAGCTCTCTGGTGAAACACATAAAATTAATTTAAAACCTTTTCATACACATCTGGCTGGTTCGCAAAGTTCATGCCAGAGAAGATGAATGATTTTTCACTGGATGTGTCCTTGACTGACCCAGTAATGACAGCCTGAAGGCAGCAGTTCAAATTATTTGTGGAGCAGACCTAAAAGGGGTCGTATGATCACTGTGGCGACGCTTCTGACAGCCGGGATGTGCAGATCTAACAGCCAGGACTGTGCGGGGCCTGTTTTTTAATATTCCACAGAGAGTAAAGTGTGTAATTATAATGTTCTGTGGGTGAAGACTCGCTTTATGAGTGTTGCAGCGGTTTGGTTACAAATCCTACAAATCATTTCAAGTGTTGATTAGAAATAGCAGAGAAAAACACATCAAACTGAGAAAATGCCTATGATTTGGAAATGTTAAATTTGACCCCAGCAGAAACAGTTCACCTCACAGTGGATCTTTTAAAGCATGCAGGTGTTGTCTGGCTAAAATCAGACATTTTACAAAAAGATACCAGGTGTCTGTTGTCAAAATATTAAGCTTTAATGCAGCATTATTTGTTGAGGTTTAAGCTGCTTGTGGAATCAGCCGTCAGCCCAGTGCCGAGGAGCTTCCCAGAAGTAGTAAAGTAGAACGTTTTTTTTTTTTGTGTTGTAGTGTTGCTTTGTCACGTGAACTATGAATGATTGATTGTTCTGTTTGAGTCATTTAGAGGCCATTGGGGACCGTTTTCAACAGCTATGAAGAATCCAGCATTAGACCTGCAATGGTATGAAGAAGAACCAGGAACAAAACACCAGAGACGAGACGAGACGAGACAGCCCTGATGGTGTGTTAAAGAGTCATTGGAAGGTAAAAAAAAGTCAAATTTTCCTAGAGGGAAAATTGCATATGCATTGAGTGAAACTGGTAGGTTCCCAGTTGGAAAGTTACATCTTGACTGAGACTGAAAATGTATACTCATTTATCAACCTTTACACACAAAATTTTGTTGATAATACCCTTGATTATATAAAATTAGCAAAACTGGCTAGCCATTTGTAGCTATAAAGCTTAAGAGTAAAGGCTGGCATTGGAAAATCTTCATAAATGTAGCATAAAAGAAAAAAAAAGTACCATTTGAGCTTCAGTTCATCCCCTTATTTTTTGTTAACTGTGATAATAAGCTTGTTTGCATCCATAAGGCAGCAATAAATGATCTCATAAAAACTTTGTTTTTATCTTAGCTTCTCCATGTATATTGTAAATATTTCTTATGTTAATCCTTAAATAACACATCCCTGGAAACTGAAATATTTAGTAAAGCGCTTTAGCTTGTTAGCAGGACTGATCCATGTGGAATGGAAGCTATGCGGATGAGAATGCTAGAAATGTAGCAGCTCAGACTGGCATGGCTCAACCGCCGACTTGTTTCCATCATGCAGTGGGAATCGCAGAGCGGCGGCTCCGAGCTCTGGAGGGACTACTCTTCCTGGGTCTCTCAGGCTTTGGCACAGACATCAAGCCACACATAAAGAATTGTGGGAAATCCTGCATCCTCAGGCCCTGACCTCCTCCCCCTTCCCACTGCTGTCATCATGGAAGCTCCTTTTAGTGCTTCAGTCCCCCCAACGTGAAGTCTGGAGCTGGTAGGAGACGCAGCTGCCGAGACCTCGGTGGGAACAAACACGCACGCATCTCATTTGTCTGAATAGTGGCACGTTTAGATGCGGGTGAGATCCTCAGCATTCAAGAATCTTTTCAAACATGCATAATGAAACAGAGATCGGGATTCACTCATACAGAATCTGCAGTATTTTTTAATGATCTATACTTTTGGTCTTGAAAAAAACAAGAACTAAAATATTTCTAATTTTTGCAAACGTGAAAACTATTCGTGCAGAAAAGTAACTTCACTTATTTTTATATGTATTGAGGAGTAGAGCTGCTAAAAGCAGCAGACTATAGATACAATGGGGAGGGGTGGATCCAAGGAAATGTGGGGGTTGGAACAGGGGGTGCAGAGTGTCTTTCCTCAGTTTGATGTATGAACAGTGGGGAGATGGGGAATCGAACCTGCAACCTGCAGCCAGAGCCAACCCAGTTAGAGTAAACTTACTGTTTTTTCTTTTTTTCTTTTTGCTCCTGGTTAAATCTTTGTCTTTGTAACAAACAAGACTAGATACAGCTTATTGATTTTCTATTGAAGCAGCTTCAGTGGTACAAAACAACAAAAAGACAGAAAATGTATCAGGACATAACAATTAGAGTAAATCTCTTGGTCTAATTACTATTAGCTTTCAGTTTATTTCCTTTTTTCTCATAAAATGAAGGATGATAGAATTGCATAATGATTAAATTCACTTTAAGATGCATCCTTGGACACTTCACAGCCGTTTTATAGTGAAGTTGGTATAACTAGTTTTGAATTGAGTGATTATCGTCACTGTAGAAAAGCAAGAAAGATTAAACAGTAACAGATAATAAAAACTACATTTGTCATTGCCAAATAGACTACACATATTTTAGAACAGATTGTGAAATAAAAAAAAAGTCTGTTTCATTTAATATAAATTGCTGAGCGCAATCACATTTTGTTGCTCATTTTATGCAGTTAATAAAATTCTGAGTGACTCAGATGATTGTCAGGTGAACATAAGATACAAGTGAACGCAACAAAACAGCAAATAAAATAAGGTGATTAAAATGTATTGAAATAAGATAAGAATAAAAACACTATAAAACTCTTATTTATGTATTTTTAGAATAAAACAAAACTGAACCCAGTGCAGTGATCGAGCTGATTTAAAATTCAGTGAATGTGTGGCTGCTGACTGGATTTAACCAGCATGCTTTGAGCTAGAGGACAAGTGAGGAGGGGAAAGAGCAAGTGCTTTAAAGGGGGAGAGAGCGAGAGAGTGTACATGCGGGAGGGTTGGAGGGAGAGAGAGGACGACAGCCACAGAGAGGGAGCGAGGGAGGACAGGCGGGTGGGTGCCGTGAAATCCGCTAACAGGGGAGCTCTGTGCATTTGTTAGACATCTTGGCTGCTTGCCCAACTTGGCTCATTGTAATCGAGGCATGATCGTGGACTCCAGGCAGCCCTCTCTGCCGCCTCGGCCGCCTCACGCCAGGACCCAGCCCAGCTCTCTCCGCTGACATGGACAAACCCGTGAGTGCGTCTTCTCCCTTTCCCCCCTCTCTCATCCCACACTCTCCCCGGTGTTCGGTTCCCCTCGCCTCCCTCTCCCGCTCTGTCGCAGATTTAGCTGTGGCTGCACGCAGCCTTTCAGTTGTGCCTCCGGCTCCCTCTCTCCCCTGCTGTTGCTCCGGCAGGAGGCAGGAACGCCGGGCAGGCGGGGAGCCTTGGCAGCGTCCTCTCCGCAGGCCCTCTTCCTCCCCTCTCCTCACACCCCCTTCCTTGCCCGCCTGTCCAGGCATGGGTGCCATCCGCTGGCAGAGCCACGGCGTCTCTGTGCGCGCCGAGATTACGTGTGCACGTTAGCTATGCAGCAGAGCCCGGAGGTGTGACGTCCCCTCACAGAGACCCCTCGCTTTGGTCCGGCGGAGGGGCAGCGATCACTCCGGCGGGCTCGCCGAGCTTAGGATTCAGCGGCGTGCCTCTCCATTGCGCCTAACTATTCTTGGTGGTATGTCCTCATGGTCTGTTGTGTTTGGATACCCTGACAACTAGAAGCTGTGAGGTAACCACTTTCCAGCCCGCCGCCTCTCCGAGTGAGTGTAAACTTTTTCTCATGAGCACTCGTGTCTTTGCAGGTTTGAGATAAAGCTCCCTTTTTGGAGAAGTGCTTGATTTTATTCCACTAAAAGTCGGCGCTGGCTGAGTTTAATCTCCGAGCTGACATTCACAGTACTCTCACTGGCAGCCATGCTTTGCAGCAGTGATGGAAAAATGAATTCCTTTCAGTCCCAATATGATGCTTTTTGAGCGCCGTCTCGTTGTGAGTCATCATACCACACAGAGGCAACCTTGACTTTTGTGGCGTCACCGGGGGAAAACAGTGGAGGATGACTGATTCACTTTGGCACAGCTACTTCTTGCCTCTGTCAAAGAAGGTCTGACCCTCCTCACTAATTCATTCAGAGAGTGAAACAGGGCATGCATTCAAAATTATTATCTTTTTTTTTTTTTTATCAACACTGTGACAAGCAGAAGTGACGACTTGGCGCGTCACCGTCTCATATCCCGAGCTGTGAACAACAGCAGATGATGCCAGCACTGATTCAAGGAGCGGAACACGTGCTTCAGCCCACTGAGCTGAAATCTCCTCTTTGTGTTTTTGACAGTGTCTATCATTCATTAAATATCATCCAAGAACTGCTGCTTGTGTCCGTATTAAACTCCTCTGAAGGGATGAAGAAAATCTGGAGAATGAAACGGCCACCTCTGCACACAGTCGTCGTTTAGAGTTATTAAGCTGGTAATCTTGATGATTTGAAGTGGGGTTGTATGAGGTGCTCGTCAGTCGTCTTTGTGCTGGGTGCAGTTGATGGGGGTCAGTGTGTCCCGGGGTGGGAGATTCAGCCAGCGCTCTGACACAGACTGGAAGCAACACACAGCTCTGGACAGGGCCGGTCAGATTGGCTCTCTGAGCTTGTGTCACTGTAAAAAAAAAAAAAAACATTTTCTAAGTGAAAGTGAAGTCAATCTACTTCCATGTCTGAGAAGATTGACCAGAAAACAGCAAGTTTAGAAGTTGTTGCATTAGCAACTGTGTTTTTGTCAAGTGAAACTTTATCTGCAGCTTGGCAATGACAAAGTCTTCACAAAGTCATATACGGATTATCAGATTTGAGGAGAACGGACAAGATCGATTACTTCTCCTGTCGACAGATCCCCTCCTGCTGAAATACTTTTTTTTTTAAATTCAGAGAGGGATGGATTCTATCTATAATTAACCAACAAACCGAACAAAACGCATCATGAAATATTTTTTTAATCTGAAAAAAAAAAAAAAAAAGCAGGACTGTTAATCTAAGGCAATGAGAGGAAATCAGCTGGCTCTCCACGGCTTTTGTTTGTGGACTTTATTATAAGGTATTTTCTATGTTGTATCTCAAATTCAGACTTTGCAATTATCTCCAGTAATTTTCTTTTATTTTCATTTCATGTTCAGCCACCTCCTCTTATGGTATCACAGCTTTCATCCTGGATCTATTTGCTTCATGCCGTCTAAAAACAAGCTGAACAGTTCACGTGTGCTCACTTACTTTGTGCTGTTCCCTGCCATGACAGCCTTGAAGCTTTTCATGCGATCAGCTTCATTTAGCCTTTCACACACCACGACAATGGAGCTACTGTGCGCAGCGCTTCTCATCCTTCAGAAGAAACCCCTGATTTATAATGTCTTGCCCAAGGACACCTCTGCACATGGACAGCCATAGCCGGGTTTTGAACTGCTGATGTTCTGAACTGTTGCAGCTTCTTCTACTGTGTTCTCTATGGCTGCAGTGCTATTTCAGCTAGCTCAACTTTAACATGTCACGCATGTGACCTGCACTTGAAGTAAATGCGTGCTTCAAAAAAGGTCGTATACTCTTTCAAACCCTCGCTCTGCAAAGAGTTGTCTCTCACTCACCAGTAGTCATGCACCCATTCACCCATTCACCCATTCAGCTTTCCTGACTCTGCACAGAGCAGATGGGAAAACAGTTGTAAAGTTATCTCAGGTTGATGAAAAGAGATATTAGTGTTGACTGACGATACTGCCCTATTATCGTTACACTATACGTCATCGGTACGACATGTTAAAGTGACGATATCTCGGGCGTTACAGCACACCCCTGGGTTTTTTCACGGCGGGGCCTCTTGTCGGGCAGGAAGTCTTGCCCTGTTGGCTGCTGCGGGATGTTTCGGATGCTCTGCATATGCGCTCTGGCTGTGTAACTGAGCTCCCTAATGAATGCTCCATCTGTGGACTGTGTGAGGGTGTGTTTATGTTACGGCAGTGGTGTGACACGGGGACAATTTTAAATGGCTAGCCAGCCTATGACTGAGTAGCATTTCACCTCTTTGTCTTAATGTTGTTGAACAATAAGGAGAATGCATCAAAGGTTTCATTTTGTGGTAATGTACCGTATTGTCTTATGCATAAATCTGTTGTTTACCAACTGGAAGGACTGAATCTGCTTGTGTAGGTCAGATAGTCAAGATACAATTTGAGAATATTTCAGCTGGAAAAGTAAAACCACAACAACTGAAATTGAGACCTGATTGCAGGATGTGATTTTCTGAGGAGCCAGAAAAGGCTGAGAGGTATTTTTACCTAGCAAGTAACATCCTGTAGGATCATTAGTTTTTGGAAAAGCACACAGGGTGGCCAATCAGACTATGAGGAGGATGGGTAAACCGTTCATTCATGGAAGCTCCTCTACTGATGTGAAATATTTTGTATATTCACACCACCTAAGCATTGAGCAAAAAATGCTCAATGGACTGAATCTATGCGTCTAATAAATGTATGTTTTTTTCCTTCACAGGCCTCCACAGACATGATGCCCAAGAGGGATCATGAGAGGGACCTGGAGCTGGACAAGAAGATCCAGGCTCTCCGCAGGAAGAACGAAGCGCTCATGAAGAGGTACAAGGTGAGCACAGAGGAGGAGATCTCTACACTGGAGCTTCCAGGTCTTATGAGCTTCCTGATCATTTGGTTGTGGTCTTGGTTCCATTCAGGAGGTGGAAGAGGACAAGAAAAGGGCGGAAGAGGAAGGAATGGCGCTGCAGAGCAGAAAGGGCAAAGCTGACGATCTCACCATCACAATCAGCAAGTCCACCAGTGTAAGTGTCCGCGAGACTGACAGATATCCAACCATGTTCGAGCAGAAACGACACCAGCGGGTTCCAGCGTTAGGGTGGAGTCGTGCACCAACGTTTTGAAAACCCTGCAGTATCGCTTGCATTACAGTTCCTGAAAATCACCTTTTCTTCATCGGGCAGACTGAATAAATAATTCAGAGCCTGTTGTCTGTCTTCGGTTGGAAGCAGGACAGTCGAGTGGTGGTGACGAAGCCATTCAGCAGCGGCTCGCCAGCTGGGAAAGGACAGCAGGAGGCCGGGCCCGACAGAGGGGGAGACGGACCCCCGCAGGATGCTGGCCGAGGCCACAGGAAGCAGCTGACAGTCACAATGGCGGGTAGAAAGGTAATTTCTCTGCCAATTTCCTGCTCAAATCCAGCAAAAACTACCGTGGTTGTACTGCGATTAATGGAAGAATGACATGAAAGCAACCACTAATCAATCAGTCACATCAATGCAATCTGCATTCAAGGAACAGGGACATAAGAAGCAAAGCTCTTTTAACATAAAGAAAACATTACTTTAAGAACCTATTAATTGAATTTTTTCCCCTCAAACAAGAGTATTTAAATGAAGGGTTTGTATACATTCAGCTTCGGTAATGTGGAAAAAAATTAGCTGGAAGTATCACTTCCAAAAAAATCTCAGTTCATAAAGTCCACAAGCAAAAGCCGTGGTGAGCCAGCTGAGGAAATGCTTCTCATCACAATAAAAGCAGCTTCTCTGCTGAAGACTGAGCCGATTTTCACCTCCTTTCAAATGTGGCACAAACAGACACAATAATAAGCAGAGGTAACAAATTGCATTGTGCTTTGTACATTAATCAGTTAACACGGCCCTGCCACCCACACATGTGCGTGCAAGCAAAATCACTCAGTGCCTGCTTTTCAAAGCTTTCAGGCTGGTTCTCTCAAAATGAATGTGATCAAACACTTGTTGATTTATTTCAGTGAGCTGTTGTTTATGCAATAATGTGTCATTTTGACAGCTGGAAGCATTGAATCAGTGTTAGTGTGGGTCAGACAATAGACACAACATGAACATATTCAACTGAAACAGTGAAATACAACAAAACAATGAGAGCTGCATGGAGGGGGGACTTTAACATCACATTGCATGTACGCTTGCTTTCTTGCAAAATAGATTATTTTATGCTTTTAATTTGTCCTCATCACATTTGCAGAACAGCCAGTCTCTTTCGATAAGGCTTATTTTTCGTCATAATTTTTTGTAATAAAATTGCAGGTCACAAGGCATGTTGGGAAAATACACCCTGCTTTTATCCATGCAAATAAGCACAGCTCAGGCTCATTAGACTGTCACTGGCTCATTCAAAGTCAGTCTATTCGGCTCCCTGAAAAAAGCATCTGCTCGAAACCAAAACTAATACTTTCTGGAAATCCTCTGCACATGAATGAACTGGATTGAGAATGTCAGCTATCACGAGTAAGATAAGATGATATAAATCTGGATAGTGATAGCACAGTCAACAATGTTTGGATTAAAATGTGTTATCTCGTATTGGATCTAACTGCTGATAAACATATAGCATGTGGTGTTGATGCTTTGATACGTTAATAATCTGATGAACTCCCAATGAGGCTTTTTCTGATCGTGTCCTGTCTATCATCTTAATATATTATTTATGATAATTCAGAGCTGCTGTTGGTTTTTCTTGTTTGTTTTTTTTGTGAGTCTGTTCATTCAGTGACCCTGTTTCCTTTCATATGTTTGGGCTTCTCTTGGCTCTTGCGTTGCCATATGCTGAGGTGTTGCTTTGCACTGTTAGAAAAGGAAACGAAAAAATACAGACTCGTAACAAAAAAAAAAATACAGTCACAAATTTCTTGAATGCACGAGCAAATTAACATGTTGCTGTTGGTGTAAAACAGCTACAGTACCTTGACGCGGGTTACCGCTCCTGCAGGGTAAGAGGGTGGTGAGTGAGAAGTCGGAGAAGAGGCCGGGCCCCGCGGATGTCAAGAGCCCTACAGATGACGGACAGGCGAGGCGTGCGGAGTCGGCGGGGAGGGGGAAGCAGCCAGCTCACATGACCAGGAGAGACGCGGCGGCGCAGGTCTGAAACAGACGCAGTGAACTCTCCACTCTCACGTCCTCCCCTTTTGTTTACGCTCTCCTGCTGCACTCGTGTGTTTTACATAGATGTCAGACATGTCGGCTGGCCCTGCCCCTCCAGTGATGGAGCACAAAGGCTCGTGGACAGGGGGTGGACTTACACTGGTGTGTGTGTGTGTGTGTGTGTGTGTGTGTGTGCGTGTGTGTGTGTGGGTGCGTGTGTCAGGATTGCGTTGATTGTTAATAGAGCTGCAGAGCGTGTTGAGTGCATGCTCTGCAGACCCACAATTTCAATTTTATTAGTCTAGTATTACTTTCTTTTATTATATGTCTGCATTCAAGGAGCCTTTGTTATGAGTTTAGCGCGAGGATAATTGATCACCTTCTGTGGGGAAATGCCTTTGAGCAGCTCGGCGAGAGTTCAACAAAAAGCCTCCTGACGTGCTCATTTACATTAAATAGAAGATGATGTATCTCACTTAACATCACGGCTCACAGCGGACTGCTCAGGATCCCATATTTAACACAGAGAGGCAGAAACACGTGTGCACATGAAGCACCCCCGACTGGGGCTGTGAAATGCCACACTGTCACTGACCTTAGCCCCCCCCCCCACCCCAGGGTATGCAGAAACTCAGTAGCAGCTGCTCTGCTTCAAGCCTCTCTCTCTCACACACACAAAGTGAGACGAAGAAACACACACTCGAGCTGCTCAGTCAGTGAACTGATGTACAGGTGGCTGATTCTTGCTGCTGTAAACGCAGACAGCCTGCTCACTGTGGCATTCTCCACACTCCGGGTTCTAGAAGTTGATACTCCATGTAAATATGTACGTGCATTGTTCGGCTTGTGCTGCTCATTGAGTTAAATCTGGGAGTTCGACACGCGCTTCTGTTGCTTTCGTTTCTCGCCCGCTGGGTTCGTCCCCCCTTTGTTTTTCGTGTGGACTGAGTCAGCGCTTGAACAGAAGCCAGTGCTCCAGTGCACCAGTCATCTGTGACTCGGTTTTCCACATGGCCGCTGTTTACACAGCCAGTATCACTTACCGAGCTTTATGGGAGCAGCGGGAGAAATGCTGCCGCCATTGGATGATACGGGAGGAGAAACTGTCCTGAATCTGAATCGACGCGTTGCTACGGCTTTGCCCTTCCTCTAAAAATATTTTCCCAATGAGTGTGTGCAATGCAGAGCGACACCCTGGAAAGAAATAATGCCGCTGCGAGCGGGGTGTGGCCGCCGTGGCTTTGTCACAGGCAGATTTTAATGCCTCATGGCTAGACTGTCTGTTCACACTCATGAGCGAACGCAAGGAAGTGCAGAGGGGAGGAACAAAAGGAGGGTGAGACAGAGACTGCTGGCAGCCCCCCGAGTGTTTCCTGCCTCCTTTCCCCTCACTCTGAAACATTAAGAGGTCTACACTTTGCTGGCACGATTGTTTCCCCCTTCCCACCATCCTGAAAAGGGCCGATTTGATCTAATTAACATTCAACTGCCTTCTCACTCTGAAAAGGCTCATTATGCCGGGCCTGGCAAGGTTCCAGGAAAGAGTCAGGGAGGGAGAGGAGGAAGACGAAGTGTGAGGAGGAAAAACCAGCAGAAAGCAAAGGTAGTCAGAGCTCCTTTGTGTTTGTGCATGGGTTAGACTGCATGTGGGTGTGGGCGTGAGAGCGAGTATGGCTGGAGGTGCTCCGCCGGACCACTCTGTCCACCACTCATTGTTTTTTCTTTTTTAAACCCCCCCCTCCCCTTGGCTTTTCAAGTGCTGCTGTTAATCACAACATGACTCATCCGCTGTGCTCACTGGAGCTCGTCCTCGCCGTCAGAAATAGACCCGGAACGAAAAGTTCTCCCGTGAGATGAGTAGGATTTTCTTCAAAGCAGCAGGTAGTGTTTACCTCCGACCTGCAGGCCGAGCCCTGTGCAGAGGGCCAAGTTTCACCTGCGACACCTGTGTCGTCACATGCAGTTATGCTGTGAAGCCACTTGGAGGCAGTGTAGGACTCTTTATCTTTGAGCTCCAGCCTCTTTTAGATGCTCTTTTTCTGTTCGTGGCAGTGATAATGTGACTCTGCACAGCCAGGTTTAATCGGTCAGCAGCAAGCGGCTGTGTCGCCGTTGTCCCTGTCACATCCGTCTTGTTTATGTTTCCGTCTCTTTGACAGGAGGAGATCAAACCGGGGCAGAAGCACGCTGAGGAGCAAAGCGGCGTGGCAGAGCAAAGTCAGGTGAAATACTGGTTTACCAACACACACATCCATCCATCCATCCATCCTCTAGCACTGAGTGGAGTTAGGCGAAGACAGAATACATAATAGACAGTTCGTACCTATCACAAACCTTTTTACCAATTTAAAGTCAAAAATTAATCTTTAAGAAATGTTTTAGACTGTGGAAGAAAACCTGAGAACCCCCCGCCATATGTACAGAGGAAAACATGCAAACTTCACTCAGAAAACAGATTTAAACTGGGGATATTTTCACTCTGAGGTGAGAGAGCAAACCACTGCACCAGACCAGGGCATCATGAGGCCATATGTGGCTCTGCTTGACAGGGTGTCTCTGATTCCCTGAATCAAATTAACCTTACTGTTATTATTGGCTTTATTCCATCTGAAATGGTTGGATTTTTCACATGACTGTCTACAGTTACATTATTGGCTGGGCATACTGCCTAGAAGAAAAAGAGAGTCTAGTAAAAAAAAGAAATTCTAGTATTTATTGACCTAGTTACTGAGCGTCAGATTTAGAAGAAATTGAATCTTGATTTTCAGACACATTTGGGAAAAAAGTGTCGTAGAGCAATGGCAGCTTATAAAAATCACGTTTGAAAAAGTGTTTTTATTGAGAAAACCCAAGCTGCCTTATGTCTCGACTCTCCATAGAAGTGCTTGATTTCTGATGTGGCCCTTTGGGGAAAATTTGTTTCCCATCACTGCTCTACTCGCACCATTGACCAAAAGTCCAATAAGTACAACAACAACAACAAAAAACTGGAACAAATAATTCAGTCAGTGCTGACAAACCCTAAAATATTTAAGAAAGTTGTTTTTTTCTCCGTGTTTATTTTCATGATGCAGTACAAGCAGCCAGCTGTCCGTCGTCTGCAGCACTTTATCCAGTTCAGGGTTGCGGGACGCTGAAGCAGATCACAACTAATTATGTGCACAGGCAGGTTGCCAGTCCAAACACAAACACAAAGAGACAGACACGCACACACACATACACACACACACACACACACCTACAGGCAAGTTTCAGAGCCATTAATTAACCTCACATGCATATTTTTGGACTGTGGGAAAAAAACAACAAAAACACTGAAGCCTCCAGAAAACATCCACCGTGGAGAAAAGCCTCGGTCAGAACATTAAGGACACGCCAGCGCTAAAGATAGGATGTAGGGAAACGCTGTCCAGGGCGCACCCTGCAGATATCGAAGACAGGCGAATGGATGAGAACAGGTCTGAAATCCAGGGCTTCCAAACAGCAGAGCCGCCGTGTGAGCGGGGAAATGGGGGGAAAACGCAAATAGTCGCTCGGTCTCTGTCAACAAACACACACAGACGGGCGCGACGCGTTGCCACGCACGCCCCTCTCCTCTGCCGCTTGTCCCCATCTGCCTCCCGCTGGCCTGCGTGTTGGCGGCGCTGGAGAAGCTCAGAGCTGTCTCACAGATCAGGCGTGCAATAAACAGGCTGACTGGGGAGGCAGGGAGGACGGGCTTCAAAGGCCCGAGGAATACGCCGCATGACAAGTGACGCTGTTCATGCCTCTCTGGCTCTCCGCGCTTTGCCTCTTCGATTAGTCCGAGCTCAAGGAAACTGTTTCTGTTCCTGTGTCTTCTCTGTGAGAGCTCTTTGGTTAAGAAATATAGTTTTTTTTGGGTCTAGACCTTCTAAAAAAGCCAGAATAAGTTAGAGAAATCAGCACTGATCATGCTCACCTTACATCCTCCGCCCTACCTGCCTCAGCGCCTGGCAACACCCCCGCGAGGCCCCGCGGAGCCCAGAAATTGAAAATTCCTAATTAGTGGATGTGTTTGGTGAGCAGGAGGCTGCCTGTTGGAACATGCGATATCTGCCCTCCCGTGTGGCCCCGGACATCCTGAGGGCCAGAGGGGAGGAGAGAGGAGACGGAAAACAGAGCGAAGAGCACAGATGCCATGTTCTCCAGTACGTGCATGTAGGAAGGCAACATGTTTACTGCGCTGCGATTGGTCCAACCCCCTGAGAGGAAAACATGACCCATCACTTTTTTTTATACCAGCTCTGTTTTTGTTGTCCTTCTGAGATTTGATATGCAGGCCGGCATGATGACTGTATTGATTTTTGTCGGTCTGAACGTCGCTTCATTCTCCGTCTTCCTCTCAGACACTCCCCGGTCCTTTGACGTGATTTTCCGAACAGAGCGGCTCTGTTTCCAACCTCCGAGGCTTTGTAACATGAGCGCATCGCCTCTGTCCTCTTTGATGTGTTAAAGAGCCCTTTTCAGATCTCTCTCTCTCTCTCTCTCTCTCTCTCTCTCTTCAGCGATCGCGAGCAACAATCCTGTCTGCTCCAGTCACAGTAATCGATAAACAGGTTAAGAAGAGGGGGGAGTAATTGTGTTTCCTTTACATTGGGGAACTTTTTCCTGGAATGCGGGTAATTAGTAATACAGTGAAGCAGCAGTTGGCAGTAGAAATACATTTGCTCGCTCCCATTTGAATCCCGCTGATGTGTGTGTTGTTTATGTACGAGGAGCAGTCGGTGTTTATGGCCACCCAGGCTGATCGTGACCACGTTCCCTCCGCCGACGACCCTGCAGAGACGTCAGACGCGTTATGACATTTCACTCTGAGGGGTGTTTAGCTTTAATGGCGGCGCTCCATCGCCAACCATCCTTGGGTTTTTTGGGGTTTTTTTTTTAATGCGTTTAGATAATGTGAAGTGTTCTGTGCCCACACAGGAGCCGGAGAGCCCGCAGGCCGGCACGGACCTCAACATCCCCACGTCCAAGGAGGAGCAGGAGGAGTATCTGCGCTGGAAGAAGGAGCGCGAACAGATCGACAGGGAGCGGGTGGCGCGCCATAAAAACGCCAAGGGCCAGTGGAGACGGGCGTGGGACATGGACAAAACCGAGAACATGTAAGACCCCTCAGCCTTCCCAGGGCTCCTTGCCTGCCGACGTCACAGATTTCTCACAGCTGCTCTTCCTGTTTGTACTTTTCATTAGCTGGACTCCCCATCTCCATGCTGATTCACTCTGTTTTTTAAACCACAGAGGAGATTTAATCTTCTCCAACAACACAGGGTCTCTCATTCATCCACCCCCCCGGATGAGCCGTAACTTTTACAGAGCTGGACGTATCAACTCGATCAAATGAAAACAACTGTAAACTCAGATCCTCACATTAGGCCCTTCTTTGTATTTCTTTTTAACACATCAACTTGTCCAGAACTAAGTTTGCTCTTGTCATCACCAACACATCACTGGTCAGACATTCTTTCATTTAACCCACCACAGTAACAGAATCGGATATCTCGGAGGATCAGTGGTGGCGCCGTTACTCACCAAACCGCTGCTATCAGGCTTTATGGTTATACACAGAAAGACCGCTTCACATCCTGGAAGCGGTGAAAGGGAGTGAACTAATTTATGGCTATGAGTACGATGCAAATAACTTTTTATGTGCGCACTGAGAGTTCACTTCCTGACTTACAGCAGAATACTGCCACTGATGCCACGTTGAGTGACTCCGTCCCGCCACTGGGAAATATATGAAACCTCCCACTTTCCCAGTGGGAAGCTCCCAGTTTGACCTTTTTTTTTTTTCCCTCAAGTAGGAAGAGGGAATTTTTTTTTTTTTTTGCATATTGCTTTCATGAGTAACTTTATAGTTTTCACTTTACTCACTATAAGCTGCAGCTCGACACGACTCTCGTCTGGATAGAACGAGTGAATATGCTAAATGAACGGACGACCACGGAATACAGAATGAACTTCCTGAAGCACCAGATCCATCTGATGCTCAGCAGCTTGACTCAGTGATTTTTCATCCACTTGTTGTGCAGACGAGGAGAAACAGACCCTGCAGAACAGCACTTTTCTTTCTCTTTGCATCATTCGGTGGAAGAATCCATTCGACGAGCTGACTGTATGTTCTGCCGCATGATCACTAGACTAATCCTCATTAAGTCACAGGACGCTGCACAATGACCAAACAGCGCAGAGTAATTGCTTTTCAAGGGAACTTGCGTCACCGCATCAACAGTCCGTGATATTATGTGTGTATTCCCTGGGCTGCCTGTTCGCCTTTGACAGTCTGCTCTCCCATGAAGAAATCACACAATAGCATCTCAAAGTGACTGCAAAAGGGAAAAAAAAGAAAGAAAAAAGAAAAACAGCGCATTAATCTAAAGTGTTTAGTAGAATTCAAACAAACTGAGCCGGAGTACAAAGAGTGACCCGAGTTTCAGCGTGTATTAATGTGCTGTTTAAGGAAGCATCAAAACGTAAAGAGACAAGAGAGGAACGGCTATTTTTAGCAAGGGATAAAGGGTGGAATGCTTTGCCTTATTTGGCGAGGCTTAAACAAGGACCTCCAGCGAAAACGGAGAAGAAAATGCTTGTAATTGGAGGCTTTTCATGGTTGTAAAATGTAGGAAGTGTGTGTTTTTTTTTTTTGTTGTGCAACCTCTTCTTTGATGCTGCATCATCTCAAATCAAGAGCCGCGATCAATGATTACTGATACACTAAGAGTTCAGAGCAGCCTATTTATAGAGAAGAATGGAAACCTTGTATTGGTTTTGGTTTGTTTCTAACCTTTGCGTCTGTCTCCAGGTTTTCAGAGAAATCCCTCCCTGACAGAGACTGGGGCCCCTCCGGCAGAGGTGAGACACTGAAACACACCAAACGCGAGCAGCAACACCTGTAACACCTCCTCAAATCCTCACGGTGGTAAAAATGTGTTGTGTGGCTCCAGGTGGAAGAAGTGCCAGAAAAGGACAAGCCAGAGCAGGCGGTGATTCAAGAGGTAGACTACGTGTTTTCTGGTGATCAGGGTTTTCAAAGTGTGGGAGGACGAGCTCACTCTCACACAGCTTGGAACCGCATTATTACAGCTGTTGGGATTCACAGGTGATACCAATCTTAACTACTGCGTGTTTGTACTGAACTAAAATGTGTTTGACAGATCAGATCAGACCCACAGCCTGTCATCTGTGTGTATCTGTTACACTCAAGCTAATTGGATCATATCTCAGTCACCCTCCACTTTGAAAACCGCTGCGTCAGATAAATAAATGAATATTCCTGCTTCCTGCAGAGATGCTGATAGAATCTTTAACTCTCAGTGTTCTCCCGTTCCAGGTCATGACAAGCGAGGAAAAGATAAAGGAGCTAAAAATGTGCAAGTGATGAGCAGCAAAGCAAAAGGCAAAGATCGTCTGACGGGGAGAGCGAGGAGGTCAGTAGCAGCTAAACTATCGTCCTCTGAACAGCCCGGAGTAAAAGATGATCATCCCACCATCTGCACGTCTTTCACCACTTCCTGAAATATCGCTACGAGAACCGATGCTATGACTAATGAACGTACTAAAGCAGATGTGGGAGTCCATGTTGTCTTCCTGCACCGTGCCCCCGTGCACAAATCCCCCCGGACGTCATGAGACTTGATATAGAAGTTGTAGCAGCTGACTAAATAACCCAGAAGGCGTCCATTCATATCGGCGTTTTATTCCCTCTGAAACAAACCACTGTGCAGACGCTCTCTGGGCGTGCGGTTACACAAGCATTGCTCACCACCTCCAAACATCACAGGACTGAGGCGCCGTGCGCTGAAGGTGTAGCGTGCCAGGTGGGTTTCTGCCTCTGGGACTGGGACTGGGAGTAGGAACGGGGGTCAGGGGACCCTGCAGTGGAACGTTTGTGTTATCGGACTGCGCTGCCGCAGCATCACCGGCCCACGGGCGACCGCTACACCATCTGAGATCCGCCGGAGCCCCAGACTTTAATCCTTCCTTCACTGAACCCGGAGGGGCGTGAGCAATCCGCCTCAGCCTGTTGGTCCTAACTCCTCTGGTTGGTTTCACCAGCTGCTGGTGTGGTATTGAGTGGTGTAACATCGGGGCTGCTTCCAGAGAGCATTTTGATGGTACTCCACCTCCAGATCCTTTCAAAGGAATGTTTTTCAAACAGTGGATTCCTTGTTTATTGATAAAAATTGAAAGATGTACGACGTCTTGAAACCTGCCTCCGTCATAAGCTCACATAAAAGTTTGAGATCTATTCCGTAAACCAGTTGCGCTTCCTGAAGCAAGGCACTCAGGGCCTTGCTCAGGCACAGACCCACTCGGCATATCAATGGATTGGAACCAGTGAACTTCTAGTTGCACCAGGGCCTCATGCAAATATCCAGACAAATGAAATTAGTCAGATTAAAACAAATTGAGACACAACAATGCCTGAAATCTGAACTTTTACAACAGGCTTTAGCCACAGTGAAGAAGTCCTTTCTGTATGGAGTTTGCATGTTCCTAGAAGGATCCTTCAAAACTCCACCTTCCTGTGTGTTTGCATTGATAGAGTGGGTCGTCCCTCCCCAGGGATGGACTGAGTGCCTTGCACGGCAGCTGCCTTGTGTGTGAATGTGTGTGTCAATGGGTGAATGTTGCCTTGAGAGCTGCTAAATCAGTGGAATAGTGGTTTGTCACTGAACTCCATTTTCCTCGTTTTGCCGTGACACCGTGATTGGACCTTAACCTGATTATCCTTTGACCAAAATCTGTTTGATTTCAGATGGCAGCCAGATGAGGATGGAGAGAACCCTCAGGTGAGAAATCCAACCTGAATTTGTTTACATAAATGTAAAAAAAAAAAAAAAAAAAAAAAAAGACAAAGTGATCCAATCTTATCTCATGTGTTAGATTTTGGATACAACACTGGAGGAGTTCCTGGAGGAACTCGACGCCCTCACAGAGGAGGTTGAGGTTACAGACACGAAAACAAAGTCGCCGCCCAGCCCAGATTCACTGAGCACGCCTGACGAGGTGAGCGGGTCCAGAGACGACGCCCCGAGTCAGGGGAAGACCGCCGCTACGGAGAAGAAAGTACGTTTCTCAGAGGATCTGGTCCAGGCGGCTCCTCCCAGGCAAACCGCCGCCTCTCAAGACTCTGTCGCTTCGGACGCCAGAGGTCCGCGCTCTGCGAAAGCCTCCTCGCCCAAAAAGAACAAGCCGGAACTGCGGGGGTCTCAGAAACCTCCGGTCAGTGCCAGACAGGACGACGCCAGCCCTCAGGATAAAGGAGGCGGCCCGGCTGCTCCTCTCGATGCTCAGCAGCAGGCGCCTCAGACTGAACATACTGAAAAGGACAGCAGCCCCCCCACACTTACCAGCCCCCCTCCTGCTGAGAAGGCCTCCGCGTCTCAGCCTGTGGAGCTCGCCAAATGCAACATGAGCAACACAAACGCAGGTACGCCTCAGCGATCCTTCACTTTGTAGCACGTTTAATGAGTTAAGCTCATTCTTCTTTTTTACAAATTTTCTATCCAGATGAACTAATAGACTCCGGTTTGTCTGTCCTGAGCCTGGAGTCAGGAGAAACACACCCAGCACACCCCACCAGCAGCGACAAGGTCAGTGCGGGGCAGACGGAGGGACGGGAGAATCAATAGATGTGAGAATGGGCTGATGGAGGGGAGTGCAAATGGATGATGACTCTAGATTTATGGAGAGGGAGAAAGACGCTATAAATCTGCCCTGCAGCTGCGCATCGTCCGATTCTAATCCAAGAATATTCGCCAACCTCTAAGACCTTTCGGCGCGTATTAGAAACAGACTCATGAGAGATTCATTGTCCAATGGAGCAGATGATATACGACTGTCAGCTCAAATCACACGTGTAGCAAAGTGCTGGGCGCAAGAGTCATAAAACATGAATTATAGATGAGAAGTCGTCATTTTAACTGGGAATCTTTCTCTCTCTTTTTTTTTGTTTCTTCCTGCAGGCAAGAGAGCACGGGAAGATTGTCTGACTTTTTTTTGGGATGTAAATAACTGAAACCAAAACACCATTTGGAAGCTTTTTTTTTTCTTTCTTTTTGCTTCAGGTACCCCGTTTATGGCTTACAAGCAAAAACACGTGGTTTTATTTTTGCCGTGGCATGTCCCACCTGTTGGTGTTTTATCTCGACGGAGCTCCAGTCAAACATTTCAGAGGGTCAGATATTTTCACATCCAAGCACTTTATTGTTAGACGAGCCTGTGTGCTGACACATCATTTGATCGGTTGGTACGCTGCTTGAGTGCAATATCATTGAATGTTTACATTTGTATGAAAATCTCGAGGTACATATCAGGAGGCTAGCTAATCATTTTAACTTAGGTAGCCCCTTGAGAGGAAAAAAAGAAAAAAAAAAAAAAGAAAAACGAAGCCACAGTCAAATTATCGAGTGCCTGATTCTGATTCTGCCTTTAAGGTATTTTGAATATCTGAATAAAGTCTGTATTGTATAATGATGCATTAGTTACAGACCAGCTGTACAGTCTGTCGCTCTTCACTCAAAACTGTGTGAGTCCGTGTTTTTTTCTGAACTGCTTCCAGCATCAGTCAATGGCCTTTCGTCAATAAATAACGAATGCACTTGTTGAAGCGCACATTTGAAACTCGGTTCCCAAAGTTTCCGGAAATGTTACTACTGACATAAATGTTTGTGTTTTTAATTTAAAGGGGAGCTCCACTCGTTTTATATTTCATGCTTAGTTTCATCTGAGGGGAAAATGTGGGCAATATGTTTGGAAGAGAGTGACCTCTAGTGGTAGCAGTGATAATGACACGAACAAGAGAGAATAATGTGACCACAGACTTCAGCCGCAGTGTTGTTCACATCCCAGAGAAACAAGATGAATTAGTATTTTTGAGTTCTATACGTGTTTAGCTGAAAATAAAGTCTCAGTGTTTATGTTAAATGTGGCTAAATGACAGAAAAGATTCTGAAATTTTGTTTTTTAAAGATTTAATTGTTTCTGTGGTTTTCCAAATTCCAAACCCCAGACACTACCGACAGAACGTATCTGAAAAAAAAAAAAAAAAAAATCCTCCATCGTGTCACGGAGGATTCAGAGTGATTTCCTAAATGGAGCACTCCGACAGTGTTAAGCTGAAGCATGAACTAACTTGGAAAAACTGCATATATTCAATCTTTTAAGCTGTTTAAACCTTCATAAAGACATCAGTTCAGTTGCACTATGGTTGAAATCTTAAATAACTGTCTTTGTTCTTAAAGTTAAGCACAGTTTTGCAGATTTAACCTTTTTATCTGGTCTTCCTTGGATCCCTGCCACATTATAGTATATATTTGAAAGCCAAGGTTGGAGGTCAAAGATCACTTTGGTGATTGAGATATATGTGTTAATAAGCTGGGTTTTTTTTTTTTTTTTAAAAGGTAGTGAAAAGAGTTTTGATACATGAGGGTGGAGCTTTTTGATCCACGTGGGACAGACTGCTGTGAGTGTTAATGATGAAGGTTCAGCCTTTAGCTCTCAGTCATGACACTGGGATTCTTTTCTTTTTTTTTTGTCTATACTGTTATCGTAAGCAAATATTTCAAAATACCTCCCCCAAGTAAGAACTTACCCAGTTGCCTTGCATACTGGCTTCTTCAAAAATTGAAGGTGTACTTTTGTTTTATGGTTTGTATCATAACTGTTGCATGTGCCGCACCGTCAGTGCAGCCTCGTTCATTTTATTTATTTGCCTCTCTGCCTGGACAGCCGAATGTTACCGAGAATGCAAATCTAAAATGATAATCTGTGTCTTTGTGTTTATTTATTGCCGGCTTTCTGTTGTATTATTTTTGTTATCAAGCGACAGCTATAATAAGAAGCCTTAAAAATAAGACTGTCAAGTGGAAGTTTTTGGCATTCATCAATGTTATGAGATAGTAAACGGTTATGTAACCCGGAGTGGAGAACGGAGTGGACGTGCTCTGCTCTGCTCTGCTCTCCGGAAATCACATGAAATTTGTCAGGAAATCTCGTGGAAGCATTTCACAGCGTTTGAAGCCAATCAGTCAATCAATCAAAGAAGCAGATCGTCCATGTCGCGGCCTTATTCCGTATTATACAGCGTGAGATACGTCACTGATTACCTCTAAAATATTTCCCTGTGGGATTCACTGTAGTGTAGTTTAGGACCTATGATCGTACAGTTGTGCGTGTACGTCCATGTTTTGTTTCAACTGTCCTCCATCTGTGGAATCACGTTTGTTAAAAACAGCTTTGAGAGGTGGTTTTGATTGTCTCTGTCAACCTGTGTGTCCGACACGTCCCTCCGTGTTTTCACACACACATAAAGGAAGGAACGGTTCTGTTTGTGATCCCAGCTTTTTTGCTGTTCCGAGTGCTCTTGCTGACCTAAATCTGTGTGCAACATGGCTTCATTTGCTCTAGAGCAGTTTTGAATGAGGCATAGAGATCATCAATAAAGGTTTTTCTTTATTGCAAACTCTCCTCAAAGTCTGGCTTCATTTTTTTTTGTTTTTGTTGCTCTGTATAATCCTGTGTAAGCGTCGCCTCTCCTGCAGCCGTGCGTTATACAAACAGTGCCGATGTGATTGAAATGTCGGACGTGCTGCAGCATCACTTATCCATCCAGTCTGACCTCGGTCACAGAGGCTTACCTTCAGACTGGATTTGATTAATTTCAGATGAGCCCTCTGGAGGCCTGTCGCATTGGAAACGGCTCCCTCTCAGCCGTACAGGTGGGGCCTCCCATAGGTGCTGCTTTATTAATTATCGCCTCCCGAGGCTGTCTCCATAGCAGCCTGTTGCCTCCGAGGCGTTTAGACTTTCGAACCTCTGTAGAATGACTTCGCTCTCTTCGGCTGAAGCGTCTTACAGAAACCTAACATTTTGAACAAATCAATAAACAAGGCGATAAAGCCAATTGTTAAAAGTCTAATGCTCCTGGTTCACTTTGGTGCTATTCTAACCACTAGAGTGAAAGGTTTGACACATTAGTACACTACAGTGGGGGTGTTGATATTATGGAAATAAGTCCTGTAGGCTGTTAGAGGATTGAAGTGCGGTGTAGGATTATGTCAGCCGCACTCTGCAGTGGAGAGAAGCTTTAGAAGCTTCCTGAGGGGGGGGAAAAAATCAAAAAAGAACTCAGCGTTTGGTCAAAGCAGCTTTAAAGCCAGGTGGAGCCGAGGCCTGTCACCGCACATCACACAGGATCCTGTTTCTCTGCGCGGCAACAACACTGTTGTTTTGAAATTTGTGTCTTCCAGAAAAGTTTGTTCTGACAGAATCTGTCTCTCAAATCCACATTCCAAAAATACTGCGACTAAAACCGGGCTGCGTAGCTGCTGGGGGTTTGTTTTGAGGTCAAAGCAGCAGCTCAGAAAAATGCAGCCATCTGGTTCCTGATCAAGAACCACCAGAGATCAACGCTGGATCCGAGGCTTTGTCTGCTCTGAGGATGGCAGAATAATATTTGCATGTCAAAAAAGAAACCACGATGTCATTTTAAAACCTGAATTAGAGGTGGGAAATATGCATGCTGGTGATAGTGGGTGTGCAAAAGCATTTGGAGTCGCCGCAATGTGAAAAGTCAGGCATCTCAGAGGGGGTGAATGCTAATTTCTTAGCAGCAATTTTGATATTCTTCACAGAACCAGTCGTCTACGATCACTCCTCTCTGGATAGGAACCTTTCCCAGCCAGCATCGGGCTAAAAGCACCCTGGACAGGCTTGCAGGGTTACCACATAAATAAACAACTAAACACATACTTAAATTTGCACTCAGCTATTAACTGAAAAACCACAGTACACAGAATACACAAACTCCACACAAAGAGACTAGTTTAAGAAAAACCTTGAAGCTATAGTCACTACCACAGCCCAGTAAATGGAAAGCTTACACCAGAAGCCTGATCGCTGAAGAATACAGCGCAATATGAAAAAAGTGCATTTCCTTAAGTGTTACATAACTGCTTTGAGGTAAAACATTAACAGCTCTATAAAGAGGGTCTCCTTATGGGGGAGACGGAGACGGACGCTCTCCATTAGGCACGGCTTCAGCACAGCGAGGTGACAGCCGAGCCGCTTCATTACGGTTAATGGATGCAGGTGAAGTGCAGGCGAGGTCTGGCACTTCGCCGCGACCCTGACGTGGCCTGACAGGCCGGAAGTCCCCACTGAGCGCCTGCGTCACGGCCTCCACCCGCTCCGTCAGGACGCGACGTGTAGCCCGCCACGCCTCGGCAGCCGGCGCTCTCCCTCATCCAGTCGTCATTCTGCCTCACTGATCTCAAGAGGACGAGCCCCACGCCACGCGTGCTTCGTCTCAGGCCTGTTTTTCACATTATGAGACACTGGATCATTATTTTGACAGTATTCGTCTTTGAAAGGCTTCACTGATTAGCTTCTAATGAAGTGTGTTTTGGCCCTTTTGTTTATTTTCTGACCTTCACATTTCGAACAAATAAAAATGCCATTGTGCTTGTTTTTTTTTTTTTTTCATTTGAGATTAAATTAATATCCCCTCCAGCTGTTATGGAACTCACCTATCTCCCTGCACACAGCTTCCCTTTTGTTTTGCAATCTGTTATGCCACTTTTATTAATTGGAAACACTATTGTTTGCTGCCTCCTCATTGTTCTCCTGTAGTTTAATACAACATGCTGATATTTCAGCACTTTCTGTGAAGGTGTTCAAACAATGCTGCACCAAAAGGTCTTTAATCTTTTTCTTTTGCTCCATGTCTGGAAGAAAAATAGTGTCCTGAAAGCAATTTGTCTTTGATTTTCCTTCAACAAAAACATTTTTCTCACTGTTTCTGCTGGTGAGGAAAAATATCTTATTTATGTTTGTTCAGTGACTCAAGCTCGGAAGCTCGTAGCTGGTCAAGGGAGGTCAAAATCGTCTTTACACAGTTCTAAATACACTGAGAATTACTTGGATCTATCATATGAAGTATTTGGCATCTCTCGTAAAGTAAAAACGTGTTAACTGGAGACTGCTACCTGGTCCAGTGTGTTTGGAGTGATGACCTTGTCCAGGGTCAAACCTGGATTTAAAGATGCAATTCTTACAGCATATCTGATATAACCTGGACAGAAATGGACATAATTCGAACACAGACGATGTGATTATCTGCCTTTCATGCATAAAAAAAAATGCTCAACATTGTTTGGTCTGACCAGTGATCTCGGGCTCTGACAGTGAAATGACCTGCTTGTTTAGCACGTGTCTGATTTCACGTCAGATAATGCGATCTTCCACCTGGGTGACTGGGTTCAAGAGTCAAGAGGTCAGATGCTCCGTCCTGACTCGGATGTAGCTGCCAGCAATAACTGTCGGTGCAGATGAACGCCTTCATCGATGGGCCGGGCACGGCGCCCATCATACGCAGCCAGAAAAGCTAAGAGGTCCTGGAAAACACATCTGTCAAAGCCACCCTGTAAACAGGATCCGCCGCAGCATTTACAGGTCTGCCAATTGTATTCTGCACACAGATATGTGTGGGGACGATACGGGATCCGTGTGTGCGTACAATCGTGTCGCCGTGTGTGATGAATGGACTTCCTGTGTGTAGCATAGCGCCCGCATACCTTGGCCGTGGCTCTGAAAGCCGGTCATATAAACACCACGGTGCGCGTCGTCTCTGTTTACATCGCAGAGCAACTTCACCGGCGGAAACCAAGTGGCTCCGTCTCCAGCGTGATAGTGAATGATGCTCGCCACCGCCAGCACAGGAACCAAACCTTTCAGCCGAGCAACCCTTTTCAGAGAGGGATCAAAATAGCACCAAGCAGCATTGTGTAATGTGTTCTTCTCTCTTTTGTACAGTGCAACAACAGAGCTCTCAAATCAATACACCTCCCTCACATGCTGCCGAGAGAGCGCGCGGGGTGGTTGGTCTTATTTCCACTTCATAGTTTGCCACATGTGACTGTGTGTGAAGTGGTTTTCAGCGAGAGCTGCGGCGACTCGACTGTGGCAGACTTGAGAGATGAATGCTTCTCTGTCTGCGAGAGGCTGACAGTCTCTGTGATCACACTCACCGGACAGCTCACCGAGGTAATTAAAGGGCCGAGGCCCAAATTAGATTAAATGGCCACATCGAGAGACAGACAACGAACTGAGCTGTTATTATTTCTGTTTCACCCACAGCAGCTCTGACTCTCGCTCATTAAAACCAATCATAGATTAAAAAAAAAAAAAAAAAGTATACGATGTTAGGAAAAAAAACTAACATTTATTTGAATCTTTAGTATCTATTAGGGCTGTGAATAAATAAAATATCTTAAAGATACAGTGATTATTTCTGGATGTACATGGATCTGTTATAAACCCATCGAAATGAATCATTTTCTAAGGATGTTTATTTGTACCTTGTGATATAGTTATACCTATGATACCTACTATACCTTTAATAAAAATCATCTAATTACGCTAAAAGTTAATCGAGGCCAAAAGATGTATGCCTGACCTATATGTACATAACCAAATACACAATACATTTACATGGTTATATGCACATACCTGAGCATAAATCAATAATGCAGGTTTCTTCTACTGGAAATCCAGGGTTTGATCCATAAAAAAACAAAACAAAACAAAACAAAACACAGCCTATATGTTAAAATGCAGTAATGCTGTATTGATTTAAACCGGCTGATGAGTGGCAGTGATGTTAAGCGCTGTATGTCTGTGGGACACCTTCACGTCCCGCAGAAACAGAAGCATCTCTGGAGCTTGTGTCCTATTCATTTAACAAAATATCTCTACCAGTGTTGTCCACGCATACAGGCGGGCGAGTGGCCTCAACGGCTGTCCGAGGTAAGGTAGACACACACTGATTTAAGGCATAACAGATGGCCTAAAACAAAAACAAAATAAAGAACGCATAGTTAAGGGGAAACAGTGTTGACTGAGGAAAATCTCTCTCCTCTTTTCCATTAAAGCAAGGTATCAGTTATGTGCAGTTCAGCATCCATAGGGGGCTCTGCTTGTTGAAGAAGAAGAAGAAGAAGAGTGTGTGTTATCCGACCTGCGGCACTGAGTCTGTGAAACACTCCTTTTTGGGTCTGTGAGGATGAGGATGGGGGAGGAAGGGGTGGTGGGCACGGGGATGAGGCCCGATCAGCCTCCTGTCGGGGGCGTGGGGGGGTTTAGGTCGGAGGCAGAGCGGTGGCATCCTCTGGATCCTGCTCGGGCCCGGGTCTGTCGGGTCTGTCGGGTCTGCCGGGTCTGTCGGTCGCCCCCCTCTCCTCCTCGGACGCGGACGGGGTGAAGCGGCCGTCCCCCTGGGCTGGAGACGCGCGCGTCCCCGTTCTGCCCGTGTGACCGTGAGAGGACGCGTAGAGTCGCTCCTCATGCGCAATGTCCGCTCCTCCGGGGGACGCGGCCACGCTCTCGGCGGTGTCCTCCCACCGAAAGGTCGCCGAGCCCTGCCTGCTGTGGTTGAACGACAGCAGCCTGCTTTGCGTAGAGTTCCACTCCGTCACGTTGCTGCCGCCGGAGATGTTGGTTGAGATGTTGTTGGCGGGGGTGACCTCCTCCGGCACCCCCGGCTTCCCAGCAGAGGAGGACGCACTGGTCGGCTTCCAGATCAGGCTGTAGTAAATTGCCAGGATAATGGCTGCTAAGGACACGGACAACACATATGCAAAAACAGTGGCTAGTCTCACCCACTTCTTGTTAGTCTTAGCAGCCATCTTTGCCTTTTTGTCCCCCGTGTAAGTGGCAGGTTTGCCCCTCTCCATATTGGGCATGAAGTCCCGCTCTCTCATGTTGCCCCTGTTTTTTCCTCGATGCTCCACCACCCCCTCCGTCTTGAAGCCTTTTTATTATCCACAGTCCAGGAGAAGAGGAAGAGGAGGAAGATGCTGGAGCACTTTGAACCGCAGGAAGATTGTATTGTTATTATTATGATTTTTTTTTTTTTTTTTTTTTTTTTTTTTTGCAGCTAAATGAACTGCTGGTAATTCATCCGAGGTGAGGAGCGCTGCGCCTCATGCTCGGCTCCCGGTGCAGCACCGCGTTTCATAACGGACATCCAGCATCCATCCACCGGGTGACTGCGCGTTTCAGCATCCGACAGCGGCGGCGGGACAAAAACGTCTGCCCGGCGCGCGAGGTTTCCCGGGAACAGCTGGCTGTAGGCCCGCGGCGGATCCGCAGTGTGCGATTCGGTGTCATTTATTTGAAAAAAAAAAAAAAACAAAAAACGATTAAGTGGGATCATACGGCGGTACACAACTGTCTGTCTTATCCAGCAAATGAAGTGGCTGGCTCAGCTAAAAATACAGGAGAGGGGGCGGGCGGTGGCTCTTAAAGAAGCAGCAGCTGTGCAGCAGCCCGAGAACAAACCAAAAAAAAAAAAAAAAAAAAAGGAGAAAAAAATCACCTCCACATCAGGACGCACATGGAGAAGAGCAGGATGTTGTTGTCGGGAGGATGAGCGCTTGTCCAAGTGACGCTGGAGAGAGTTTACACTGCGCGCACCCATGTGGAAAGGATGATCTGTGCACCGAGTCAACACACAGATTCAATATTTTTGATAAACCTTCATGAGTTATATAATAACTTCCCATTCAAGAGTTAAACTCGTTACAACATCACGTATCTGGTGTGTTTTTGGGTCATTTTGGACTTTGCTACCTGTCGGCGGCTCCACAGATGTGCGCGTCTTTTCAGCACCACGGACAGCGACGCTGCTCAGCCAGTGCGCATGTCAGGTGAGACAGGTGAAGGAGGAAGACGACATTAACCAGGGATGTGTGAGGATAAAGGGTTCAAGATTAAAGTAGAAATTATAATAATTCAGGAGCAGATCCAGATTTTTATAGGAGGGAGGTCACGTGAATGAAGTTATTGAAAAAAAATAAAGCAAAATAGCTACTAAAGTATTATTAAACTTAGTAGTATTGAACTACCAGTATTAAAACTAAGTGGTATTAAGCTTCATGGTTTCTTGCGGGTTAATTCACCAATTATTTATAAAGTGACAAAATAATTCTTAATTTGCAGTGAGGAATTAAGACAAATATTTAGATATGAACTCCCACTTTGACCCGATCTTTGTGAAAGCTCCTAAAGAACTGGCCCACAAAATGACAAAGATCTGGTAAAAATAAATCAAGAAAAATTGAGGAAGAAAACACCATCAACAGAGGAGCAGTGGCTTACAATCATGAAGGACATTTACTTAATTGAAAAGCTAAGTGTCCAAGAAGCAGAAATGGAAAAAAAAAAAATGGAGGAAATGGATTAAAAATGAAACTGAAAAGGACAATACCGGATTATAAACAATAAGAAATGAAGGCCTATCCCGAGTGGCACTGGCTCTTTGGTTTGTGTTTATGTTTGCATATGAAAAAATGTGTTTTTTAATAAAAAAAATGTAGTGGAATAAAAATTCAGTTTCAATTTTCAACTGTTAACTTTAAAATCAGGTCGGACATGGCCGCAGTATTCGCTTCCTCACTGCAGTTGCTTGCATATCAGTCTTGACAGTGTGAAATATAATAGAAATATGCTCAACATTTGGAGTTTGACTTACTTTTCATGATAAAAGCTTTACACTTTGCATGCATTTGAAAATGCATTTGTTTAATGTCTTAATAGTTTCTCCTCCCAGAGTTCATCAGGGAGAACTGGAGACATCCTGGAAAGTTCAGGTCCTCCAGGAAACAATCTCAGCATAAAACACAAGTATCAACAAAACAAATGTCTGTTTAGAAAATGTATAATTTCTTATTCACAATGTTACTGACTTTTGTACTAATTTCAGGATTGTTTTTTTCATATATTGGACTATTTTCAATAAAAACAGAATGCTTTGAATCTCTGCGTTTGTTCACCAGACATCGCCTCTCTGTTCCCTGAGTGGTTGACTGTTTGCATTGGATTTATTTGAATGATATTCAAATGACTGAGGATGTTTTGTTGAGACAGCAGTCGGTGGCCGCCAGTGGGAAATCGCTCTGTGACCAGGGCAGGTGGTTGTGGCATGATTTGATAAAATAATGACAACGTTGATAAGGACACTGATTGTTCCCTTTGTGGTTTATTAGCAAGTGTGATTATGCACTATTTCACCTTCAGCTGTGCTAAATTTTCCTAATAAAGGTTCACTTCACATGTGAAAAAAAGGTAGGCGTGACACAGAAAAGGTAAATTCGGACCAAAGGAAGTGATATCCAAGTGCGATCAACCTAATTCTTACTGACAACGGGACACAGAACACACATCACATAACATCAGATAGAGATGCTGAGTAATGGAGGAGGTACTTGTCTCAGATTTAAAGAATTAGTGGAAATAGTGAAGATACATGATAATTTTACTTCACAGTTCTCATAATAAGCTGAACAGTGTTGTGTTTTGGCCCTGTGCCTCTGCTAAGTTCCTCTTCCTTTCATTCACTTCACCTGATTGATACATCTAACTTCACAAAGTGGCAAATGACACTAAAAGTGCGCTCTGCACAAGTTCAAACATGAAGTGCAACTAATAAGTCACACAAACGTTTTAAAGAAATCCAGTGAGAAATCTGTCTTATTTAGATTATACACACAAACCTTGATTTTGTTCAGAATAATTTATCCTGACATAAAAATAGTGATAATAAAACTAACTAGATCTTCAGTTCATTGGGGTTGAAACTGACAAAAGTATTTCACTGAGTGCTCTGTAAAAACTTTGAGACGTTGCCTGGATGGGAGTAGATCTTGCTCTGAAATATTCATATAACATTAAAAAAGATTTCTAATGTGTTTAATCTTCCATTACTTCAAACTCCATGCCATCAGAGAAGCTTGATCTCCTCCACTGAATTCAGGTTACTGCTTCCATATTTTCTTAAAACAAAATTTAATTTGATTTCAGCTGCGTCGGCACATTTCAAACCAGCCCCGGTGAATAAAAGACGACAGGATCATCATCTGGCCTCATCTGAGATTTGTAGGTTGCAGAGTGAACTGTGTTTTACAGACAGTGACCTTATGCAGTGTTTTCCAGTACAGAATGATGCATTTAATGCAGAGTTGAGGATTTGAAGATTACAAGCATCCACAGTACGGCCGACTTTCGTGCTCTTTCATAATCTTCTTAATCTTCGGATGACATTTTGTCATCACAGCTTTATGTCGAGGAACTTTTATTTTGCAAGCATTTGAGAACTTTTTCACAGGATGATGAGACTCTGCAATGTATTTGAATTTATGTTTCCTCACCAGATTAATGTAATGAACATCTTATTTCTCATCCACCTCTTCACCTTCGTTGTGCTGCAGGCTCTGTTTGTATTCTTTTTAACCACATTTGCATTGTAAATTCTCTTGGGTGCGTCCGGACCACAGTCAGCGAGCTCAGCTTCAGTTTGGTGCTCCTTCTGGATAAAGAGAAGACAGATAAGTCAGTTAATGGTGATGATCATGGTGGATTTTCACTTATTGAATACATTTGAGCGATAGGATCGAACAGGGACAAAAGTCTCTGTGGAAAGGCAAAATGAATAAGAAAAGATACTTTCTGGAGCCTCCAGAGGTCAAAGACTATCTGGTGAAAGGAGAAAGATTCACAAGGTGGTCGGAGGTGAGTCAAATATTCCTGAAATGAAACAATCACAGCTGCAGATTCACCCTTTATCGTGCAAGTGACCTTTAACCTTAACCTGTCAGATCAAACGCAGTCAGACAATTCATACTGAGTTTGAAGCTTTGAGATGTGTAGCTTGTATAAAATGTGTAGAGTTTGTGAAATAATGACAAAACAGGACAGACTTCTTGAATCGCTCTCTTTTTACGTTACGTTACGTTTTTACGTTTCATCGTTGTCTATTATGTACGAAGTTATGTTCTAAACATGACCAACACACCCATAAGCCATGTCAGGGTAATTTTCTTTCCAATATATGGACTTGTTATTATGAGAGACGTGGTCTCGCTCTTTAAAAATTACTTATCTATTTAATTTTTTTTATTGTACAAGAGTATTATTTGGGATACATTGGAATACGATTTGATGTAAAAACCTTTTAAGCTATAAACTCAGACACATTTGATATACTGATATCTATGGAATGGCGTGTAACAGTGTTTACTTTAAACCAACATATTCAACTTGTAATATCTTCAGTTTTGAAGTTGCCAAGGAGTGAAAAAGTTCCTGAAATCAATGAGTAAATCAAATGAAGGTTATGCAAATCATATGAGTAGATCTCTGATGTTTTCCTCTTATTAAAACAAATCCTATTGTTTGGGATTTGCTTTATTCACCCAGACGGTTTAAATCAATTTGTTTTTGGTCTCTCTCAAGGATTCAACAAAAACAGCTCCTGTCACGATGAAGATGGATCCAAAAGGTTTCTATGTCTACTGGATAAACCAGAGCAAGGTAATCGATGCTAAGAGTCTGGAAAACAAAAAGAATAAAGAGGAGAGTTAAGGAGCAGAGCTGGCACCCCGTTCAGTCAAAGTCACTTCTGTCATATCAAACCATAAATCAAACCGAGGTCGTCTTGTGCCACGTTCACATCCGCTCCGATCGTAATGTGGATGTGATTAAGCAAAGCAGCAGGACGGCTCAGAGATTCATTGACCGCCTTCCGGTCCCTGAAACAGCTTGTGGAGATTATCGATCGGTGCCGATGTGGTTCTCGCCATCTGAGTGCACCGTGCAGCTGAGGCACCGAGAGGAGTCCCTGCGTGTTTGTGTGTCTCTCACTGTTCTTCAGATGTGTGCCTCATGTGTCTCGGTTGGCATGCTCTTATAGATGCACATTGAAAATGAAATAAGACTCACCACAGCTTCCTGTTTGAAAAATTCTCCAAAGAAAATCCCATAGTTTTTGCACTTTTGCCAAAGGATGACTTGAATCTCAATCCATATTTGGACTGGCGCCTTCATGTTGAAATCAGTGTTTGGAGACGATTCTCTGCCTCTTGTTTCTAGGAGACAACATTCCTGGATGTTGCTACCATCAGAGATACCAGAACAGGAAAATATGCAAAACTTCCAAAAGTGAGTACCGCCGTGTTGTTTAATGTATAAAGACCGACGCTGTCAGCTCATTCGTCTAAATGGGTGTGCTTTCTCGTGTGAGAATCTCTGCAAACATGCAAATATGCTGTTAAGCCCTTAGTTTGCCCATTAATATTAGAGCCGCATTTGCATTGCAAAAATCTCAGAGTGGCCGAACGCGCCCGAGCTGCTCCCTGCCTGCAGAAACACACAGATGCACGGATACACAAACAAACATAAACATGCGCTGAACCACAGACTGAGTCATGATCTGAGATTTCTGTGTGTGAGAGCTGTGTGTGTGTGTGTGAGAGAGAGACTTCAAAGCTGGCAGTTGTAGTTTCAGCTCTTTTTCTTTTTTTTTTCTTTTCAATCCTCGCCGGCCTCCACAGAGAGTTGCAGTATGCAGCCGTGGTCGTTCCCTCACGGAAGGGAAATGTGAAATTTGTTCCCCTCAGAGAGAACTGAGAGATCTGCTGCACCATCTCAGCTGGGGCGTGTTAGGAACCGCATCTTCCTGTTGGGCCCCCGAGGAGGTTTTTCGGGAAAGAGGCTGCTTTGTTAACATGAGATATTATGCAATGCAGAACAGTAAAACACACGCGCACACACACGTGCGCGTGCTCATGATATTTGCCTGTGTTTAAGCTGTCCTTTCCAAAGAGAAAACGAGCGCTAGAGTCGAGCTTCATGCTCCGATCTGAAGCAGGGGTGTCCAAAATGCGGCATGGGGGCCGAATACGACCCCCAAAGGATCAAATCCTGCCTGCAGGCTGAATTTATCAACTGCAACCATGTTTATTTCTGGAATCTTTAACAGTAGATTGACGCACTACCTGTAGTGACACAGCTCTAAAAGCTGCATATTGAGGACGACTTCATGAGGGAAGAAGAGGTGTCAAACATAAGGCCTGTGGGCCAAAACTGGCCCACAAGAGGCTCCATTTCGGCCCGCGAAACCGCCAAAAAAATTGGAAAGATTCCACAGAAGACATCAACTTTTTGACGCAAATAAGATGCATTAAATCCACATGAAAGAACATACAGCATCTGCTCCCAAACTGCAGGGGGCGATGTGTCACAAACTTCATCTGTACTGAACGAGAGTAGAAGTGACTCTTCTACTCCTCAGTACTGTCTTAACAAAGAATGAGCAAGTTGAACTGCAAACTCAGCTCAAGGCGACATGAATTCACTCTTCTGTCACCACAGGGACTTTTCCGTGATTAAACGTTAACGACGAGGAGTTAAGAAAATACAGGACTGCATTAAATTTGAAATTCAACTTCTTTTTTTTTTTTTTTATTGCAACATTCTTGAACAAGTCAAAAACTGTGTTGAGGAAAATGAAATATTTAAAAAAAAGCATGTAGGAATAACTTGCTGTGTCTGATTTATAAATAAAACATAGACGACAAACATCTGGCTGAACAGTCTCAAACTTTAAATTCAGCTGCTTCCTTTTCTTATTCTGGGAGTTTTTCCAGCATGTCAACAACAATAACATGGTTAAGTTAAGTTTTCCATTTTCTACTCGAGAAGCGCTGTGTGAGGATGAGGGGCAGCGGCTTCTCATGTTTGAGTCCATGCTAGAATAAGGTGCATTGTTGAGGAGTTTGCGTGTGTGCGTTGGTTTAGGTTTTCCTCCACAGTCCAAACATGTGTTTCATGAGAGGATGTACGTCTGGATGGATGAAGACGGCTGAAAAGTCGCTTCTGCACGTATCTATACTTTCAAACACTTTATAACTTTCACAGGTCAAAAAGGTCCGCAACGTTTTCAACATGGACTTCCCGGACAGCAACCACCTGGCCAAAGCCTTCACCATCGTCTCGGGTCCAGACATGGTGAACCTGACCTACCACAACTTCTTTGCCTCCAAGGAGAAGGTGACACAGGTAACGCACCGAGCGGACAAGCTTCTTTTCCCTTCACAGGTCCCTTCTGATTGCTCAGATTTCTCCACAGGCCATTAGCCATTTTTATGAAGAGCTTTATGGTTCCTTTTCACTTCCTTTTAGTCGTCATAAGACTTTATGGCTCCGACAGTTGGATTTAACTACCTGTAATGAAATCTCACTTGTTCTTTGTTCCAATAGAGGAACAGTCATTCACACTTTCATGTGTTAACCAGTCATGGAAGTAATGGATTACAAATACTCAAATGCTTGTATTCTTCCAGGGATGCTCTTATGCTTGAATATGATCTGATCCCAATTCTGGTGCTGTGTTAAAGACGTAAATAAAAACTGAATGCAATTATTTGCAATTAGAAAAGGCGGATGAACAGTAGCTGTACAAGTCTTTCCGTCTCTCATTTAAAGCCCCTCAAGTGGTGAATCTGTGTGTTTATGCTTTTTAATATTTTCCATTGCATGCACTTTAGAACTGGGCTAATGACATCCTAGCAATAGCCTACAACGCTGCAAGAAACAACGCATGCAGACAAGTCTTCCTGGACAAAATGTAAGTAAACCGTGACACAGAAGCGTCCGCAGCACCATGTCAGTCTCATCATGCGCCGCACTGCTACGTGTCCCGGATTCTGATGGAAACTCTGTCCGCATTTGATCTCAGATACGTCCGCCTGTCACTCCAGACCAACAAGGACGGCAAGATCCCCGTGAAAAAGTGGGCTGCAGTTCAGTGTTACTTTGCACAGAAGATTTCCACATTTCCTCCTCAGTGTGTCAGAGAGGTTTTTCTTTTTTTTAATTCCAGCATCTACAAGATGTTCCCTGCGGATAAGAAGAGGGTGGAAAGTGCCTTAGCAGCGGCACATCTCCCCAAAGGAAAGGTCATAAACCAAACCCTCCGTCTGCTGGAAATGATTTCAGATTTTCAGTTTAATCCCACCATCTCCCCCTTTAATGCCTTAGTTTTTTTTTTTTTTATCATAGAGTTAAACTTAATATTAATCCATATTTAATCCTGCTACTTCAACAGTGTGTAGAATAGTTGTTTTATTTGTCATTTCCATCGATAAGGCTCTGACATGTGTTCACTTTCTACAGTACGACAGCATCAAGGCCGACGTGTTCACCGAGGCTGCCTTCAAATTATTCCTGACAAACCTGTGTCCTCGACCGGAGATCTTGGAGATCTTCACATCTTAGTGAGTCAACCTCTGCGCTTCATCTGGACCCGAGAGGAATTTTCATTTAGTACAAGTGATCTGTGTTTTTTTATAACTCTACTCATACGTCATCGTTTTCTACAATTATTGATACAAACCCGGCTAAAGGTCTGTAGGTGAATGAAGACTCACAAAGTCAATATTAAGACTGTTGTTACACTGAAACGAGTTATTTTTTGTTTATTATTAAAATTTCAAAAGCATTTATTCCAAATATGACCACATCTTTATCCAGTCGTTAGAATGCTTTGCATATTCAACACATTTTTCAATAGGATCATGAGAATGTCTTTTCCTAGCTTTACTTTATACATGATTTTTTTAAAGCAATCGCCCCAAAATAAATAAATAAATAAATAAATAAAAGTGAAAACAAAATATTTCATTCAAACATTCAATTTTTGAACCAGATTTATTGTTGGATTATTAAAATATTATGAATTAAAAGTATTTAGCTAATATGAGAAGCGTTTTGCTTGAAATTTTCTATGGATCAGCGGTGCCAAACATAAGGCATCGTGAACAGGGCCACAATGTGGTTCAGTCTCACTCTCACACACTTTGAAAACCGCTGGCATACTGTGATATGCGACAGAACAAAGCCAGAGGCCCCCAGAGTAAACTCAATTATGCCGGCCTCATGCATGGCCGGTCTGGGGATCCAGCTCATGCATTAGCTTCCTGGCACTGGGCTCAGGTGGCGTTTAGTGGGCCGTGATGGGCATGAGCAGCGTCGTGTGCATGGCTGATGTGATTTTCATGCCTCGCTGTGCCCTCCAGCTCCAACAAACCCACCATGACAAAGGAGAATTTCACCAAGTTCCTCAACGAGAAGCAGCGAGACTCCCGCCTCAACGAGGAGCTGTTCCCCCGCCTGCGGCAGGACCAGATCAAGGCTCTGATGGAGAAGTACGAACCCTGCTCCAACAACTCCAACAGAGGTGAGACTGGCTCCATGATTGATTGACTTTGTGTTTGTGCTTCAGTGTTTTGATGCGTCTTCCGTTTTGCTCTGGCAGGCGTGATTTCTCCAGAAGGCCTTTTGTTCTACCTGATGGGTCCCGAGACGACAATCGTCATGCAGGACACGCTGGCAAAATGCCAGGACATGACTCAGCCGATCCCCCACTACTTCGTCAAGTCCTCACACAACACGTACCTCACAGGTCTTTACCTTCACTCCAACCACTTCCTGCCAAACAGTTTCAGCGTGAACCCTTGATTATCTTGAAGCTGAGACTTGTTTTTCCGGCTCTTTCCGCAGCTGGTCAGTTCTCCGGCGTGTCCTCCCCAGAGATGTACCGTCAGTGTCTGCTGTCGGGCTGCAGGTGTCTGGAGCTGGACTGCTGGAAGGGCAAACCTCCAGATGAAGAGCCCATCATCACGCACGGCTTCACGATGACCACCGAGATCCTCTTCAAGGTGGCTCGCCCCGACCTGACTGAGCTGCGATCAACAGCGGAGAAAATTCACCGAGGAGGATGCAAAATTCCTCCAAACATTTGCAGGGCCTTGCAAATGCATTCATATTTTTACTTAGTTAATGTCATGCAAATGTTGAGAGAGCATGCAAACCCCAGGCAAACTTTGACCCAAATATTCTAAAAGAAGACGTCGTCATAGCCTTCTGTATATTATACCTCCTTACATTACAAATATAACTAAAATAAAATTGAATTTGTGTCATTCAGATGAGCTTGTTCTAGCGAACACTTGCTGAAATCCAGAATACAAATCAGAAAGGTCAGGTTCCCGACCAGCAGTCAGCTGGCGTTCAGCTGGACCAAACCATAAAGGAGATTTATGCTCTCATAATCAGATTACACCTGCGGCCCGCTAAGTGCCTCTCCATAAATTTCCAACATGGTTTCAATATGACCTCTTCAGAAATAAACACACCGGAGGCCGTTCACACTGTGCGTCCAAATACATTCTGGTGATGGTGAGAACCTCGCAGACTCACTTGTTACCACTTATTCATGCTGAAGTGCACATTCGAAACACCAAGCAAAAGGGTGTGAGGGATTCACAGTAACACACACACACACACACACACACACACAGAGGCGAGGAGCAGGCAGCCCCGTTATCCTCTCACTCTCAACACTTCCATTTAAGGGCAGCTTGAGCTTGGCAGTCCCGGAGGCCCGGACACAACACCTCAGTTCAGTTTACTGTCAGCCTCGATGTGTGATTGTTTTGAGCTGACTTCAGGGCCTTTCCATGAGCGCCACGCAGCACGTCATGATGCCTCTCTTCAACTATCCAGAAAATTTTTTTGCGTTTTCACTCCTTTTGTCTTTGCTGACTCATCTTTTGTGTTCTCCTGCTCCTCTTGCCAGTTCAGCCTTTTCAATCCAAACAATAGTGGAGTTAAGAGCATAATAACCTCAGAGTGTCTCTTCTTGTGCCCTGTGACAGGATGTGATAGAGGCTATTGCCGAGAGCGCCTTCAAGACTTCACAATATCCCATCATCCTTTCATTTGAGAACCACGTCGACTCGTAAGGACGAAGCTTTTCACACAAAGTCGTCACATTAATGAGAACGAATTTAGATACAGGAGCATCCCTACAGATTTCAATATTATTTCAACACAGCAGAGTTCTCAATTATTTCTGAACTCATAATATGGTTTGAAACATTTCTACAAATGAGAAAATGGGAAAAACATCTGATCGAATGTAATAATTAGGGATACAGAACAATTGATTCTCAAGTTATGATTAAAATTTGTAACATCTATGTGAGTTTCACATTTTGAAGTTGTTTCACTGTATTTTCTTTTTATATGATTTCTTTCTCACTGATAGAATATTGATAAGCTGCACAGGAGGTGTGAATGAAGTATTTTATCCAGCAGGAACAGAGGATCATTTCTCGGCATTGATTTATTTCAGGGTGAAACAACAAGAGAAGATGGCCAACTACTGCAAAACCATATTTGGTGATGCCCTGCTAACAGAACCTCTGGAAAAATACCCTGTGAGTGCACTGTTCAAACACAGACCACCGTCACAATGATAACAAATACATCCAGGGATCTCCAAAAATCATCCACGCCTGATGAGTTTGCTCTAATTCTGCATTTCCATCCTGTGATGCATGTTGAATTTTACCATCCTATCAAACAACCCCGAAGGATGAAGGATGGCAAAGTTCAAGCTTTACATTCCCGTTCTTATCTCTGTTAAACAAGACTCTCTTACGCAACTGATTTGTGTGACTTCCCCTCAGCTCTGAGGTGGAGATGAGGCTTCAGTGGACGTTAGAGCTCCAGAGGGAGACGAGCAGAGTGTTTCGCTGCCTCAGATAAGATCAGCTCCAGGCGTCAGATTTCACCACTGATAAAGTTATGAGACTTTTTTGACTTAGGTCCTGCTCCTCGGAGATCAATACAGTATCTTTTTTTTGTTTTGTTTTTTAAAGAGCGTGCACCCTTTCTTTGATTGCAGTTGCATTACATTTGATTTATAAAATATATAGAAGTCTTTATTGTCATTGTAACAAGCACAATAAAATTTAAAAAGTGTCATCTGATCAGCTCATAAGGGATAAAAAGCACTAATAGCGCTATAAAATCCACTAAAGGTACTAAACCCGTCACTCACAGCCAAGCCTTTGAACTGATACCTTAAAAAGCTATTGAAAATTAGATGTATCTTTATGTATTGAAATCACTGCTATATTGTCTAAAACCGCTTCAGAGACGGAACTGACATGCAGGACTCAGAATCCATAGTATTTTAATAAAAGTCTTTTACTTTGCTCAAAGTATAAAGAAAACATTATTCTTTGTCTTCATTTCCTGTGCTTTTCTGTCTGCAAAGTTTTTGTCAGTGACTAAAATCTTACATAACAAGCACTAAACCAGGAGTCTGTAACCTTTAAACTCAAAACAGTGCATTTCCGTGACACACCCTTCCGCTAAGTACAACCTCTGATACCTCTGATAAGAAGACAATATAACGTTTTATATGTACCACTGGTATTCATCTCAGTTTTTTTCCTTCACGGGGTCAAACATAGAGGTGAATTATTATCACTGGCAGTGAAGGCACATTTGCTCACACTGTAGTCATTGCTATGTGTGTTTTGAAGAAATTGTTCATAATTTTACTCTCCTATTATTTGTTACTGTGAGGACTTCTTCTCAAAAACCCTGCGTTGAAAGGAATCTTGCAGGAGATGAAGTTGGATGTGATCCCTATTTTTAGAGACAAATATTGAAACGTTCTTTTATTCAAGTGTCACTTTAGAGTACAGAATATGAGTCCCAGTGAAACAATGTCAGCTGTGCCAAAAATGTAGCAGAGAGAAAAAAAAAAAGACATAAGAGCAGCCTTTTGTTTGTGTTCAATGTAGTTTTGTGAAAGCTGCAGGGATCCACTACAAAGAGACTGAAGAGCGTTGAGCTGAAATAATAGGATTAAATAAAACATATAGTAAATATAACATAGCGTACTCAGCTCTGTCTCTGTTAGCGAGCAACTCAAAATGTGTGCTTCATCAAAAGCTGTGCCTGCAAACAAAGATCTAACCGCCCGAACGCTTCTGAACATGTGGACTGTTCAGTGAATCATTCTCAGTTTTAGGCCGAGCTCAATCCCTCGAGAGCGCTGACTGATGCACCTGCTGATACAGGCAGATGCAGGAAAACATGAAGATCTGGAGCTGCTGGCAACTGCTATCCAGAAAGTGAAATGTACCGAGGTGCCGCGCTCTCTTCACGTGTTGTTGTCTTGTGTTTCTGACGTCCAGCTGAAGCCCGGTCAGCAGATCCCCAGCCCCTCTGAGCTCATGGGGAAGATCCTCATCAAAAACAAGAAGGGCAGCCACGAGAAGCCGGCTCAGGTCAAGAAGCCCACCGCAGCAGCTGCTGATCAGCCCACCACCGCGTCCGCAGCCAGCCAGGACCCAAACACTCCTCCCCAGGAGGAAACAGCCCCGGCGGCCGGCAGCCAGGAGGGCCAGGGTGAACACCGATAAATCCTCCAGCAAATGGAGGTTACAGTCCGAAACGGACACATTTGTCTTACTCCCAGCATCACTGACATTGACTTTATGCGTTTCAGCGGAGGGAGACGCAGCTGCCGACGACCACGAAGAGCAGGAGGAGACGGACGAGCAGGACGAGGAGAAAATGAAGACCTCGGACGAGGTGAATGATGACGACGATCACGATGACGGTTTTATGGTTCCACATAATCTGTTTCCAGCCTGGAGACTCTGAGCATCGCTCAACTTCCCATCAATCCCCCGCAGGGCACAGCTGGACAAGAAGTGACGGCGTACGAGGCCATGTCATCCATAGTCAACTACATCCAGCCCAACAAATTCATCTCTTTTGAAAACGCTAAAAGTATGTCTGCAATACTACGAGCTGAATCCAAGCTCAGACGAAACAGATTTCACGTGGTACCGACCAGTCCTGGTCCATTTGTCAAAGTCATTGTGAGTTATGCAATTCTTCTGCTCTGACAGAGAAAAACAAGAGTTATGTCATCTCATCTTTTGTGGAGACCAAAGGGGAGGCGATGATTGCCAAGACTGCTGTCGAATTTGTTGAGTATCCTCTACTAAAAAACGTTCCCGGACTGAACGCTCTGCGATTTGACAAAAAAAAAAAAAAAGAAAAACCCACGAGAAGCCCAGAGCAGAATACAAATGCAGGGATGTGAATTTGTGCTTCCTAAACCACGTCTGTCAGATACAATAAGCGGCAGATGAGCAGGATTTACCCCAAAGGAACGAGAATGGACTCATCCAACTACAGCCCTCAACCCTTTTGGAACGTCGGCTGCCAGATGGTGGCGCTCAACTACCAAACCATGGGTGAAAACCACTGCACAACACACACACACACACACACACACACCAAAAACCCTCCACACAGACATGATCTGCCTCTGCCCGTATGCCTGAGCTGTGCTGTGCTCCATGTTTAAAGCTGAGGTTCTGTGTTTCACCACAGCAGGTCAGTGTTGCGCCTCTCTGCGCCGCACAGGCCTCTGCTGAGCTTCGCCTCCTCAAAAGCGTTCACTGCTCTTCCCGGAGCCGCAGAGAGATGGCATGTATGTGCTGTTTGTGCCTCTGATTTCCAGACTTCCCCATGCAGCTGAACATGGCTCAGTTTGAATTCAACGGCAGGACGGGCTACCTCCTCAAGCACGACGTGATGCGGCGCAGCGACAAGAAGTTCGACCCTTTCTGTGACAGGATCGACACGGTGGTGGCGAGCACCCTGACCATCAAGGCAGGTCCAGGGCCTCCCGGTGGCAGCATGGAAACCAATCCAAGACAAAAAACTAAGCATAAAAATCCCAAAAATGATCAAATTCAAAGTCTTAGGCATAAAAGCTACATCATTAATGACAGTGGTTCTCAACCCATGGCTTTGTCACCCTATAGAGATAGCATCAGAGATCAGGGTAGATTTGCACATCAAAGAAAACCATAAAAAAGATTTTTTTTTTTCTAGACTGTCTTTGTAAAGTTTTGGCCAACTGAAGGTCAAACAGGGGGGCTGCAACCTAAAAAGGAGGGGAGGCTGCATTGCATGGCAAAAAGGTTGAGCTCCACTGATTTATAGTCGAGGTTGGTTTTGCATCTGTAAAATTGAGAGTGTGTGTCTGTGTGTGTGTGTGTGTGTGTGTGTGTGTTGTCCTTGCACACTCTGTAATAATGTGAGCCTTCCCGCTGTGACTGAAACATGGTTCCCGGTATTCAGCGCACCGCTTGAGTGAAAACCTGAACTCTATTTATATCCGCTGTTTTGACAGCGTGGATAAACACAACCGCACACATCGATACCGGTAATCAGCTCGCGGGACGTGTGTCCTCTCTCCCCCATTAGATCTACTCGGGACAGTTTCTCTCGGAGAAAAGCGTGAAAACCGGGGTGGAGGTGGAGGTGATCGGGTTGCCAGGAGACCCCAAGAAGAAATATCGCACCAAGTGGTCCACCACACCTAATGCCATCAATCCGGTGTGGAACGAGGAGCCCTTTGTGTTTGAAAAGGTGAAAATGTCTAATAGTCACAATCCCTTTAGGGGTTTTGAGCTGAAAACTTTGATCTTCCCGTTTCCAGTTCATGCACTAGATTCATCTTAAAAATGTTGAAAATCATGACATACAGCATCTAATCTTTGCACCATGCAAACCACTGTGATATTCTTAAACAGACAACCATTTTCGGCCTGCAAGAGGCTCCAGCCGGCCCACCAAACCACCAAAACATATATATTTTTTAAACAAATTTGTTAAGTTTAGTGGACACAACACAATGCTGAGACCTGAGCGGAGATAACAGGAGCGATGCCTGGTTGCTATCAAACTAGCATCACAGCCCTGCTGCCATGGTGAGGTTGCAAAAACAAGCATACTGAAACAGCTTTGGAAGTACGCTGAGGACATTTCACTGTATTTTACATCAGAAAGCATCATTAAAAATAGCTTAATACTGAGATTGTAGTCATTTTCTCAATTAAGTCTTTGGAAGTCAAATCAACCATGCAGTCTAATTATGTGTTAAAAATTCCAGGTTTGATGGATGCAGCTGTTTCAAGCAGTCTCGACTGGTATTTGTAAGATCAATAGGTCCAGTCTGGGTCTTTTTTAAAAAACACATGTGCAGCTTAAAGTGTAAACTCTTTACTTTTCTTTGGACTAAAGACATAAGAAATAAAGGAGAGTCTTTCTGTCCAGAACTGAATATGTCGAGTAGAGTAAAGTATTACTTTATTAATCCTAAGCTGGGAAATTCTGGAAAGACATGTCTTTATCAGTCTGGGTAGTTCAGTGAATTCAGACAGAGGTCAAAGACTTAAGTGAAGATTATAGTCAGAATTTATTATCATTAGAGTCCATGTGTGCTTTAAAAAGTCCATGTCAGTTAAGAGTCAAGGTCTAAAGGCTTGTCTGTGTTTCAGAGAGTCCAGGTCTGTTTTAATGTGGAAAAAAACTTAACTGAAGTTTTCATGTTGCTTTTTTCCCTCAAGAGCAGGTTAAAGGCCTCGGCTATTCAATGTCATCAAAAATAGCATCACTGGGACACAATTTTTTGCTCCCTCATGTTCTCAAAATGTCAGCCTGACATCAAATTAAACCTCAAATCTTACGGTGTGCTTTGCTTTCGCCATCGTGGTCAGATCCTGCTCCCAGAAATGGCTTCTCTCAGAATTGTCGTCCATGAAGAGAACGGTAAATTTCTGGGACACAGAATCATCCCCCTTCACGCCATTCAATCAGGTGAACTGAATTCAATCTAATCTTACATAATTCACTCAAGGCCATGAAATGTTCTAACTTGTTTGCATAATTTACCAATGTTTTTTTGTTGTTGTTGTGTATTTCTATCTTTCTGATGCCCTGCAGGCTTCCATCACATCTGCCTGCGCAGTGAGAGCAACATGCCTCTCACTCTGCCCGCGCTCTTTGTGTACATCGAGGTCAAGGACTACATCCCTGCTGCTTTTGCAGGTGCTTGTCTTCCTCTCTTTGTGTTTGTCGAAAATGACACTGAGTCCATGTTGCTGGAGAGACAGTCAGGGACGTGACTGGTACAGTGTGTTTGCATGCGGCGTGGTAAAGTCTCATCATGAGAACATTTCCTCTTCGGTTTGAGAATGAACGATCCAGATCTCACATGTTTTCTGATTCGTTCCCAGATTTCACGGACGCTTTATTTAATCCAACAAAGGGCACCGAGAAGACCACAAAGACACCCAAAGAGGTACGAATAAAAGCAGGCGGCGCCGTCGTCGCCAACTAAAACTGGCACATCAGCCGTGTCCCCATATTTCCTATGAAACTATCACAGCACTCGCTGAGTTCCTGGAAGCAGGCCGGCGTTGTTAGAATGTGATGTTCCTGTCCTTTTCTTTTAACCCTCGCAGTCATCCGCTGACTACGTCTCCCCCTATGAGTTGCCTCTGGTGGTCCCGCCCCCCACCGACACCAAAGAAACTGAAGCTCCTGCTGCAGGTAATAAAGCTTTAGCAGAGGACATAGTTTGTTTGTTTTGTTTTTTTTTTTCCCCCAATGATCTCAGATGCTCTGGGTCAAACCAACCTGCTCTCCTGTTTTCGCATCTATCAGAAATGTTTTTGTTGTGATTCTTTGCAGTGGAAAAACAGATGTATTAGGGTTTAGTCAAGGTGGTCGTGGGGTTTCTCGTCCATCCAGTTAGGCAATTCAATGCCTCTCCAAAAAGGAAACTTGTTCATCTTGCTGACCTGTGAAGGTCTTCTCATTCGTAACGGCACGATTTCAGGTGCACCAGTGATTAACTGTTATGTCAAAACTACATCGTGTTCTTTTTAGTCAAGGAGCATCGGCGTGGCGTAACCAAACACAGCATGCTACCAGTGTGTTTAAAAATTCAGATTTGAGCCACTGAATTATTCTTGCACAGATCTAGGTGGGCAGTGAAGCCTGCAGGTATTCTCAGCATTATATATTCCTCTCACCCCGTGGATTTATGCTCAGCTAAATGCTGGACTTTCTACTATATGATTTAAAAGAATTCAGAAACCCTTATAGTTTCATGCAAATGATGGAAAGTGTTAATTCAGGGTCATTATCCAGAAAAAAAACAACCTGTCTTGATATATAGTTGTGTTTTTTTGTTTTTCTTTCTTTAACCTGATAATGGTGTTAGTCTCATCCCTTTTACTGATGCAAGTTTTAAAAGAAGATACTTCTTTTGTTTATGACCTTTATTTTCTATTTTTGCGACTGGTCTAAATGAGTGTAATCCATATCCAAATGAAAAGCTGGTGTTAAAAATATCCACATTTTAAGTCAGGTTGAAATGTCCTTTTTTGAGACTTTCTTACAAGATGAATAATTGGGGTAATCACATTCAAGGCAATCAGTGAAACACAAAATATGTTGTGTCTGCATCGTTGATGGATCAGATGACCCATTTTAGCTGCATGTAGTGAATAACAGTCACAGAAAAACAGAATAAATGACGAACTAGCTGTGCTGCATCTTGTAACAGGTCGTGCGTGTGTGTAGTCTTTTCCTATTGGCCACCTGATAGATGACTTATTTTAATATAATGGTGCTCATAAAATGTAAAATATAATGTTACAAATCCTGAACATGCATGCAAGTAAACCCTATCCGAGTAATCAAACATTTAAAGGCAGTGAAGATGTATCCCATTTTAGAAGTTGCATCGAACAGTTTTTATTTTTCCTGAATGTGCAGTTTGGTGTTGCAATGCCATTTTTATCCATTAGGGGAAAGTAGTGAGTACCTGTGTCACCTGATTTATGTTCACTTCAGCTCTTTCATAGTTTTGTTTTTTGGTTAATAATCACCAAATGCTTCAACTTCTGTTGTGCTGCTGTATTTTTCTAGACAGACTGAGACTTGCTGGATAGTTCAGCATGAATATTTACATCACAACACATAGACATCAATGGAATCACATCAATAGCCAACAAAAGAGGAGAAAAAATATCCTTCAGCGACAGAAATATTTTCAAAGTGTTTTGAAACAGAGCTATGTAAAGCACAGAAATCAAATAGTGAGAGAGAAAATGTTTTCATACAGCAGGCCAATTTCACTTCATGATATTCTGGTTGTCTCTCTGCCTCCCCCAGAAAAGAGCGCATCCGAGCCTACACCACCCACTGATGCTGCTGACCAGCCATCAGAGGCTCCAGCAGAGGCAAACAAAGAAGAAGAAGCCAAAGAAGAGTCAGAAAAAGAGTCCGACGCTCCAGAACCTGCAGAAGAGCCTCCTCAAACTCCTGAAACTGCTCCTGCTGAAGATGCAGAGAGTTCTCCACCTGAAGCTCCTGCAGAGGAGGCTCCTGCCCCCGAAGAGCCCCCTCCCGAACCAGAACCAAAGGAACCAGAACCAGAAGAACCGGAACCCAAAGAAGAGCCGTGTGACGATGGTGCAAACACCGAGGCCAAAACAGAGGAGTCAACAGAAGTTACTGAACCTGCCGAAGTTTCTGAACCTGCGCCCGCAGCTGAGGAGGCCAGTCCTGATGTGCCAGCGGTTGTGCCTGTGCCATGTCCAGAGGATGCATCGCCCAAGCCTGCAGGAACAGGTTAACACAAAAATGTCACATGAAAAAGTCTGAATGTTTTCAAAAAGTACCACCTTGGGAACTGTTTTCAACTAGCAGTTTTTTCAGTGGCTCTGAGCACTGTTGTTGTGCAGTGAGATGGATACAAAAAAGTGATAAAGAAGGCTGCAAATGTGTCTCTTTACAGTTGAAAGAGCAGAAAATGAAATGTGTTGCCAAGGAGTCGAATATGTTGTTAGAGGAATTTATCTAACTTCAATATGGGAGGTGATCAGTCACAAAGCTGAATATGAAGCACAACAAACTGTATTCTGATAAAATCGACAAATAAAAGTCATGGGTGAAACACCTCTCGAACAGCAGCTTCTCTGCTGAACGCTGAACTGAACCACATTTCTTTTCAAACAATCATAAACAATGCAAATCTTTCTAAATGACTTTGCATGCTGCATATTTGCATAAACTCTTCGCAGTATTTTGCACCATCTGGAACACACACAAGGTAAATGTTTTAAATGTATAGTGTGTGTTATGATGCACATCTGTGGATGGAAGATTGGCTTTGTTGTGTGTGTGTACAATATCATGCGCCAATCTTGAGTAGATCAAGCTCATAATGTAACATTTATTTAAGTTTTTTTTTTTTTCTGTAAAAATCAAAGAAATAGCCTGAAAGTGACATCAATTGAAAAATAAATCTAATTCCTGAATTAGACTATGCCATCCCTACGCAGCAAAAATCAATAGACCTTTTGCAAAGGTGTCTGACAAGAAAAATATAGGAGAAATCAAAGATGTTTTTCTGTGGACTGGGTTTATTCTGAGTTCATATTCAGCACAGTCTCTTGAAACTCACCACGTGTGTTTTTGCTGCAGAGCCTTCGACTGTGACTACCGAAGAACTGACACAGCACAAGAACTATCTGAAGGTCATCAAGCGCCAGGAGAGAGAGATGAAAGAGACTGAAAAGAAGTATCAGAAAAAGGGAGAGGATTTGATTCAGAAATATTCTGACTCTTTCAAGGCCATCAAGAAGAAGCTCTCGCTGAAGAAAAAAGAGTAAAGAGGACTTTTTTACCCCCTTCCCTTTGTTGTTTTGATGCCTGAAATAGGTAGGATGTTTGACAAAGGAGGTTTGGATAGTGTTTGCAGAAGAAATTCTATTTGGTGCGTAAAGACCCATCTGCCCGATTGTTTATGTTGAATTATTCACCAAAGACTGTTCTGCCTCTTGCAAAGTAGCACTGAATTTTGCAGGAAATTATTACTGATCCACTAATGAAGTTGCTGTTTGTGTTTTGGTTGGTGTCATTAACAACATTATATTTAGAAGCATAAATAATATTCCGCAGCTAATGTGTTTCTCCAGCTGACGCGGAATATTAGCGGATGAAGAAAACAGCCTAAATGAATATGGGCTGCACAGGACAAATAAACATATTGTACTAATATAAACCAGTGGAGAGGTAGTAGCGGTGTTATTGGCAAACAAAGCTGTTTTCTGTTTTTGTGTGTGTGCCATGCTTTCATGTGTCATTTGATGTGTCCACCAGGGGAGAAGGCAACGCCTCGGACTCCAGCGTGAAGGCAGAGCGAGTGCAGGAGCAGAAAGACAAAATGCACGCGGAGCTTCAAGCGCTGTGGATGGAGCAGTGTGACCAGATGAAGAAGAAAAAAGAGCAGTTCGCCACAGAGGTTGGAAAAACGTCCCTCTGTCTGTGTGCTCCTTCGCCTTGTCCTTGTGTCACTCTGACCTCCAGTTTCCACAAATGGTGCATGAGCACCTTGCAAAGCAGGGGTCACCAATCCATTGTGAATGAATGAATGAATGAATGAATGAATGAATGTCCCTCCTGTAAAATGCACTTGCATGAAGTTGTGCTGCAAAGCATTTGAACAGCTCTACAGATATAGATTAATGCTTCACTCTCTACATGCAGCTATCAGCTGTTGTCATATTAAAACTGACTTTCTAATATATGCTGAGCATCAAATTGCACACAGACTGTGTAAAACACATTTAGATCAGTGTTGTCATACTTAAGTCATACCTTAAATAACTAAAACTTTAAATATCTGCCTATCTTTTAACACAAAGTATTGATATATCTTCAAGAAGTTCACTTTTAATAAAGTATCTTTTTACAGCACACGACAAACTTCAAATTCGAATAAAAGAAGTGCATTTTCAGTATTCAGTCATTTCACCATTTATACATTTGCATTACAATTATAGATAACGGTGGGATTTTATGAGACTATTTACATCTTCAAAAGCATTGAAACTCAAAACTATAGCTCCAGTTCATGTTATGATCAGCATAAGTCCCAAATTCTAGAAATTATCCTTGATGTTTTACATTTTTTGTAATAATCCCTTAATTTATGAATACACATTCATCACGATCATTGAGAGTAGCACTGTTTTACTTACATTTTATAAAACTCTCCCTCAATCAAAATGGTCCGTATTTGTTTCCAGGGGACAACATTTTATGACGGACTTTGATTCCGTCAGGAAATATTGTCCTCCCGAAACAAAGATGGTTCTCCAACCACTTAACACTTTCACTGAGACTTGTGGCCTTTTGATGGTCGCGTTGTTAACTTGTTGCTCTTCTTTTGTGACTTTTGCGTTATGGCGTTTGCTGTCGTGTTGTGGCTTTTTGCTGTTTCGTTGTACCATTTGCTCCTGCGTTATGCCGTTGGCCCTTCTGGCCCACCGTATGCATGAACATTTCTAAAGCATCTGAAAGTTGAGGTAGAGATGTTTCTAAAGCATCGTTTCTGCAAACTATCTTAAGTATTTGGTTACATTGTAAATAAAAATTATGTAATATATAGTTACCAAGATGGATGAATAAATTCTTGACCTTCATATCACATAAAGAAAGAAGGCACATGTTTTCCAAATAATGAAAAAAAAAAAAAGTAAAAAAAAAAAGTGCTAAAAGATTACTGTTTCAGAAATATATTTTTCTCTGTTAAAAGAATAAATTAAGTGGTTATAAAACTGTTGTGGCTTGAATATTAAGTCAAATTGTGACACAATTTTTGAAAGCCAAAGTGTGAGACTACACTGTTTTTTAGTCTGAGTAAAACTGCATACTTGGAAAAAATGGTCAAAAAGTACAGGATGCCTATCAAATTCCAATGATATGAGCTCTCCTATTTTTGTAATCTTATGTCTGAAAAGTGCTGCTGTAACTAATCTAACCATCCCCCATTCCCTCAACTGCCTCTGTGCTCACTTTTTGGAGATCAAATGGTTCAGAGTGGGAGTCGCTGCCATTGTGTCACGCCACATTGAAGTGACTTGTGGAAATTGTTATTTAAAGCTTCTCAAGTCTCGTCATTAGCTTGACTGTGATTGTGCCATTTCCTTATTCTGTTGTGACAGAGACTGGCCAAACTGTTGGAGATGGCCAACGAGAGACACACCAGTGAACTGAAGGCCCTGGATAGGTGTGAACACACATGCAACACATTCGGGCCATGATGCGCACACAACAGAGGCAGAAGGCTTTGCAGAGTCTGTGCAGTCTGTGCTTTGAGGCTGTGGTGTGACTGTCTTTCTGTATGTATCATTTGAGGTGAAGCATTTGACATTTCGCAAAGAAAATACCTCAAATACTGAATGAATCACCTCAGCGGGCGGGTTCTCCAGTGTCCTTGGCTGGCTGGTGTGTGTGTGTGTGTGTGTGTGTGTGTGTGTGTGTCTGTGTGTGTGATCTCACTTCCTCTGCTGGCACATAGCTTTCTCAGGACACACTTTATGCACCATGTGCTTAAACATTAGGGAAGGTATAAGTCAGCAACGATCATCTACCTATCCGCACTGTAACGGCACATTTAAAGCTTCCCTCTCATTGTAAAGGTAAAGTCACATCCCACATGCATGCACACGTGTATGTACACACAGCTACTGATTAAAAGCAATTTTTTTAAGTCCACTTTCCCATCTTTGCCTTTATACACAGTGATGCGAAGGACAACAAGAAGAAAACACTGTCAAAATGTGCATCCACAGAAAAATCCAAGTAAGTTTCAAGCTTTTTTTGGTGCTTCTTTTCAATTTCAGATCAAGTAACAGCTTGTTCTCCCTCTATCACTTGACACTGCACATTACACAATTAAGATCATGCTAATTGTGCTAATTGTGAAAAATGATCTTGTTTAGGCTGAAAAAGGCAGCCAGCATGGAGGTGCTGGATGAGACCAGCCAGTCTGATGGAGCTGTAAGTACAAAATTGTTGTTTTTTTTTTTTTTTGGGAGATCTTTTGTTGAAAAGCTCGTTATTGTTAATGTTTAGAATATATCATTCTGTGCTCTTGGCTTCATTACCAAAACAACCAACAACCCCAACTCATGACCAGGCAGGCAAGCTACATCATTTTCAGCGTTTCTGCCATTTCCATGTAAATTTATATTATTTTTAACATTTCATCAAAGTTTTTGAATTTTTTGTATTAACTATAAATGATAAGAACCATAAAAGCACAGACAGAAGGTTTGTTTATTTCTATACATCTCAACTGCACTTTTCCTTAGAAATACATCCCAATAGCATGTGTGTTGTCTGAAAATGTTGTGATCTTTGCTACATGTCCTGATGTTGTTTCCAACTTCCCTGACTTACTTGGACTTCTTCATCAAGCTGTGATAACATCAGTATAAGTGTCTATTAAAAATCTTCTCAATATACTGCACTTCATATGAGGCTCACAGCAGAGGAAGGCTCGGTTCCAGGTTGGCATTTTGTAGGATTTATTTTTTATTTTTTCATTTCTGGAACAGAAACAGCAGCGTTCCAGTTTCTGTGCACTTGACATCAAGTTGTTGGCCAGCAAACGAATGCAGTTCTGGCAGTAGATAACCCGACAAATCCTGAGAGAATGCCAACTGTTGCATGTTCTTGCTCTAAAATAAACATGGATGGCAACCAACAGCTTGCACTGTTTATACTGTGAGCAGTATATTGTACACTCAGGAAGAAAGACAGAGGGAAGGATACAAATAAACTGGAAGGGGAGGCTTGTGGTCAAATCATTAGACGTGGGAACCAGTTGGTTTTGAAGCTTGAATCCCATCGTGTTATTCTGGAATAAAAGAAATGAAGACTTTTCTCAAAACGACCTTCCCCAGTCAGTCAGCTCGGTCAGAGTGATTAGTATTTCTGGATCAAATAAGCATAGTTGCCACAATGATCCACGGTCCAACATGTTTCAGACATCCTGATTGTGATGAGTCTCTCATTATGAGTCTTTCTGATGACACACTCATTAGATTCAGCAGCCTTGGAGCGAGGAGGCCTTGAAAACGTGTTGGACAGAGTCCCTTCATGAATAGGGTGTAACTACTCTTCAGCTCCGAGGAATTAAGATGTAATTGTGAAAGAGGGCTCTCATGTATGTGACCACATTGTCCACGTGCATCTGGCAGTATCAGAACCGGCTCGCTCAGCTCTGTTGTACACATTTTGCATCTGAAAGTGTAACTATGGTGACAACGTCTTACAAAGATCTGGAAAAAAAAAAAAATGACTGCAGCATCTTTCTTTCACACATGTTCACATAAAGCACACCCACGTAGCGCTCACAGGTACACACACAAACACACACACACTGATAAACTGCAAGCATGCCCACAGCAACGTGGAGATGCCCACCCTCTTAACAAAAGACCCCCGCATATGAGCACACACAAACACACTCGTTTACCCTGTGAGGAAAGAGCAGCAGGCCCTGACCATAGGCCAGGCTTGTCCATTACTCAGAAGCCGTTAGCGGAGAGCGGGCTAATCCATGTGCGGCAGATGACTCAGAGCTCTGCTGCTGCTCCTCTCTTGGCTCATCCAGATTCAGACCTGTTGTCTTTGGGTTAAAGATGTGCCCATTTCGCTCTGCGCTCGTCCAGCCGATTCAATCTAAAGGGCAGAAATCCCCCCCCTGATCTCGCCACATGTTGGAGTCGCGTTGCCATCCCGTGTTGACACTTAATCAGCATTTGCCGGTAATTACTGCGACTATTTATAACACAATCAGCTGTTTAATCAGAAAGGTCCAGTATTGAACATCGCAGTGCATTAGGGGCTGTGTAAACCAACTGGACGAGTACAGCCTCTGACTTAACTGCATCGATCCACCATCTCAGTTTGCATCCCATGGGTGTACACAAACACAGACACACACACACACACACACACACACACACACTTGCAGGGAGAAACTTGAGCAGATGAACTGCCTATAGACACAAACAGTCTGGATGCTTCAACATACACACACACAAACACACACACTCACAGAAAACCACAAATCAATCGTGTTTTTCAAGCGTGACATGTTTTCTTCTCTGTTATATTGTTCCAGTCTTCAGATTACAACCCACAGCAAGAAGCCCTGGTGAAGAAACAGGCTGCAACACTGGAGGAAATCAAAGCTCTGACTAATCAGGTACAAAAATGACTGTTTTTTAATGATGTTTTACTGAGTTGTTTTTTTCCATCAGAAAGCCATGACATTTAGAAACTAGACCTGAAATTCAAAGCCCAATTTTCCGAACTTATTTGTGTTTTCAATTGAGTTTGAACATTTGCAAAGATCAGGCTGAAGACACACAAAGTGACTGCATTCCTAATAGTTAGTAAGCTGATTTTTATTGAACACAGTTCATGCATAAAATACCACTCAAAGTGAAAAAGAGATTTATTCAGTCTTTTCAGTCAGATAGGTAGAGATGTGCTTATCAACTGGATTCATAGATTGTTTATGCACCAGGCATATCATCTGATTTATTCACAGGATCAGTCCCATAATGCTTTGCACTGAGGTATTACCCATATAGGGCATGTGTACAGAATCCATTCCATATCCAAAATTTTGAGTTCATCTAATCAAGTTGTGTTTATTTTTTTCTAAATCGAAACACCAATGAAACATTGTCCTTGTTTAGACTTTCGATCAGCAGGAGAGTTTCATGTTTCAGGGCAGCATTGTCACTTCCATTGATCAGTTGTGCTTTATCATTGATGTTTTTCTCACAGCACCGTGCCTGAAGTGTCACATGTGGACATTTGTCACGTGGACATGTGGCAGACAGATGCAGCAGAACAGTTTGAGCTCGTCTAAGGAAAGATGATCAAAACACCTGGAAATATTTAAATATTTAGCAAGCCATAATTTATAGTCTACAATTATCACAAGTTATTTCACTTGTGGTTTTGTATTTTTTATTTTTTTTTACTTTACTTATGTTTAATTAGATTTTATTAGTTTTACCTCCACTCATTACTATTTGTCAGGATTTCAAATTAAACATGAAAAAATGGAAAAAGTCATGCTGGGAAAGGGCATTTTCCACTCACTTTGAAAACCAGCACAGCAGATAATCCTGTCAGCGAAGCGTTGCGCCAGTCTTGTAGCGAGAAAACAGAAGTGTGGATCAGTTTCCTCCCAGTCAGACACAAGAAGCAGCTCAGTGGAAGAAAGGCTGTTTTTGAAGGTTGTCAAAACATAATCTTAAACTTGAATTTACAGCGTAATATCAGTCGGCCTTTGAGTACTGAACCAGATTTCCCAGCTGATCTCGTCCTCGTTATAGCTCTGCCTCATTATCATTTGCTATCCTAATTAATAAAATTGTCAAAATGAATGATGTTAGACAGGCAGATGGTTAGTTTGTTAAATGTGCTGATATAATTTGATTAGCAGTATACAGCTGTGTATCATCTGCATAACTGTGATGCACCTGCGATCCTACGAGCTGACTGATGCTGTGACAATCCAAGATGACTTCTTACTTTGGTTGCTGTCACATTGCTCTCAAGTTTCGAATTTTGACTTAAATTTATTCCGAATGTAGATTTCTTTGAGTCTTTGATATAAGAACTTTTACAGGCAGTCATATGGGAAAAAGATGACAGTGTTGGCTTCATGCCAAAAGATATATTATAACTGAATGCATGACTATTTTTAAAATAAAAGAATTTAATTCACGCATAGACAATGAACAAGTTAATAATGGTTATTGACGGGTAATTTGTCTTACTTCATTAGTGAGTCTCTGCAGTTGGTAAACCTGATATGAGTCTCACAGGAGAATAAAACTGCTCTGTCAGTAAGCTTCGACGTCTGAGAAGAAAATCAGTGAATTTGTTCTTCAGATCTGGCTGTGATGATTTCAGCCCATGATTAGCTGTCTTTGTTTTCTTCATCGCAACAGTTTCTCAGTTTCTCTCCACTCTCTGACAACATTCTCAATCCACTTCAAAACTCATTCTGCTGCTCTGGTTTGGTTTTCTGCTGCTTGTTTGATCATTTTTGCTTTGGTTTAGAAGTAATTAAGGTTTTTCTGTGGTACTGTAGCAGCATTCTGCTGTCATACACTGACATCTAGTGGTTAGAGATGGTACTCATCGGTATATTTTGATATGCAAATCACAATCATCCCAAAAAATTGTAGATTAGTTTAAAAAAAAACCAACTGATTACTTATTTATCATATACACATATTTTTCTTCAGTTAATTTTTTATCTGAGCCCTCTGACCTTAACATCTCTGCTTCTGCTTCGACCACAAATCACAATGTTCATAGTTACATTGCAAACTCTTTTCTGCAAATAAGACATCCTGCATGCTGCTCCTAGAAATTCAACATTGGAGTTCTTCAAACGTAGTCTCAGTTAGTCAAATGCATTGTCAAGCGTGGCCATCTGCCCATTGGGTGAGTGTGTGTAATGCTGCAGCGTGACACATCCAGTGATTGAGAAAGTCCACACCAAGCTCCCACCACCGCTGTAAATGATGTCAGTGTTTCTCATGACAATGATTGGCTTCGACTCGGCGCAGCGCTGGCAGCTGATGCTGAGCAAAAAGGTGTGGGAAAGTTTAGACGTTGACGTGTGAATGCCAGATGGACGGCGTGTTTTTATGTCTCACCAGTAGTATTGGCTTACAAATATCGCTCTTGATATTGTGAGAAGCGGTGGGAGGAATAAAGCCAGGCATAAAAAAAAAAACAAAACAAAACAAAGGGACAAATGAGGATAAGTGATGAGGACCGTTCTTTCATTTCTTTTGTGTGTGGAAATACCAGTGAAATGGCAACAACTGAATGAGTGAATGGATGCTGTTCAATACGAAGAGATGTGAAGAAAATCTCATGAAATCTGAAGTAGTGCTAGATGGTTCAGGACGGTGTGTCAGGGGTCAAAACAGGCTGGACAGAGGTTCCAATCTGAACCACAGGATAATGATAATAGAACAGAAAATCTTGTTCAGAAGATGATGAATTGAATTTTCCGATAAATGTAACTGTTTCTAATTTATCTCCTGGTTATCGCAGTGGACACAACACATTACTGAGACCCGACCCTATAGATCAGAGATGTAGAGGAAAAAGGCGGGCTACCTTACTGTTAAATAGAACAACATGGTGAAGGTCATTTTCTAAAAACATTCTTGCTAAATGCTGAAAAATGCTGAAAAATGGAGGACATCTGAATGCATGATACACCAGGAGGCAAAATGTTGAAATTGCACATATTTTCCTTATAAAAGATTATTTCTTTAATGATAATTGCCTAAATGCAAGCTCTGTGTTGATAATTTAATGACCAAAACAAATGTAACTAATAAAAGTTTTCTAAATATCTGCATTTAAATGTTTTTCAATATGTTGCTCTATTTACTGATGGTGTCACTTCATTTTCAGGTAAATCACCTTATATGACATTTAGTGCTCCTGAAAATAACACCTGATCACTTTTATTTAAAAATCAATCCATGTCACCGGGTTCAAGCCGGCCTCCTCCCGCCCAGGACTTAGCAGTGATCTTTATTCTCTCTTGTGCCAATAGAAAAATCCATTCGCTAAAGATTATGATAAGCACCCGCTGAAAAGAAAAGCAACCGTGAAAAGGTCACGGCGTCCCTTCAGTAAGCTTCTCAGTGACCTCTGGCCCCTGTGTCGGCAGCTCAATCAGGAGGCGCTGAAGGAGAACGAGCAGAAACTGAGGTCCCTGCCGGCAGAAGTGAAGAAGGCCGTGAACGTCTGCGTGGGGTCGCACTTCCCCGAGTTCGTCGACGAGGCCGGAGACAAGAAGGTTGGAGAGGTGGGCGTGTACGGAGATGTTTTTCTGGGTTGAATGTGTGGTTTGATCACTGAACTATGTCTGTTTTCTTTAGTTTTATGAGTATTTTTAACATGTTATGCAACCTTTAAAATAGTAAAAGGTTATTTAATTTGTAAGGATCACTCTCGTCCCATATTAGACGTGCTATTTAGAGAAAGATTACTCATTATAGGTTGATATTGAGGTTTTCATGAATGTCCTTTAGTCCAGACTTAGATGATTTTTTCCAAGCGCCTCTTTTTATTTTTGATGTTGTTCTTTATTTTTGTTTCCATTCACTGCTGAAAAATACCCCCAGAAATGAGGCCACTCGGTGACAAATACCTTCCAGATGAAGGCCTTCATTTGCTACTCCCAGCCTCCTTTCTGCTCTCCTAATAAGTTCAAAAATAGGAACAAATGTAGCAAGAAAACCGCAGCGACACAAAAAAAAATGGGTTATCAGCGTCTGCAGGCTGAATGAGACAATGACTCCATTTGTCACACTCGAGTACAGCTTGATTCTGCGCGTGTGATAGTCTTGCGAGGCCGCAGCGAAACGTTGGCCGTCACGCTGTGATGTAACTCCAGAGAGAGAGATGCAGATCTTTAGAAGCACACAGTCATAGACAACATGCTGCGGAGACACAGCGATGCCAACGTTACTCATATATTATGGAAATAGGCTTGATGATTGTTTTACAATGAGGCCAGCTCTATATCCGGTTGTCTTTGAAGTCAGGATTGTTATTTTCCTCTGAATATCTACTATTAATAAACTGGCAATTACATCCATTTTCTGTGTTTGTTTTTCATTCTATTTCATTCTAAGACATGTTGATCTCATATTAAAGAGCATTGATTGTTACAACTTTTTAACAGATCTTAATTGAAGCTCTTGCTGCAGGTGGAAACAGTACAAGTACAAAAGCTGCAATGAGCACAGTGGGAGGAAAGAAGGTTGGAAAGACGACACACGTGAGATGAGAGAAGACGTATAGAAATAAAACAGGATGGAACAAGAGTGTTGTATAAACTGAGAGACTGGGCTTTTCAGTCTGTCTATGTTTTTTAATGTAAGAAAGTACATCACTTATGCAAACGCATGAAAGGAGATGTAGTTAATTGCGTAAGCATCATATTTGTTGTCACATTGTCAAGTCAGCTGTTGGAATTGGCGTAAAACTAGTTGGAAGTTAAAGTCTGATGATTGCTGATGAGCATCTCTCTCTCTCTCTCTCTCTCTCTCTCTCTCTCTCTCTCTCTCTCTCTCTCTCTCTCTCAAACGTTCACACTGACCAGCATAATCTGGCACAATGTGGTCTGACTGATTCACAATGCCACATAATTGCAATGTCTTTTTCTCCTGAAGCAAACGCGACACCTGTGATGGATTAAGTGGCCTCTTCGAGAAAGAGCAGGTAATTTAAACATTACAAAATAAAAATAAAAATGCAGAAACACGGGACATGCTATGGCTTGATTGCGGCTTTACATACAGTGCATCAAAAACACTTGTTCCTTTGAGTGTTTACACACGCATGCATGCATTTATTAATGAATGCAGCCGCTCTCTGACTCACCACCCAGAGCAATCTGTCCGTTTCTTTGATTTCCTCTATGGTGCCATGAATCAAATGACATGAATGACATTTAGAAGTGGAGGATCTGGACAAGACACGGGGAAGACACATCTTGTGCCTGAGAGTCCTGCCACCTCATGCAAAAACACAGATGAACTGTGAGCTCTCGAGTGTGAATCCAGTCAGCCTTGAATCACCGGGCTGATAATCTTACATAAGGCGAGGACGGATCTGGCAGCGCCGCCTCATACCAGCTGGAGAGGGGATGGCCTGGGCAGGATCTTTAGCCATCAGCCAACACTTGACTACTCACTCATATTGGATGGAAAGTCAAAAGAAGGAAGAAAGCACTTCCGATTGCACAGACACCAAATTGCAGAGTAGCTGCAGGAGCAGATGGAAAAGTCTAACACTGCTTACAAGAAAGATCCCCAGTGAGCCCGCGCTCGGAAAGAAACGGTGAACGGTGTGAAAAGGTGACAGTGAAGATGAACGAAACAGGATTTACACTGTGGTGCACAAGTTCTTGGGAATGTTTTCTGATTTGTAGGAACTGGCAGCATCTTTTGAAATGATGACTTTATGAAGTCATCATTTTGATTTATCTCCCTCAATTTCCTAAATCACCAGTGACATTCTGCTTTTTATTGGGGGTATTTTTATATTGATTAGAATTAAAGACAACTCCACTGTAACATGCCAAGTGTTCACTCCTCTTATAAACTATATATAAGTACATTTTTCACAACTTTATCCTTTTACTCCTTACATTTGAACACACATCTGTGTCCTTTCTGCTTTTTATTTTCCTCAAAGTGACTGATTCATTGTTTTAACCTCAATGAGGACAATTCAAAGGTAAATTAAAAAAAAAAAGCAGTTGACAGTTTGCTTCATCGATCTAAGAGCGATCAAATTGCATCATTAATTGGTTCTTTCCCCCAAATAAGCTTAGTATTTCTAATGTTTTAAACACAGTTGAACCAAGTCACCTGTTTTTTTTAGGCAACTCCATAAAAAGTTCATCGAAGGCTTGAAAATTAATTTTGACCTTTTTTACTTTTCACTTCTGTACTTGAGTGAATTCAAAAGATTTGTTTTATTCACTTTAATTCAAGTAAAGAAGCTGAAAAAGTACTTTTAACAGGTTTTTGTGTGTGCATTACTTCTACTTGAGTAAAAAATAAGAACCTCTCATTACTACCAAAGAACTGGAAGACAGTAATAGTTTAATTCCAACAGTGATAATTGTATATTAGTGTTGGAAATGCTAGTAATTCTAAGCATGCACATGCAAAAGCTCATTTCAGATCAGTTCAGAAATGTTGCATTAATTTCTCTCCACGTGAACATTTCACTGTGGAGGCAAACAAACTGTGTGTAACTCTGCAGCCATCAGTGCAAGCGCTTCGAATCTTGGCAGCGCCGGGACTGTTCTCGCATTTCTGTGTTGCAGTGTGTGCTCAGGCGTTCTATTTTAATCCAGAACCAACAATCCACTTCATCCGATTTGATAGACTCGATCACACGTGATGTTCTTGTAAATGACATAAATTACAATATCAAGGAAAACATTTTTCAGGTAATGCATGTTGTCTTTTCTGTGAAATTGTTTTCGAGAATAAGGACTGTTTGAAGCGCATTTCCTCCTCTCATGTTGCTTCCTGTGTGGGGATGCAGACCTGACCCGCAGGAGGTGGAGTCATGATCTATAATCCATCTTGGCTTGAAGTGGATGAATGCAAAGCACCCACACCACCCACATGCCCACCACCTGCTGAGGCTCCTCTGTCACAGGCTGTGTGTGTGTGTGTGTGTGTGTGCGTGTGTGTGTGTGTACGGTTCTGCGGGCTGAGTACTGTACTTCAGCTGCTTCCAAAGAGGAAAGTTTGCAGCTTCATAATTAAGTTAATATAAATCATTTGCATACAGACTATAAGATTTTTTTTTTAGTTCAATATTATTCCATTAACATTAATATTCTGTTGTGGGATCAACACTCTGGGAAGTGTTGCAGAAATCTCCCTTCAGTTACACTCCACATTCTCAGGGATGCAAATATTAATGTGTCTAACATATGTTGCACATATTTAAACAGAGACATGCAAATGTGTCCACATGCAGATGTGCATACTCCACACTAGCTCCAGACAGATACGCTCATGGCTACTTGAATACAGATTTTTTTCCCCCCCGACACACATTCCCCAGGCACTTTTCAGAGCTCAAATTCATGCCATCAGGCTCCGCTCGGGTGATTTATTCTGCTCTCGCACTGGCTCTTCACAGCATTTGGATACCTTGTTGCGTGGCGATAGCTCCATTACGGGCCGAACCTCTCTCGGGCGAGAGCATGTGTCTCACCGAGAGTTAAAGAGGGCCGTGACACAAGAGCCATTTCCAAGCCCAGGCAGCTGGTTCCACTGTTATGTAATCACAAAGATGTCTACCTTGAACTGCAAATGACTCTGAATAATGAGCTTGGTCCATTTGTACTTTCTGCTGTGATGACGGGCTCTATTTTTGCGGTGCAGCGCAGTGTGGTGCAGGCTGCACACCACCACAATTTCAACTGGTGCAACACCGTGCGAAGCCAAATTAGTCATTTGGTTTCCTCATCTGTTCCACCTTCATTGGCTTGGGTGTGGCGGCGCACCAGAGGGAGGTTTTGACAGATTCAGGTTGGCACAGTGACAATTTCACGTCAAAACACAGTGCGGACAGTGCGCTAAAAGCTCCTCACCTCCATCTTGGTCTGTTCTCGGTGCAGGCGGAGTGCGTCCGGTCTAGTGGTGATTTGACTTCACCAAAACCTTACAGGCTAGTTTGTATTCTTTGTTGCATATTGCATGCTACACAATATAGCCTTACAGCATGGATGCCACATTGACCTTATGGAGGAGACTTTACAGGACTTAAGATGGAGCGAGAGGCTGAACTGTATCAGCGGGTAGAGAAGCAGAGCACAGGGAGAGGACAGACCAGGTTTCCACGCCCTCGATGTCAAGAAAGGGCTGGTCCTAGATCTGTAACACGGAGCTGTCTCTACCTGCGTCTCCCACCTCTCGGTCCTGCGAGGAGCTGTCTCTCCCTGCACCCTCCACCTCCTATATTACGGGTCTCCAACTCCCCCTCTTCCTGCTGCGTGGTTTCTGTGACTGGATGCAGAAGCTAGTTGTGTTGCAAATAAACAGTTAATCAAATGTATTCAAATGTATTTGGCTTTATGTCATTAGGAGGTACATGCCAAAATGATCATGATTCAGTCGGGTAAAAGAAGTTAATTTCACAAGCAAACAACGAAAATGGGTCATTTCAGCACAAGTGCTTCCAGTTTCTTTGCCATTAACAGTTTATTCATGTTGTCCGCACCACTCATCTTTATTATGCAGGTTTAAATAAAGGTTACTACAGTTTCCTCTTCTCCCAGTTTCCTCCTGGGAGAAGTTTGGCTGCCTGGAGCTGCTGCTGCTGTCTTGGTCCATGGTGATGGCGAGGTGAAATCACCACTGTACTTCACCCGCAGTGCATTTAAAAGCGAGGAGGGGCGTTCATTTGATTGGTGAAGATCACACGCCTTCTTGCGCCAGCGGGAGAGACGGAGGCGTGGATGCGCCACACTGCACCAGACTGCACCAAAATTGCAAAATGCCCTGGACACACCCCGTTGATGTGGCGCAAGCAGGGCGCAGGGCAGGTGTGCCGCACTTACACCCGGTCTACCGAAATAGAGCCTGACGAGTTTGTCATTTGTTGTTGACTTTTTAAAAAGTCATCTGGATTCTAAATAAAAAATATGTAAGTATGTGCACTCCTGTTCAATGCTCAGTTTGCTTTGAAGCGACAGGAAGCTGTATGATCGGAAAGTTGTCACTGATTCAGTTTGTCTGTGGTATCAATCTTTTAATCTCTTCCCCACAGTCTGAAATAGTTCTTGATAAATACTGTCCACGTTGTGACTGAGCCTTGACGTCACGTCTTGAATTTGACACTGTGATGTGATGAGCAGCAGCTCGGAGGAGCAGTGAGTACGACCCGACACCCACAATGTCATGACAACAGTCATCTTATGATATGCACTTTAAGGCAGGTGAGTCACTAAGTGCCTCTTTTCAAAGAAATAACAGTTTTATCGGAGGTTCATTTCATGTGAAACTTGTGCTTTTACTCAGCGCTGCCCTTCCAGTATACCTCGTGTGGCTAAAAAAAACCCCAGCAGAAGTCACTTGGAGCCGTCGAAGGTGAGCGCCGAGCAACGTGAGTGGCAGAGCATGTGGGAGAGCACAGATAGCCGGCGACTGGAGGCCATTGTTTCCATCGAGAACATAGGCGGTAGATCCTTCAGGGAGAGAAGAGGGCTATTTTTTCCTGCTTTGGTAGTTTTACTGATACTTTTTTTGGAGTGTGACGCATTACCTTCCCTTCAAAAATATCTGCAGTCACATCATACATTCAAATGAGTTCATTTCTTTTAACAGAGGAAATTCCTGGTTTAATTCCACATTTGATAACCTTCCTTTTATTTTTATGCTAAATTGAATTTTATGCCTGGTATAGTGGTACATTTAAATATTGTTTATAGACTAATACTTTGAGTACTTGTTTAGACTTTTGGCTGACAGTGGCACGTTCACTTGTATTCAAGTCTAGTTTACTTGGATACTTCCTTGGATAATTCCTGTACTCGTTTCTTCTGTGGGTTTTATAGGATATGGTGTTTTTCACAACATGTGAATTTTAATCTTTAAAGACAGAAATGGATGTTAAATATATAAATTCAATAAAATCATATTTATCATCTTTATTATCATAAAAAAACACAAGATATTTCCTTTATCAATCCTGTTAATTATTGTTGATTATTTTAATCAAATTTTAGGTGTAATTTGTACAGCTGTGGTCAGTCTGGGGTATAGCGGTAAAGCACTCTTTCCTCACAGTTAGATTTTTTCGTTCCAGCCCACTGAAGAGGCCTCTCGCTTTGGAGTTTATGTATCCTTGTGTGTCACTTCTGTTATAGTTCAAAAACATGTTTTTTTTTTTTTAAAGCTAACTAGGTCTTTAAAATTCCTTGTGGGTGTGAAATGTAAATGTGTGTTTTTGTTTGACTTGAAATGGACTAGAAACCTGTCCAGGATTTATTCTGGATTTTTCTATAGTCACCTTGGATCCACTCCACTCTCCTGCGAGCTCACGTGGACTAAAAACGAAAAAGATGAATGGATTGAGTTGGAAGATGGACAACTGGTCTTGTCAATCTTGACGAGTCATTTCAGATAAATAAGTAACACTGCATAAATATTAAAATTTCATGCCCACGAGCACACACGCCTCGTTTTTGGCATCCAGAACCCAATAGAGTCATTCCCGAAAGAAACCACATTTGCTAAAAGTTCACTCACACACACACAAAAGCAACTTTGTCACAGTTCCATATGATGTTAAGAACAAAAAGCAGTTTTAATGTGTCCATAAATGCACATTAGTGTAATGTTCTCAAACATTTGAGCTGATCAGGTTAAAAATCCACGCATGGTTTTGGATCTTTGATCATCTAAAGTGGGCGGCTCATTTCTGAATACGACTAACAGGACGCTGAAGTTGAAAGAAACAGAACAATAGTACCTGAATTGATGAAGTGAGCCGAGTAGACAAAAGGCACACCATTGTCAGCACATGTGAGACATCATGTGGAATAAAATCTGGCGTCTGCTATTGTCTCAAAGCCTCCAGGTGCCCTTTTTGCTGTTATCTCCACTGACCCAGCCAACCCTCCCATTTGCCACCGATTCCTTTGTGTGTGTGACAGAGCGAGCGAAACCTTTCCTGCAGGTGCGGCTGAGTGTTACCCATCTCTGCTCGGCCGGGACATCAAACAAATACATTTGTTTCCCATTTGTACAATTTATTGAGCTGTCAGAGGTGAGCGGGCATGCGAGGCCACAAATAGAGGCTGTCAGGCAGGAGATGGAAAGGGAGCTCTGTGGTCCTCCATCTCTTCCACATCATTGCAGGGAAGGAATTTCCATCACACCTGATTGATTAAGTGGGAGAACAGGTGGCTTATGGGGAATCGCACTGGGGTGCAGGGTGGCAAAAATGATTGCGACAAGATTTAAAGCCTTTTGTGCAACAGAAATCCAGCAACAATTCTAATCATTACGACTCATGATTTGCTGGATTTTTCATAAATGATTGTCCTTTCACGTTTTAATCAGACTATTTCTAATTCAATTTATGTAACTTTGCATTCAGAAACAGTGCAGTAAAAAAAAATTGTATTTGAATGTGGTTCTTTCCACCGAAAAATAATCAGTTGGTGAGACAAATCGCACGTGGCTGTTTCTCTTTTTTATGACATCTTGATTTCCTAGTCGACTGGCATTTTCAGTCCATGCAGAACTCACCAGAACACCTGTTCGTGAAATCACCTCTTTTATGAACTAATGACAACAAGAAGCGGCGGCAGAACAGCTGATATGAATACCCAGCGCGCAGACATGCTGGGTAAGCTAATGTTTATTTAATGTTGCGGATTCATCACAGACAGTGAGGGGGCAGGCCGACGACAGCTAACGCTAAAGCAAACGACTGAGGAAGCACAGAAAGCAACGGGAGCTCAACAAGCAACAAACTACCAGCAAGTAGCAAAGTGTGTTGTGACGATACATCTTTACATTTACTCCAAATACTGCCAAATGCAGCCAGTTTTACTCTTAATATGTTTTTATTTGATACTTTAAAAAGACTTTAGAAAATCTGTTTTGGCTACATTTGTGCCAAAAACGTGACTTAAATTCGCCCCATCTTTTTACAGTGCTGCGTTTCCTCTTTAATTAATTGCCATCCCACCCATTACTGTGGCAGAGGAACACACCCTGTAGGTGCTAATGCCCCGTTGTCCAAAGCGTCTCATTCTGAGAGCTAATATTAAAGTCTCCGAAGTCTGAGCGCTGAAGGCGCAGCCTACTGTTTACCATCTGGTTGCGGCAGCCTGGCAGGCCTGAGTCAGGGCGATAATTGATGGGAGCAGAGGGAGCGAAGACACAAAGGGGCCCGCCTCGTGGCCAATAACATATCAGTGGCCCCCGTGACTGGCAGCTCATGGTGAGCTGTCGGCTTCTTCAGCTGCAACCCTGTAACTCCGCGTAATTGTCGTCTGTCCACCACCCACTGGATATCCTGGCGAAAATGTGAAAAAAGATACGTGAGGTCCTGCGTTTCCCTCGTCCGTCTTCACCCGCACCATAGAAGTGTTGTGTTATATCCACGTGCCGTTTCGTCCCCTGTCCTTAACCCTGTTTGTCACACATTGCTGTCGCCATCCATCTTCTCCCGCGTCGTTTCGTCGCCCATCCCGGCGGGCGATGGGTGAATTCAGGGTACAATCGAACAGACTGTCCCTTCACCCCAGTGTAAACACACTCAGACAGGCATCACACATGGGTATTCACATCTATGGCGGATTTTGGAGTCACCAAATGTATGACTTTGGAGTGTGGGAGTAACCAGAGAAAACTCATTAATGCACTGGAACAGAAATGTCCCTGAAGTCCACTAGATCACTGCTGTCACTTTAACTTTTAAAAGTAAGATATGAATAACCTTGAGAAGATGTGAAACTGAGCTGTCTTAAAAACAGTGTATGAAAAAACAACTTAAAAGTATAAGGAGTCACAGTTTTGTTTGGTTTTTAATTTCTGTGAATAAATACCTAAAGCAGCACCCTGATAAAGTTCATCAGGGTTCGAACTGCACTCGAAGATTCTGCTGTTAATCGTAACATTGAGTTTTCTGTTGACCTTGTTTCAACCTCGGTGGTGATACATGTGCCACCATGACAGCAGGCCAGCTGCTGCCTCCTTCCTGGAAGGGAAGGAGCATGAAATCTCAATTCAGCCTGAGACTGCCGTGTCCTTGTATCCAATCAAAGGGCATTAGAGGTATTGAATGGACACGCAGACACCTGATTCCTCTTCTTGAATATGAATCCATCATTTTCGTGTTTTTGTCCCCGCGGGAGATGTTACTCAAAGGACACGGCTACCTGTGTTAACACGTTACATAACGGAGAGGAAACAGGGCTGATTGTGCTGCGCTGTGATCCTGAAAAGCTCTGTTATGATAATGTTCAAGGGAAGTGTCATGCTGTCAGTTTAGACATTATTCTGCTGATTGTAGCTTAACTGGGAACATTTCTTTTATGACAGATTCATAAAACAAACAAAAAAAAGAAGATGATAACAAGTTCCATCTTGTGTTTTCTTCAGATTGAGGCAGGTAACAGCAAGACAACGCCATTCTCAGGTGCGTTCAATTAAGCTGTCCGTTGAGAATGTTGCAAGCTTGAGTCACGGCTAAGAAAACAGATTTAGCGGCGATGAAAGAGCCTTGTTGAATTTGGTCCCACATGAACTCGATTTCCTACCCCGTGCTCAGATACTAATTCAGTCCCAGGTGTTCGGAGCTGAGCAGAGTTACCGAGGGGGTTTTAGATTTTGTTTCCATTTGCAATTTTTTTTCTCTCTTGAAGATCCTTGAGAGATTTGTTGATTCTGTAGTGCATTCTCCCCTGTGGCTAATTAAGACATTTAGGGCTGCGGATAACACCTTAACTTGACACGGGCTTTAATTTCTAATCAGGCATTCGAAGTGGCTCCAGCCTGGGCCAGGCCGGCGGTGAATGTGAGATCAGATATTTACCATGACACCTCCGCTTTATTGCATACATCTGAGCAATTAGCCGGTCTCATGGCGCCGAGTCATTCACATTCTGAATTTTTCATCCACATTTCATTCATTTCTGTCGCGTCTATTCTTTTTTTAGCGCAAACAGAGTGTGGAGTGGCTCCGTGTCATGACGTGGATCTGCAAAGGGCTTTGCTCCGTAAGTAATGATTGTCGCTAATCTATGCTAAAGAGCAGTGTTGGGTTTGAAGTGATAGCAGAAATTAAGAAAGGTTTAAAGCGATACTTCAACATTTTGGCAAATTGGCCTATTTAGGGCAATTCCCTAGTCATTTAGAACAGCCTACTTACTTTTTTTGTGAGGGCGAGCTGTTGTTTATTCAGCGGTGGGTCCGAGGAGAGCTTCACGGCAGACATAATGGAAGTGGATGGTACAGTTGCTTCCCTCGTCAAACTCATCAAATACACAATCCAACAACCCCAAAACACTTTGGTAGACATGTTATAATCCGCACATTCACTACGCTGTGAAATATTAATGCAAAATTCCGAGATTGAGTGGTTTTTGCGAAGATTGCTAAGACGGAACTACTTACTAAACATGGCGTCTGGGCGTAGTGATCTCATAAGAAAAAGTAGTTCCCAGTATTTGCTTCAGTGTCGTAACGCTACAATATTATTTGTAGGTGTTTCACAGCGTAGTGAATGTGCAGATTATAACGTGTACACCCGAGTGTTTTTGGGGTTGTTGGATTGTGTATTTGATGAGTTTGACGAGGGAAGCAACTGTACCATCCACTCCCATTATGTCCGCCGTGAAGCTCTCCTCGGACCCACCGCTGAATAAACAACAGCTCGCCCTCACAAGAAAAGTAAGTACGCTGTTCTAAATGACTAGGGAATTGCCCTAAATGGGCCAATTTGCCAAAATGTTGAAGTATCGCTTTAAACTGGATAGCCTTTGTGATTCTTAAATTCTCCTGGCTGACATGTCCTGAAAGATTACACAATAGGGCATTTACATTCAATTCTATTTCCAAACGGAACACTCTATAAATCTTGCTCCTCCTGGAGAAACTAACGGATCCAAGCAGGAAATGTCCCCCGACCCATTCAGATAATCAGCACCAGCCAAACGTCTTGTGGCCAACCCAATAAGTCAAGTACAGCTCGGGGCATGCCAGTGAGATTGCATGCCGTTTGGGCAGATCAAATCTATTTCTGGAGATGAACGATCATCTGAAAGGGCTGACGATGTCTGAGACCACTCGAACCAGAGCGTCTCGTCGGCAGCGCTGTGAATTAGTTTGATGGCATGACTAACCGGTTCACGCGGCTCCCCTACAAGCACCTTCAAATAAATTTAATAGGCTAACTGATTACTGTTTTATAATGATTTTCTAAATTTAGATGTGCCTGGGACTATTTCTGCCTGTTCCAGGTGAAAGAAGATCAATGTTGAAGGTATCACTTATCGTGACTGAAAATCAGTGGTCTTGTCTTGAACAGTGAGTGGGGGCTTTGACCACAGACAGCCTGATAACATTTATGACGGCTGCAGAAAAAGGGTCTTTAAGGAGGTCAAAATATCCCCATTCCGTCGTGTTTTTAATTGAAATTCCTTGCAAATGCTTAGTACAATTTCCAAGAACTTCTTTAAATGTTCTAACCTGTGTTAACACTGTGATGTAGGGTTTTCTTGCTAAAAAAAAAAATCATACAGAGAGTCTTGTTTGATAAGGTAGTTTCAAGAGTTCAGATAAAGCACAACTTGGCATTGGATGAACGCCATCCCGAGTGTGAAGCATGGGGGTGGCAGCATCATGCTGTGTGGATGCTTTTCTTCAGGAGGGGACAGGCTGTCAGTTTTCAGACTCGCTGGCGCTCCAAGCATCAAAATGGAAAGACTGTCCTTCGGTAATCCATTTTGGATGTTGCCACAACAGATCATCTGCTTCCATCTCACACGGTCCCATTTTTTCTACTCCAACCTCACAGCGAACTCATAATTATAATCTGTTAAAAAGTCCTGTCTAACACATGTGGCCTTTGCTATTTGTATGGTGGTTTCGTAAAAAAAAGTCCAATTAATGTGAGATAGTGAAGGCATTTTGATTCCAAAGACAATGACGACCGTTTCAACAAACACGCAGTACATGCAGTCATACTGGATCCCAAGGGCATCCTTCAGAGCCCGGAGTCTTTATTTTTCAGCACAGTCATAAACGTCGTTTTCAACATTTCCTCATTAACATGGCCTTGAGCTTCACTTCTTTACGTAACGCATTTTAATTAATTGAGCTATCGGTGCAATGCATTCTTGCTACAAAGCTACGAATTCATTACATATCTTTGAAATTCTAAATGCACTCAGATTCACTTCAAGGTGAACAAATCCAATCCTATTCAATCCAGCACAACAGGACTGCCATGAATCTGTTTGTGATGAGATGATCTACAATCACTTAAATGTTTTTCAACAGTTTTTCTCTGCATTTGATGTTGATGTATGTTTGTATGTTTGATGTATGAACAGATTTGTGCAGTATATCCATCCATTCATCCATGAGATGGCCAAACCCCTTCAGCTGGATCATTTAAATATGGAGGAGCAGGTGATCCACTTTAAGGTTGACCGTCTCACATTGAGGTGCAGTCTACTAGAGGGCTGCACATTCAAATGCGACATTATGCGAACACACTGTTAAAGCCGATCTGCTACCGCTGCACACTGAGGATCGTGTCTGACAGAAGTGCAAAAAGAAAATTGCATGCTCCAGACAATGCAATAACCTGGAGTTTATGCTACTAAAGAATGCTTCTGGGTTCATTTGCAACATGCAGCTTAGCTTACCAGCTACTTCTGAAAATGCTTGCATTGCTTGCATCTATTTTCACCACATATGATGAAAAGGTGGAGCAAACTGGCTCTGCTTTAAACCGACGTGCTGCTGCTTTTGTGATGTGATGAATTTCTATAACTGGCTCACTGCGACTGTTTTTTTGTTAACTTTAAGGTCAGTTATTTTGTTTGATGTGATTCAAATTTGGACTTTTTTCCTCCCAATTTTTTTTTTTTTTTTTTTTTTTTTTTTAAATTTTGCTGTACCATTACGATCTGTTTAATCATTGTTGAGCCAGTCACTAAAATGTGACCTCAGAAAACCACGTTTCCATCCGATTATCTTCGCGTTAACAGGGTCTTCAGCTTGTAAAACCCTCTTTTGGATACTTCTGTTTGCATCATATGTCTCATAGTGGTCTTCTCAGTAAATCAACTGCAAAATGTATTCAAACTGGAAGTGCAATTAATTCCTATAAGCATTCAGCATTTTTCACGTTGTAAATCAGGCACCTTGATAAGTCTGTACAGCTGCTTGTTCAACTCTCTCAATATTTCCTGCTATCGCCAATGAATTAGAAGCAGCATATCAAACAGTTCCAATTTTATCTGATTTGCAGTGTTGCTATTGAAAGCAAAAATGCAATTCAGGCTATAATGTCTGCTGGCATCAACTGTCACATTTATGGACGTTATAGTACAGTGTAGATTAAAATATTTATCTATTGTTTTCATCAGAACAAACTTCCAGTTTGCTCTTGGTTCATTATCCAGATGTGCTAAATTAAGGAATTCTCCCAGAGCTTCCAGGCCTGGCTCACCGTCTTGTTAATTTGCACACATCGCTTTGAGCATCATTCACCCGGCGGTCCTATATCTGGCTGCATTTCAGGTTCATCATTTAAATATTTGATCTGAACAAAGGTGCAAGGAGAAAATCACAAATTACTGCGACAAAATTCTATTTTTTGTGTACTACTATATTATTTTATTCAAGTCAAGACAAAGTGAAGTGTGTGTTGATGAATTTCAGCCATATTTAAATGACTCTCAGTGTTACACCAAGTACCTGCTGAGGGTTTGATGAAGCCGGACGGTGGTGAAAACCAGGTAACGCTTCCTTCACCTCTGCTCTTTGGCACTCTTCTGGACCTGCTGAGATTTTTATTAGAAATTAAAATTAAATCTGGATCTCAGGGAAGAGAATTAGCTATGTGAAAGATCCTCCTCACAAACCTTTACAAAAAAAAAAAAAAAAAAAAAAAAACAACTGCTGGAGAAATAGTAAGATATATTACTAAAAGCAAACTGGAGTATAAGAGTGAGAAAAAATGAATTGCTAAGCATGTTGAACCTGACTGTTATATAAAGTTGCAGTTAAAAATGATACCACATTTGATAAATACTAGAAAATGGTATAATTTCATAAAAAGAACAGTTTTCAGTCCAAATTGGAATGATTTACCATCGGGCCGGTGGGGGTTTAGTTTTATATATTCGTAACTTATTTTTTGTTCATTTTTATTATACATAAAAACAGCATCAACATTTGATGAAATTAACCTGCATAACCAACATAATGACAGAGATATGTTAAATATGATAACAGCATCATCACTTTTTGAAAGATTGAATTCACATGAAAAACACACAACTAAACATCTAAACAGCTTCAAGTCCAGAAGATTTGTCCAGTATGTGTGAAGCTCACCACCAAACCACCATCCTGGAAGAATCTGGTTAGGTTATTGATTGCACAAAAATATAAAAAGCAAGCAGTTACATTTTTTTACAAGTATGCCTACAAAATTGTGGATACTCTGGATCATACCGACATTTTTTGGGGATATATCTAATATTTGGATATTACCTCTCCAGCAGGTTGTTGGTCCTATACCTTTTGAAATCACAGAAGGAATTGTCCAGAATTACTAATATCTGATGAAAATTTTGTATACTGTATAAACTGTATGAACGGAAGGCATATCTGAAACGGGTCTGACTTATATACATACTGTATGTTTGTAGGTGAACATAGTCTTTTTGGTTTTCTTACACAAACTAAAGTGAAGGAAAAAATCAGATTTCATGCTGATTGCATGACTTCCAAAAACGGTCTCCGTCATCCAGGACTGTGTGTATTTCAGCACTTGACAGTGAAGATACGCGACATCAACAAGGAGTGATTTACTCAAACAGGTCAAAATATCGCCAGTGCATCACGACTTGACTTCCGACGAACTGATGTGACTTCAGCTGAACGTAATGAGTGAATCAGTCATTAGAGTGACCCACACAGTGCTGGCAGCTCAGATAATGTGTCACAGCAATGCAAGCGTGTGCACATTATGAGGAACCTAAGAGAGACAATTAAAGCTAGCTTTTCAAGTAACTTATTTTCAGACAAGCAGCTCCACTACTTTTGAAAGAGGTGGAAATTGTTTTCAAGTATAAATTAACAGGAATTTTTCAACTTCTGGTTTCACTCAGAAAAGCATAATCAATCAAAAACATGCAGACATTCTCATGCAAATAAAGATCTTTTTCATAAATCTGTGAAAATCAGTGGATTATTTGAGTCAACGCAGTATCGCCACATGAACTGTGGGCTTTTTTTTTAATATAAAAAAAATCCTTTTCTTTTTCAATTCAACAAGGCTTTTGCTGCCTTTTTGTGGAGTTCATTCGATTTGCTATTTCCCATGACATAAAAAAGACCTTCAAGCAAAGTCATTATTATAAAACCTTGCAAAAGTCGGAGCACAATAGAGTAGCCTAATTCAAACTTGTTGCTCTTGAGGTGATGAAAAAAAAACCCTGCAAACATCAACACAGATTGAATAGATGGATGCAGGATTCAAAATACAATTTTGAAAGAAATAAAAAAAAAAGCAAATGTTTTGCTTTGCTAACTCGGTGCAACGAAAACTCTTCAAACCCGACTTCAGTCTTCCCTCAAACCTTTAGCAGATTACTGGGAGCAAAGTGGTCTTGAGTGGAAGTAGGACACAATGTAGCACCCTATTCAAAGATTTCAAAAAATAATTATATGTGTCCTTCTGTATTTGACTATTCTGGAAGCAGCAAGAATTTGTTAATTGAGTTAATCTGTACTGAAGCAAAGAGAAAATGGTGCATGCACGTTAACCTCACAGACCTCACATGAAAAACATTGGCCATGTTTTTCTCCTTGAGTAATTATTCTGTTCAAATAGCATATATTTCTCTCCAGGCAGAGAGTGCTTGGGCTGAATGGATGCTGCCACTGCATAATGGTCCTCAGACGTTTGTTTCCTAGGCAACGTGGGGAGGGCATGTGGAGAGGGAGGTATAAAAACACTGGCAGCTCCTCTCTCAGTCTTACTCCGAGGTAAATACACTCAGTGTCAACACAGAGAGCCCAGAAGAACTTGCTACACACTTTCTCTCTGTATTTGCCACCTTCTTTCACATTTAGCTTCAAGGCTCAGCTTCACAAAGAGCTGTCCAAGAATGATGCGACCGAAAGACTTACGCCAGGGCTCTGGCACCAAGACCTTTCTGGACGCCATGCACGGCGGTAAAGTCCACCTTGCGCGCTTCATCCTGGACGCCTTAGACGGGCGGATCATCAACTCCAAGACGGAAAACAGCCGCACCCCCCTGATGTACGCCGTCTGCCTGCCAGACTCTGGAACCAGGGCCAAGTTCACCCGGCTGCTGCTCGAGAAGGGAGCGGACGTCAACTGCCAGGATGAGGACGGCCGCACGGCGCTGAGCCATGCCTGCGAGTTGGGTCACCTGGACGTGGTCAAACTTCTGGTGCAGTTCAACGCCGACCCCGACATCTCCGATGCCTGGGGTAACAGCTCTCTCATGTATGCCGCCTTTTCCGGGCACAGCCAGGTCGTAGAGTTCCTGGTCAGGGCTTTCAAAAGACTGGGACTGAGGTTAGACAGGACCAACAACGCCGGCCACTCGGCCATCGAGGTGGCCAACTTCTTTGGGCACAGCCACTGCGTCCAGATTCTGAACTTTCCGTGCAGGAGGAGCGTCGGTGCCGACGATCCACTTGTTGATGCGGGCAGCACCGTTGAGGGAGAGTGTCGCCTCCCCAACAAGCTGCCCAGGCATGTTATCGAGAGGTTTTCCAAGCAGTTAAATAATGAAGACCAACTGCCAGGGGTGTTTCAAAGGCAGCTGAAGATCGGGGACAGCAGCAGACTGTTGAGCCATTTCCGATGTCCCAGGAGCCAGTCTCAAGACGACAACCATCGCCACAGCTGGGCTCTGCCGCCTCAGCTGGAGAAAAACCAGAGTGAGGAGGATCACAGCGTTCTCTTCTCTGCCAAACAACTGCAAAACTGCCAGCTTAGAGATCTGAAGGGGGCTAAAACACTTAACTCCGTACTTGAGCCAAGCCAGAAAGATGTCAGCCGAGGCACAAGACTCCCACAGCAGACCCCGGAGAGTTTCCCTCTGTGGGGAAAGGCGAAGTCATTTAACCTGGACATTCTGAGCAGCCGAAAGCAGTCCTATCAGGGTGAAATGCGTGACATAAACCTGTCGGCCAGCAAATTAAAGAGAGCCTCTCTACAGGATGAGAGATGCTTGATAGACAAGATAGAATGTCAGGGAAATGCTCGGGGCCTGACGAACGACGCTGACAAAATTGTCACAATGCCAAAGCCTCTTTTAAGCGGCAAGACTCTGCCCGTGCGACCGCTCAAGGAGGATGTCAAATCACGGAGTGAAGAGACTAATGACACGGCTCCATCGGGCCGGAGAGAGAAGAGGGGGAGCTTCGGCCCCACGGCGAGGCACAACAAACTCCTCTTTGCCAGGGGGGAGATGGATTCGGGCAAAGTCCCCGGCCGTACCCCCGGATTCATGGGCCTCGGGACCAGGCTGCTGCGTCGATTCACAGCGCCGGAGTTCATGAGGATGGTGATAGACTGCTCGTCCAGCTCGTCGAGCGGCAGAGGTCGCATGTCCCGCTCGGAGACCTTCCCCCTCTCGCACACACACCAGCAGGTCAACAGCCAGCCGAGCGTCGACAGCATCAGCGGCGTGAAGTGCGAGTTTGAAAGCTGCTCTTCTCAGTCGACCCTCGATTAGAATAACGGCGGCGGCGCGCAGCAGACACAGCAGTAGGTGATTTTTTAACAGCTCTTGAAATGACATTACCGTCTAAGTGCTTTGCAATAAAGCCTGTATATTTATAGAAGTGACAATCTTTTGCTTTCATTGCATTTACATGTTTTTCAGTCTGTAATAAAAAAAGAGAAAAATTGACATCTAATTGTATCTTTGCAAAAGGCTTCACACAATTTTATGATATGTTTGAAATTGTTTATAATTAAGCATAATATCATTGTGAGAACTACTGAAAATTAACATTTTGTTTCATATGTATAGGATCTATTTGGTATTGCTTCGGTGTTTCTAATAAAATGTGTATTTTGCTTAAAGATACCAGTGACTGTGCACTGTATGATTCATGCCAAATACCTAATAAAAATTTCAAAACAACCCCTCTTTGTGCATGGGTACCTGTGCAAGTGTGCAGCAAGGATGGAGAGAATCCCGATTCGGTATGCATTATTTATTCATTTGTACAAAATTAAAATGAGTAATTCTCTTTTTCATGAGTGATCTCACACAGAAATAGAAATACATGAAACATGTCAACATGTGTCCGTGTCCGATTACAAAGACTATGTGCAAAGTGTTTCTCAGCAGGCGGACGTCCTGCAGCATCACATGCCAGGCCTGTGTGCTTTATCTAGGCAAACAAATGCAAATACAGTCGCACAGATCGCCTCTCAGAGCGACACACACGCACACACACACACACACACACACACACACACACACACACACACTCACACTCGCACACCTCGTGATTTTTTTTTTTTTTTAAAAAGTCTGTCACAATACAAAGGGGGCTGTATCAGAAGCAAACAGTGAGACGTCGCCTCGCACACACTCGCTCTCTCGCGCGCACACACGCATACAACTATATACACACATTTCATCAAAGAAAAGTAACATTTCAAATTGTTTCCATATAATTTACTGCAGTGAATCAGCAGTTATGAGGAACTATTCATTGTTTTTATTTACATTATTAAATTATTTATCTGCTTATGTTTCAAGTCCATACCTAACAATGAAACCTTATTTGTAACTTCACATCATACAAACAATCCACAACACCTTTTTGGAAATAAAGAATAAATATGAAAAAGATATATATGGTATTGGTGGTTTTTCCAATAGCCCAATAGTAGCAGCTGGGCTTTCATCTACCCATTTATTATGCTAATAAAGGAGAATTGTCTTTCACATCCCAGTTTGGTACATATTCAAGCATTCACATCAGGCCAGGTGTGCCTCCATTTGGCCATGCAAAGAGTGTGTATCGACCAGGTTTTTGTCCACTTTTCACAGAGTGAGAGTGTGCAAGAGGTAACTTGACCCTGGCTCAATAATGTCACAATGAGCGTCTGAGGTTCGAGTCTGATACCAGATTCACAGGCTTCACACAGCCAGCCATAAAGCCCACTATGAAAACTATAAAGGATTTTTTTTTTTTTGTCTGATACATACTTGAATTATTGACTCCTACTATCAGTTTGATATGCACCATGTTGTGCTGAGTTGAATCCCATTGAATATTTCAGGAAGCCAATCAATATTTGGATTGAGTCGAGAGGTGAGGAGCTGCATGCTGCCTGGAACTCACTCCTAAAGTGCTTCTCTCATGCCCGAGACCATGCGGTGTCTGTTTACCGAACTCGCCTCCCGCCACCCGCACACCGACGGCAGCAAAAAAATGCCGCCTGCGTTTGCGTCGCTTGGGAGCCGATGAGCCCCCGGTTGGCTTGCTTGCTAGAGGTGCCGGACCCCTGCGCGAGTCCTCTTCGAGGCCCGGAGCGGTCAGACAGGAGGGCGGGCTCTTGGGGAACCGGAACCACGGCGGGGTCAGCAGCGGGACATGCGCTTGCGGTACTGCTCCACCAGCGGGACCAGGCACTGAGGTGAACCGCTCTGCAGCAGGAAGGGGTGCTCCAGCAGGTCGGTGGCGCTGGCCCGCTCCAGGGGGTCCCGGGTCAGCATGCGGTCCAGGAAGTCTTTCAGAACTGGTGAGACCTAGAACAAATGGTGACAACTTACACACCCAATTCCAAAATGGCTGAAAATCTGTGTTAAATGTAATTGAAGTAAAACCAGAATATAATAAATAGTAGATACAAACATAAATTGAATTTGATTGCATCAATCTATTTCTTCTTTTTAAGCCTGGTAGATGTTTAGCACAAATAAAGAACTGGAGAAGCATTTGACAACTAAATAGGTCAATTCTCAACAGGTCAATAACTTGGTATTAAAGGAGAATATCACAGTCTCTCAGATGTAAGAAAATTTCAGAAAAATATTCCTCAATGTTTATCTGTGAAGACCCTGTGGTGTCATGGTCAAGTGATCCATTTGTCTGCGATCAAAACAGAGAGACAACTAGACAAGGTTGAAGGTCAAACTTGGATGTACGGCAATAACAATAGGCGTGAGTCTCTACAGGAAATCTGTGCTGTTTTGTTGGGAAATAATTCAAAAATTTCAATTATTTTTTCAAGTCTGAACACATTAACCTGCAGGCAAAAGAGTAGAGCGGCGTTCCTGCTTGTTATCAGCAGACAGTTCAGAAGCCTGCATCCCTGATTGTATCAGGCAGTATTGTTTCCAATGGTGAGAGCAGAAAGACAACAATCACGCTAAAATGAAGAGAGAAAATTGGAGGTTGTGTTAAGCCGGCGTTGAGGTGGATTCTCATACCTGGCTGACATTTCGTACACTCGGAGCGGGCTCATCCCTGAGCCTCTTCATCGCCGCTACTGGGGTTTCGCTGAAGTATGGCGGCTCTCCGTCCACCATCTCCACCACCATGATCCCCATCGACCACACATCCACCTGTTACACAGATTGACACTGTTGGCTCCGGCCCGCCCCGGCAGCGACCTGCGGCGCTGCTCGGTGGGAATGAGAGCGGAGTGTGTTCCTCCTCACCTCGGTGCCATATGGCGATTTGGAAATGACCTCGGGAGCCATCCAGTAAGGCGTCCCCACCAGTGACTTCCTCTTAGGGATGTCCTTACTGATCTGAGCACAGAAGCCAAAGTCTGACAGTTTTACCTGTTTGGGGGGAAAAAAAAAAAAAAAAAAAAAGCAAAACGTCAAAGTAATTTACACTCAAGACAGGAAAAAAGAATATTGATGAAAAGAGTGTGTGTCGTACCCTCCCGTCCAGTGTGAGCAGAATGGAGTCGCTCTTGATGTCTCTGTGGATGACTCCCTGTGAGTGGAGATAGGCCAGGGCCTGCAGAACAGCTTCACACACTGTAGCAATCTGCTCCTCGCTCAGCCTGCAGGACACACACACACACACACAGGTTTACACATATGTGTGCAGGCTTCACATGAGCACTTCACACACACCCATTACGAGCTGCAGCAGATCAACAGCTCCAAAAAAAAAATCGAACATTTCACGAATCACTGCGCATTAAAGCTAAATGATAAGGAGTTCAAGGTTCACAACAACAACTCCCACACGGCAGAGTGACAAACAAAGCACGCTCGATCCTCCGCAGCGGTAATGCGACTTTGATATTTTACAAGGGAACATAAACGTTTAGGAGACGGGAGGGGCGAATGAAGGTCAGGTGGCCGATGAAAAACAGCGGTAAAGGTAAAAACGACGCTCCCACACATGAGTGATGTGTGGGAAAAGGGCCTGTACTAAACTACATCAGCTCAGGAAAGCTTTCACATAATTTAGGGACAGTTGGGGTGGAAAGTGATGAAACTGCCCTCTGACGCCTCCGTTTTAAAGCTCGCATGACCTTTTCCTTTTCTTCTTTCAGTTCGTACATTTATTTCTTCACCTTTTTGGCTGAGTTGATTCTTTCTCTGTTAAAATGGGCTGAATATGACTTCTTAACATTTCGCTGCCAACTATAATACGAGGTTGGACGTGTCTCTTAAGCCGCACTCTTCTTTTTAGCAATGTCAATCGTCACATTTTGACAGTGAAAAACATACAGAATTAGCCTCAAAGTGAAATCACGGACACAATAAGTCTCGGCCGACACTTTTTTTCTCACATTAATTTCTTTTCATAATACAGTGGAGCGTTGGCAACATCACAAAATGATCGATGTTGCTTAGAAATATTGGCAAATAGGTGGGGACGCAGACTCTCACTCACGACTCTCTGCTGGACACCACTGCATGAGCTCAGGGACACTTCTATAAATCACTGCCTGGGGACACAGTTCACGGTGAGAACCGCAAATCCAAGTTAGAGCTGTATTGTGCAAACAGTTACTTTTTTCCTTTTACATCTTAAACCCTGCCACTGTATAAGATAAAATATATATTATTTGCATTTAATTATGTAGTTAAATGCAAATAATATATATTTTATCTTTACATAAAGTGTTACGCCAGACTGCTGTGGTAACTTACACAAAATGAAAAGGCCCTCTCATTTGATTGTCATGTCTCTACTCAGATTACTTTATTCATTGACAAACAGTAGCTGGGACAGCTGGCTCATTTTATATGTCATCTGGCTCGGGGGAAATTATTATTTTTTTTCTTTTTTATCCCTGAAAGTCAAGTGATCTAACCCAGAGGTCGTGCTATGGAGATCCAGCCAACCATCTGTTAATATAAAACACAATGACAGCTCAAAACAAACACACCCTGACTGAATCCTGCTCTGCGCCGCAGGTCGATATGTTTCCCTCTTTTTTGATGTATGCGCTATTGAACACCATTGGGGAGTCAAATTACCACCCAAGCTTGACAGTTCCCGTGGTGTGTAAACTTGTACAAACACAATTATCTTACTGGATTGCTATTGGTCCCCAGAGGAAAGCTGCAGAAGAGAGACTGGCTGTCAGTCCTTAAACTGCTGATCACCAGTCGATACCACACTACCCCCTTGTGGTTGGTTTAGTTATTTAAAAAAAAAAAAATGACAGAAATGACAAGAGGCTGCACCAAAGAGGCTTTCTCTGGGTGGACGTGGTACCTGGTTTCAGACACGATGTTGGTGAGTGCTCCACCCTGCAGGTACTCCATGATGACCCAGAGCTCCTCCTCCACCAGGGCAGACTTAAACATCTCCACCACGTTCCTGTGCTGATAGTCCCTCATGATGACCACCTGCGAAGGCAAAACAAAGGATTTCCTTTAGTCTCATCGCTGTTAGAGATACAATAACGAACAATCAGGATGGATTTTAATTTTATATCGTTGACTGTACACTGATCAGGCCATTCAACCTTCAGGAATTAAAGGAAAAGTTGCTTAGATGTTAATCCAGAAACACAACAGAGGTCTGGAGACGTTCGTGCCTCTGAAAATCAGCATTCTGGCAAGAAGAGGGCAAGCCACAACCACACACACTATAAATGTCTTGATTTGTGTACAAAAATAACTCAAAAAGTTATTGCTTAGAATGAGTGATGTTTCAAATCATAGAAACCTGCAAAGTATTAATCATTTAAACATCATGATCAAACATGTGCAAACCCTCAGGCTTCTTTTTTTCTACATGCCATTCTTATTAACCCACTTTTTTCACATTAATCATCTGATCACAGAGTGTTTTTCTATTTCAGCTCAGTTCATCTTTACTATGCTCTCTTTTCTTTAGCTTCTTTTCTGCATTACACAGCTTTTCATTAATTATTGAGTAATATGACAAACTGTGTTCACAGTCAGTGATTTCTTAAGTCTTCCTGAACCAATCCAGTACAGGAACATGTCTCCTCTGCCACATGGACTGAATCAGCAGTTATTATAGAGCAATCCTCAAAGTCTTCACAACCTCACATTTAGCTCTTTAAAATGTTATTGACCTCTTTCAAATTAATTGAAGTGGATGCAAAATGCTTCTCCAGCTGATTTAACAAGTGATATTCACTATTTGTGACGTGAAGTTGTTGTCAAATTCAAGCATGAGAGAAAGATAACATCAAATGGTAAAATCTTGCATTTAACATGTTGAAATGTCCCATACTCCATTCTTTTTTAATGTTAATCAGTTTCCTCTCTTTCATTAAATTTGGACAGAGATTTAAAAAAATGTGAAACTCATGAGTGAGAATTTTTGCACCTCGTTGAAGAGCAGCTCTCGTCTCTGCTGCCGCCGAAGGTCCATCATCTTCACCGCCACCTGCCGGCCGCTGTGCTTCTCCGTAGCGATGCACACCACCCCCGTGGAGCCCTCCCCGATCTTCACAAAGTTCTCCAGGTAGGACCGGGGGTCGCCCTTGTCCACCACCATCTGCAGGGCCGCTTTGAACTGCTCGTGCGTCACCTTGGGCGGGTCGGGAGGCGGTCTGGGCGAAGGATGCTGCGGGGGCCTGAAGGCCGGGGAGCAGGTGCCGGGCGGACTGGTGGCCAGCGAGCCCGTCGGGGAGGGCCGGGGCTGGGAAGGACTGTCCTGCCGAGGGTAGGGGGGGTTGGGGCATCCGGAGTGTCTGAGGAAGGGGTCCGGTCCGCTGGGCCTCAGCCCCATGTTGGGAGACAGGCCCAGGGTGTAGCTGGCCGAGGATCGCACGGTCCGCTGGGGTCTGATTCCCCCGACGAGAGGACTGCTGGTGCCAGTGGGCAGGAACCCAGAGTGGTACCTCACTGTCGAGTCTGCCTGCATGATAACAGAAATAGAGTGAGGTGAATTAGGAGGGAGCTGAGAGGGAATTGGCCACCTGCCTGAGGTTCATGACCCACTTTGGAAGTGAATGTAAATCAAGTTGGTCACATTCACTCTGCATCCACTTCACCTGATGTGACCCATGTAAAGATGCTGCTACACAGCCTCAAGTGTCCCACTGAGAACTTGGCAAACACACCATCCTTTAACATTTACAACCTCCGAGGCACTTTAAGCCCACAATTCATCTTTAACTGCTGGAAATAAATAAAAAAAACTCAAACCCAGAACTTTAATCACCTTTAGTGTGAAGCCAATCAATATGTTGCCTCTCCAAATTCCACTAGCTAAGCATTTATATGACCGCTGATGATTTCCTGACGAAAAGGTAGTTAATGCATTCAGAGGGATGGAAAAAAACCTGTGCTAATAATATAATGTACACGGCATCAACAGAGACATGCATATATTATGAATGTATGAATAATGCATTATTAGTGTTCTGGAATATTGCAGATATGTGCAAAGTCTTACTTTGAGGTCATATGAAGAGAAGGGCCTCCCGGGGCTGTTCTGAGGGTGCACGTACATCGGCACGCTGGGCCGGAGCTCCGTGGTAACTGTTCCTTGATCGCTGTGGGGCTGCTGCACAGCCACGTTCGGACTGTAAAAACAGGCTACGGGTCTCTGGTTAGGCGGCATCCCCCGGGGCAGCTGGAAGTCCCTCTTCCAGATCACTCTTTCCTGAGGACTCCCCAAATCGCCCGTCATGTAGGTCCCGTGACTCGGCGGCTGGACGTTCTGGAACGGAGGGGGCTGCGGGGGTCCTTCCAGGCAGGTGACTCCAACCTCATAGGTGGACTTGGCCTTTGGTAGGATCCCGTTGGGCTGCAGAGTGATGCTCTTCTTCATGCCCAGGTACGGGGTGTTGGTCTCGCTGTGGATGTTCCTGGCCTTCTCCCGCCACTGATCCATACCCGCGTCTTCGTCGTCGTCGTCATCGTCGTCGTCGTCCTGCGTCAGGCCCTCGTACTGGTACGCGTCCCCCTCGTTCACCTCCCCCAGCCGGCCCAGGGACTGGGCCCGCTTCCTGGCCGAGGGGCTGCTCTTCCGCAGGGAGTTGGAGCTGGTCACAGACAGGCGGCTCATGTCGTTGATCATGGCCGCGATGTAGTCTCCGTGGCCGACCATGCTCCCACGCACGATGGTCTGGAAAAGGGAAGAGGCGTTTGTCACACTCGGCACGCCGCGGTTTACACCGCTGAGAGATTTTAGACTAAAGGAATAATGAGGGTGACATAATCATTGCTCAGAGGTGAGTTAAATTTAGACTCGGGAATCTGAAAAGGACATCTTTGTCATTCTTCAAAGACAGCCACTTTAAATCATTTCCCTTGAGGCTTACTACCACAATAAACCGACAAATCCACCAGGCACATGTTTTAAGAGACACACTACAAAGGAAGAGCAAAAACTACTGTTTCCAGATACTGTAAAACAAATAATCAGAGGTTGAATTACTGAATTATCAACACTCACAATGCTAAAATTAAATACTTTCAAAGTCATACTTAACAGTTTTAGTTTTAAGCACATAATTTCATGGTTTTTTTTTTATATAATATTGAACTTTACTTGTTATTGAATACTTTAAGTATTGTAGTTGCTCAGTAGTGGCACTGGTTTACAGATTCCCGTTGCTCTTTTCACCTCAGCAGACAGCAGCTCTCATCACCGTTTCAATGGTATGCAGAGTTAGCAGGTTTAAAAAAAAAAAAAGCAGAGAGGCCCGGACATGTCCCGACATCGACTGATCTGGTGTTTGCCAGAATAGTGTTAGTCTAAGTATGAAGGTGGTTTATTAATCCGTCCCAGGGTGGAGTCGTGTTCGGTTCACAGTCAGTCAGCAGCCTCTCCTGTTTCTCTGGCTCGGTGCCATTCCATCTGCACGGAGGGGGTAGAGGTCAGGCCACATGTCACCGACTGTCGCACCTCTCCGAGGAGAGATAATGGCCAGAGATAATGGCAGTGAGTGGCCAAATATTGTTTTTCTGGCGAATGCAGCGATGCCAGTTTGAAATGACTCTGTGCTTTTCGCAGACATTAAATCTTCCTCCTTAGATATGTGCCGCGCTCTCTGTTCGGTTTTTATTGTTGTTTTGGATCGTCTGCTTTCCGAGGTAACATAAAACTCGTATTGGGCTCATATTGACGACGCCGTTAAAACTATAACTCTGACGTAAATGCTGACAGGACGCTTCTAATTTTGCACGATTGCGTCACAAAGTTAATGAAACTGTGTTTTCTGTTTTATTTTTTTTCATCCAGGAGGGCCATAAAAAGCAGCGAAGTGTAGAATTCCTGAGATTTGCAGCCTTTATCACTCACTCGCGTTTCCTATTGCTGTACCTGCACTTTTTATCCCTTCGACTTGACATCTGCAGGAAGGCACCACAGACTGTTATTAATTGCCGGCGTGGTGTAATAAATCTTGCGGCCCCTGCGAGTATTCGACGCCGTACAGTCAGTGTATACAGCAGGGTCATTAGCCTGGACTCATGATAGATAAGAAAGTGAAAAGATAGGGATGGGAGCCGTTGTCGTTGGAGGATTATGGCAGTTTATGAGACAGCAGAATCCCTTTGCAGAGCTGAAAAAGTCTGCTTTAATCATAGAGCTGGCAGATTATCTTCATGCATGAATGTGAGATTAAACTTTTAGAATGTTCTTATTGCTGGATAAGAACATCAAGTGACATTTGTAAAAGCATCCATCACTGAGGGAGAAAACACACAGAAAGGCCTGGCCAGTGACTGAACCCATGACCTTCTTACTGATGAGGCCAGAGAGCTAACCACTACCGCACCGCACCATGATCCGGTACCTTCTTTGGCCTCAGCTCCACCTCTGTGATCCTGGAAGGGTCCACCATGGGCTTGGGCCTCCGCAGGTTCTCGATCAGGCTCTGCCATTGCGTCGGCAGGCCGATGAAGCAGCCGCGCTTGGCGTCGAACGACGTGTGGACGCGATGCTCGAAGTTCTTGGGCGTCGATATCTCAGGCCTCTTCTTTTTCTTTTTGCGAAACATCCTCAAGTCCAGCAAGGCGACAGCCTGCCCGCTTCAAAATGTGCCTGAAGAGGGGAAGAAAAAAATATGTTGAACTTTAAATAAACTGTGGCGCATGTTCGAGTAACAACAGTGACATTTGGATATAAGCAAATCTCTGAGGCCACAGCGATCAAAAGGATGGTGTCATTCACAGACGACTGTCCTCTTTCTGGCCTGGCATATTCAAATAAAATCCCCTAACAGATGATCCGTCCACGTGGGAGAAAATATTGAAACATGGATGCCCCGCGTCGCCCTGCTGGCTGTCACAAGCACGCGCCGCCGAGGGGAGCTTCAAGGAGAGCAGATGCAGTCGTAAGCACATGTGCATTGAAGAATATCTGGTCAATTAGGGCTTATTCATTCTCTGTGCCCTTTTTTGCTGATGGGCTGTCCGGCACCCACAGGCTTTCAGCGCATTAGCGGGACGAGTACAACACACAAACACACACAAACATACAAACACAAAATAAACCACGGCAGGCTATCCTTCATAACCCCTCTATAACTCTTTCATATCCCATCCTAATTAGCAGCTTGCGTGCCCTTGGACGCAGCGAGGGCAACCACTTAATCTTTGGACGGATGGTCCTGCATTTGGCAACTCGTGAGCCCCGCTCCGCTGTACGTTCAGCTTTATTTTTCATTCAAGCGGAGGGAAATAATTAAATACATTACGTCTCATTTCCTCAGCTGCACAGCTGTACTGAGAGATAATCACTCACGTTTAAGTCTCATGATTGGTATTAATGCTGTTTTATGTCGCTCGCAGCACGAAGGACGTCCTGACGAGCCACACGGGCGGATTCCCATGCCAGTTCGCCACTTCTGGCTTCAGACTGAAATAAAATGATGAACGGTTCGCTGAGGCCAGTTCATGATTATTTTGCTGACTTAATAATATTTTTATGGTTCAAAGAGAATAAATTATTAAGCTTCTCTTATTCTTCATCCGGGTAAAGTCCCACGTGAACTTTTCTCCCTGGTTTATGACCAATTACCTGCAAAACTAATGTATATACTTATCAAAAAATGTGTAATTGCGATTACTGAAGCTCGTACTTGAATAGAGTCACTAGTTACTTTTACACAAAGTAGTGGAGCTTCCTGTCAAAAATAGGTATTCAGTAGAAAAAAAACAAGTCCGTTCTTGTTGAGTTGTTGCTCAATAGTGTGCACACAGTCGTATTACTGTGACGCATGAGCTGGGCTATTAGCACGGTCTGCGAGCTAATGACTGATTCACTCATTAGGTTCCGTCTATTTGAGTTAATCAGTCATTATTAAAGTCTGGTCTTATGCTCGTTTCCACTGCAAGCACTCCCATTTTCAGCTGTCATGCAAAACGGGGCATAACGCTGTTCTTGAAATAAATCGTTATAATGAATGGATGATGGAGGGAAGAAGCAGCAACAAAAAGGCAGCAGGCAGATTTATAGAGGTAAAACCAGTGGGAGAGAGACAGAGACAGCAGCTCCACGATGGTTTTCATACACAACTACAGTAGAGACTTCATGCTGGTGTATCAGTGTTATTGACTGGAAACCTGTCCAGGGTGTATCCTGCCCTCAGCTCGGGCAGCTGGGATCGGCTCCAGCATTCCTCCACCCTGAACAGGAGGATAGAGTGATATAGAAGATGAATGGATGGATGGATGAAGTCAATGTTTTGATAGCTCACCTCCTCCACAAGTTTTATTATCCAAAAAAACAAATGTAAATATCGTTCATTCCAACACATTGACTCACTAAAATAAAACATTTCACTTTGTAGACGTCATAAAAGCAACATGAACATGCCGGCGTTGTCATTGTGAGTGTTTCAGGAGGCCGACTTGACCACGAGGCACGTTTGTGTCCATGTAGAGCCTTAACAGAACCCCTGTTTGTTCTACTGTAGCCCTGAATTATATGGCCAACGCAGAGGCCTGCAAGGTGCCCTGAGAATTACAGATACGATCTCCCATCATGCACTGTGAAATGGTGGGAGCTGAGGAAATGAGTTTTGCAGCCCTCCACAGCCCAGCAGGCGATCACGCTGGCAGCCTCTCCTCTCTCCACCTCCGCCCTCAGAGCAGCACGGCTCTAATCGGCATCAACGACGCCTGTTATGAGATGTTGTATTGGTGGCTAACCCGCGCCGCTCGCCCTGCCGCATCACTGGAGGGTAAAAGGAGGTCAAGCCCGCTGGTCACATCAGCTAAGCCCGCCTCATTATAAGAAGGTAGGGTCAGGATGAGAGAGAGAGAGAGAGAGAGAGAGAGAGAGAGAATTGAGGGTGGAGGGGGAGGAACACAGCTTGGGAAGATGTGTCACCCTGCAAGGATAATTCAATCATAAGGCTAATATGCTAAGTGTTGCATAAACGTATCACTCTCTGCTCTCCCTATGTACATAATGTGGCGCTGAGAAGGACTTTAATTCTATCTGACAGGGACATTATGGTGTGAGGGCTCTTAGGAGGTGGGGAGAGAAGAGTTGGGGCTGAGATTAGAGTCAGATCTGGATATATTCTTGGGACAGAGACCTAGTTTCCTTTCTACAAACACAGAAAGGCTTTTAACCACCAATTGTGTCTCCTTTCTCTAAATAACAAATGCCCGAAAAAAGCAAGAGGCAAAACAGAGGATCGCGATCTCCTGTTATTTTCCACTGTCTGCTTGAGTATCTGTTCGGGATGCAGATGTTGGCATTGCCTGAACAAACATTTACACATTTACACCCATGTATTCTTTCACGAGCGGATCGATCAATATTTGCTCATGAGCAAAATGCAAACTGCCACAGTCGTCCGATGGCAGCAATTATACCGACACAAGTAGGGCAGTCGGTTTTTGGTGCTTCGAGTTCCATCAGTTCAATGCAACAGAGAACATATCGCAATATTTATTATTCATTCTTGATCGCTGGAGAGACTCTGGCTATACTACAGAGAAGTGGAAACACACGTACACCCTCGCGCACGCACGGTTTGTTCAGTCATGCCTGTGCAAAATGATTTAATAAGTTGATGTACTTATTGATTCACAAGCTTTAATCACATGCAACTGGCCTCACACTGACCCCTCCGACTCTGCCAAGCTTATGACTGTCTTGATAACAATATGCTATTGATTTCTGAGTCAGTCCCACTGATCGGTACGCAGAGCTGAACTTGCACAGCGCAGCGCCCCATCTTGCTTTCTGGTCACATCCTGGAAAACTGTAGGGACTTGACCCTATGCCTCAGTGGCTTGTCTTGAATCTATCAAAGTGGTGAGGCAAAACTCAGCCAGCCGCTGTCAGGGATATGGAGAGCCAGGAAGGATGAGGTCACTCTAAAAAATGTGCGACATTAGGTATTTCCATCGCTTCCACTTGGCACGGGAGCAACCAAATGCACAGCTCCAAATGCGTGACCTAAAAACTACACATGGAATCAACGGCGGGCTGTTTGCAACACGGGGAAATCGCATAAATAGACCTTATTTCCCACTTCATCCCGTTTCAGGCTGAACTAAATATGAAATCAAAGGCTTACCCCTGACCGGACGGAGCTGCTTCACCTGGCAGAGTGGCTCGGCCTCTCATGCCACGCAGAAAGTCCACCTGGCAATCCATACGTTCCCCACAGACAACATGACAAAGGAGAAGTGGGTACGCTCGCCTTCCTCTCATGTTCAAATCACCCCCGAGCGGGAGTTGTGGTTGAGTGGGAGGGGATCGGGAGATAAGAGAGATATTGGATTTGCTGGATGTTAGTGCTCCCAGCTCTGTTGAATGATTTTTTTTTTTTCCCTATTTGCCCTGATTTCTGCTTCTATCTCTTCGCTGGCATGCATGCAGAAATGTAGTGAGTGCGCAGGTGACTGCGCTCGCAGGATTAGCATGGTTTTCAGTCTTTCGCTGATCTAATTTTAGGACACATCAACTCCCCCCCCCCCCCTGCACCAGACGCATGTTTATTCTGTACAGGATTCACGTCAAATAGTGAGGTGAGGGTGGGAGACGATGGGGAAGAAGTAATCCTCTTTTTGTGTTTGTCGATGCATGTATAAGCATAATCCAGCTATACCGAATTACAGGAGGCCTGCGTCTACTTCGCAGTGACATAGATAACATCACGGTCCAAACTGCTGTTTTTGGACTCTGCAGTGCAGCGTGGAGGGCTTAGAGATTGCTCTTCTATCAGCTTCATTATGATGACCGTTTTGCCCTTTGAGTGTAATGAGACTGCCTCTCAAGAGGGGGGGAGAGGTGGGTGGCGGTTAAGTGTGTGTGTGTATGTGTGTGTGAGTGGCGAGTCTTTGGTGGTCATCGCTTTCTTGCGCTTTGTAAAACACACACACACACGCACAGTGCGATGGCATGAAAAAGGTAGGAGACGGAAGACGTGACCGGACAGTCCGATCGCAGTGTTTATGATTTAAGTTGATGTCTGCTCTCTCTTTGAAGTCACCTCTGCAGACGCGGAGGGATCGTCAGCAGGAGATGACGTGTGACGTAATAAGCCACGTTCAACGACATGGAATAACACGACGCCGCCATGCATATTTCATGCTACTGGTCTGACACATCATGCGCGACAAAGCGCTGGAAATATAAGGAGTGTTGGAGAGTCGCACGCAGCGACTTCTTAACGGCGCCGCGGTGCACAGACGTGGCTTTTTCTGTTTGCCTCCAAAGTTCAGCACTTTAAATCAAGACAAATACATTCTTCAGCAAACATCTTGGGTCACGGTGAATCTCCTGTTTTATTTCCCACATCAGAACTGATCTTGTTAAATAAACTGAAAAAAAAAAGTTTTATATCTACTCTGAACTATTGTGAGGAAAACGATGTTATCGATAATACGTTTGTCATACATGACAACAGCAAACAAGCTGCTGTCTCTCCCCGTCTTGCTCCCAGTGTTATCTTTGTCAGAGATTTCATCCAGTTTGTGTTTCATCTTACTTCTTTCCTTTGAGAACAGCTGCTATGCCAGATTCTACATGGCTGCTGAAAATGCATCTTCTTTGAGAGAGCATGAAAATAACAACATTTAACAATGAGAAACTCCTAAACTTCCAATTAACACGTTATGGAAAGGCTACAAAATAATATTAAAGTACGTTATTAAACCCTCACAATATGTGAATGAGAGAGGTTTTAAAAAGTAATGTACTTTTCCAGGTGTAAAGTGACTGTTTATATCCAGTAGCACCACTGCTTCGACAGAAGTGACTACTTGTAATCAAGTACTAACTTTCATTAATGTGAACAACACTAGCGCTATCTGGATGAATAAGGTAAAAAGAGCTATTCACAAATATGTGAGATGAAGGAGGAAAAAAGAAAAGTGCAGCTCTAGATGCACTCTGGTGTTTTTTATCCTAAGTGGTCAAAAAACTACTTGGATGCGGCTGTTTCTCTGATAAAAGCTCCACTCAGGGGTAAACGCACTCTTTCGTGCAGACCCAAGGGCATGTGAGTTGAACGTTATGGACTAGTTTTAGTACATACTTTCAACAGCAGCTTATGGAGAAGATTTTAGCTTGAAGAAGTGGAAATATTGGTGAAAATGTGGTAATACTGTAACAATACTGAAAGGAAAAAAAAAACATATCAACTCTCTGCATTTACATTTCTGCTTTTAAAATTAACATGAAGCGGGGATGACCCATATTCACACAGACAGTTCATTGATAGTGACACATCTCGGGTTATTTCAAATGTCACATAACTCGGAGCGATGCGTCATGTGTAAGGCTTCACTCAAACGTCTCTATCAAGTCAGAAATGGTACAAGTCACGGGGCATCGCATTTCTGAGAGAGTCTACTATCAGAAAGCTTGTCTGTCATTTTCTCATGCATTGAATGAGCAGGAAAAAGTCAGAGGAAGGGAGGCTCATGGTAAAATACACTGCCTGGGTTCAACAATGCGGGTTGTCAGTCCTTCAAGGGCAGACGTCTGTGCAGGAGTGTCCGTCCTGTGTTAATATTGACAGGAGGAAACAAGAAATGAGAGGTCATGACAGGAGGCGTGAGAGTGGGGGAGGAAAGACACGTCTGGACCTTCAGCTGTCGCGACATAAAAGGAGCAGGTGAAGAAATGAAGACAAAAATATATACATTTTTCAGGCAGTTTTTCGAAATCCAAGTTTTGCCTCATTTAGGGACACAGTGATGCTGAAAGTGGCCCGATAAGCCCTGAAGATGTAACCTCTTTTCTCCATCATCTCAGGCAGCTTTTCTTTTTTTTTTTCTGCAGTAAACAACCCACAGTAAAGGGGATTTCAGGACAGGCCAGTTGCATCACCACAGCGCATACATCATTCTGTCGTCTGACATAATGGCACTGATTCTCCCGGATGAGAAAATGGACAAGAAAACGAGTTTGTTCTGCCCTGCAGCCAGGAGTGTGGACATCGGTGTGCAGTAAAAGCTATCGTCTCTGTCTACTCCAAACACCTCAATACAATGACATTGTAAAAGCGGCACTTTAAAAGTCTCTGGGTTTTTATTGGATGCTGACACATCACTAGAAAAATGCAAAGTTAATTCGGGAAGTATGGTTCTGCATGCGGCGTATATGTATACTGAGAGCTGGAGTCAGGAGACTAAGGAAATGCAGCACTGACCAACACTCTGTTTAATTAAAGATCCTCTTGGCTCTCGCAAGTGCTTTGAACAATTTGACGCTACCCTGATAGGAACGTATGATCAGCCCTGGACCAATGATACGAGCCCAACTCTTCTCTCCTGGGTCTAATTTATTGATGCTCTGGGACTCGGTGCAAGCTTTACAGTACGCGCATGTGCTTATGAAAGCTTTGATTTATAATTTTTTCAGCCAAGGCCTCAGCGTGTCGCTCCAAGGGACAAAGCATTGGGCCATTTTTAACCTTGGATTCCTTTATGGTATCAATCTGCACCAACTCCGCTGCCCTCCTGTGTCACCCAGCATGGGTGCTGTTTCAGACCCAGGGAGGGAACTCATGTCATGGTGTCCCAGTTTGGACTCGGAGGCTTTTTTAATCCTTGGCGCTTGACGTCTCGTGGCTTGCGGCGATGCTAAGCTGGTAATGCACGCCGCCCCTTCACTTGGGCTGACGTGAACGTGACACAAACGCTCCCAAAAACAGACGGGAGGGTGTCAGCAGTGCAAGATGAAACACCGACACCTGTGTGCTGTGTTTTTATGTATGTGTGCACATGAGGGCCCCCTATCATACCCTGCTTCATGGCCCTGAGTCTGAGTTGCTTCTGCTTCTTCTCTGTGAGTCTGTATAAGCTTGGGAGTCTCCAGAAGATGCCGGAGTGCACAATTCACCCGGGACGAAGCAGATGTCCAGCTGCGAATGCGTGTGTGCACGCACCGGAGAGACCTTCCCCGCCACCTCCTCTCGCCTTTTGCTGCTCTTTGAATATCAATGAGTAACCTGAGACACAAACACGTGGCTGTTCTCGCAGAGGCTCAGTTACACCGTCATCCTTTTTGGGAAAAATATGCTCAAATATAAGCTAAAACTCGCAGACTGCAGATCCTACTGGAAACTGCTGGGCGTCCGTGACTCAGCTGGTGGAGCGTGTCGACGCTCAATCCCATGGTTGATGGTTTGATCACCAATCCCACCCGAAATGTCCTTGAGCAATACACCGAATCTCAAGTTTCTCCCAGTGGTGTTTGAAGACGCCGCGGGACAGCTGTCACCGCTGACGTGTGATGGTGTGAGTGAATAAGCGAACGTGACTGATCATGTAAAGCACGTTCAGACGGCTGACCTGGTAACGTGCGCCGTCCGGATCGGGAAGAGTCTGTTTACCGTTCAGTCAGTGCATGAGTCTGTTTGACTCCGGAGTGAATCACACGGATGTTGACGAAAAATGACGGCACATGCGGTCACAAATCTCACTGAGTCAAGAATAGTTTTTACAAGCAAGTACATGAATGTTGCAATGCTCTCAGTAATGACTGCAACCAAAGAAACTCCACGCTTTGGCTGATTTCTACTGCGAACTTACTATTTGATAAACCAGACAAGCAGAGATGCTGCAAACCTTTACAGAGCTGACTGGATTACTTGAGTCTTAATGGCTTAGATCCAGAGTCAAACAGCACCGTTCAAACATTTCCTCCCACATTTATGCAAGATCTGGCACAACAGGTTTTCTAAATGTTAGGACAATATGTCACACGCCAATCCTTCTCCCGGGCTTGTTTTCCCACCACATCCCTCCACTGAAGTTTGTATGTACAGTAAAGGCACGAGTCCTCATGCACTGGTATGACCGAAGAAATCACCTGAGAGCTCAGTCTACACACACACACACACACACACACACACATGCAGAGCGGTAAAAACAGGAAGCGTCTGTCCCCAGTGGCCATAGTATCGGCGGAGTCTGGATTTGTCAAGTGTGATCCACGTCGTGTGAGACCTCATTTCAGGAAGTGATGTCCCCTTTCCCTTGGAGGTTGAGGACAGCAGCGGCCGAGACGGAGGGAGGAAAAAGGAAGTGAAGGGGGGGCGCGGGGGGGTTTGAGGAGGAGGGGTGAGCAGAAGGTGAATTAAGGCTCTTGGTTTGAGATGCAGTCCAGCACGAAACGATTCCAGCGAACCCCTTTCAGGCTTCTCTCTTTCTCCCCCACATCTGCACCTGGCTGCACTGCATTCTGCTCACAGCATCTCTGCTTCCTCCCTCCACCACAGCTGATGCCTACCGATGGCACACCACACACTCGCCTGCTCTTTATCAATGACGTTAAGCTGCTTTTCCCTTTTTTCACCCCCCCTCCTCCTTCGCCCCGCTGTAAGAGGAGGGAAACAGAGGCTCTGGAGGGATAAACCAACGTTAGAGGAGAAGAAAAAAAAAAATTCAGTCATTCCCCCTTACCTTGCTGTCCAGTGAAGAGGAGAACCTCTCTCCTCCAGGAAGGATTGGAAGCGAGAGTGTGTGCACATACACACTCACATGCACTATTATTCACACACTCATGCGCTCACACGCAGACATACACGCCGGAGCCTCTCTCCACACGCAGCGGCGAGGATGACTGGATCTCAGGCGAGAGCACACTGCAGGCTGCCGCTTGCCTGGGAAAGCCTGATGCGTTCCTCCCTCCAGGCAGGAGCACACACTGCCATCTCAAAGGCTCTTTGTTGGGGCTGATTCATCCCCGGCTCCGCCGCTGAGTGCTGGTCCGTGCGCCGGTGCCTGCTCCCGGGGACACGGACGGGCCGTACAAAGGAGGGACAAAGCCATGAAAAGGAACGGCAGCATCCAGGAGGAGAGAATATCACGGCCCCATATAGCTCCTTCCATCCATCCCCCCTCCTTCTCTCCCTCTCCTTCGCTGTCTTTCGCTCTCTTACAGACACGCTCTCCCTCCCGCCTCCCTCTCTCTCTCTCTCTCTCTCTCCCTCTCTCTTTATCACTTCCCTCCTTCGCTGCCTCCTCCCACTCCCTCATTGGGCTGCAAAAGAACTGATAGCAATGTGTGTGTGTGTGTGTGTGTGTGTGTGTGTGTGTGTGTGTGTGTGTGTGTAAGCCGGTTTCCAGTGACTGTAAGGAGAGGAGAGCTCCTCTACAACTCATCACCTGGGATACCTTTCATTCACCCCTCCACCTCGCCCTCCCCGCTGTCTCCTTTACACGTAACGTGACATGAGAGCGAGAGGCTGCCGTGTTCCCCTGCTGCTGCTGTTCAGGGAAACGCATTATCCACGGAGCCGCGGGGTCAGGCATGGCACAAGGTGTTGTGACGAGGGGTTGTGTGTGTGGGGCTCTTTCTGAGAAGGCCGCAATCCTCATCCTTCGCAATCTTCTCTTGAGTCCAGCGTGACCCAAAAATCTCTGTGGATCAAGCCGCAAGACGCTGTAGTTTACAGATCAGCGTTGCTATTTAAGTGAAGCGTTCCCTTCTCTTTTCACCACAATCATTTCCTGAATAATTTATAAAGCAGCTAAGACTAGACACAAAGCAGGAAAATGTATTAGGGTCAAGTCAGAAAGAAACTGCCTGCAAGACTGAACCGGATTCAGGGCATATGTGTAATACATGGCATTTTGATATGGGAGCAGTTTGCAAAGGCGCCATAACAAGCTTAAATAATGATGTTCCCTCTTACGCATCAAAAAGGCCCAAGTCAACCAATCTGCATAACAATGACGGGTTCGCTGGGTGGGGGCACGGCACACACGACCCGCCCCCTCCATCACTCCTCTTTGTCAGCATTACTGTCACAGATATTTATTGCTGTGACTCGCAGGACTCATCCTCCGTATTTCTTTGGAGTTCAAAAGCAATAAAACAGTCTGGTGAAAGTTGCATTTATCGACGCAAAATATAGCGGTTATCAAGAAAAATCAGTTGTGTTTGCAGAGCCTGGGCATTTAATCTGCACGGCCCGAACGAACGAGCCGCTGCTCGGAAAAGTCAATTATTGAACGAAGTCAGCATGTTTTCATTAGTTCATTGAATCAGTCTGGTTTCAACAAGATGATGAACTTAGCTTGTTTCATTTTACTTTTTTTTTTTTTTTTTTCAGGGAGCACGCGTCTTGTGCCTGTATAAAATAAATCTTTGTAGATGAGATAAAGTCATACGAAACTGTTTATCGATTACTTATAGTTTGTGTCGATTTTAGGATGTCACAAAACAAAAAAAGGATTGATTACTTTTAGTTTTATGCAAATGATTGGTGAGTTTCATTCAGGAAAGGACTGCAATCTGAGTCTCTATTTAGATGACCAAACAAAGCTGGTGATGTATGATAAAGGGGGTGGGGGTGGGGGTGGGTGGGGGCTTACAATGACAATACCAGTCTAAGACCGCAGCATCATTAAAATGAAAGCCCAGGAGATCCCTAAATGATACTGCCCTGATTGTTTGCATTGCAATTCACTGCATTGTTTAGGATGAATGTGTCAGGATTACACCGCCGACTTAGGGTTCGGCCTGCAAAGCCACGGCAAATGTAATTTCTTGTCACAATCCACTGACATTTCCAGATGACCTATAAAGCCATTTTAATTCTGCAAGGGTGAGACAACTACGGCAGAAATCTGGGCAAAGCTCGCATCATTCAGCCGCTAAACCCCGATGAGAGTTAAATATGGAAACTTATTTCGGCTTGGAAAAATAAAGACGGAAAGTCATCTGCGATCAAATGTATGTCATAATTCTGAACCTGCAAGTGAAAATCCTGATATAGCAGCTCAATTTATGAGAAAAAAACATGAATATTATTGCCAAGTTTTAAAGGATAACATATATTTTACACTCAAAGCCTTTTTTTTTTAATCTCCAGGGAAGAGTTTATGTTTCCCCATTGACTGTCATTAAATCTAAGCGTAAAACTCAAAACATTGAAAGTACGACTGGACTTTTAATGTCTTTGCAAAAAAAAAAAAAACTAAAATAAATGTCATAAATGTCAGACTATGTGATCACTGACAAAGTGTAATTCTTGTTTTGTGATTTTGTTGAATAGCTTCAATAAGCTTAGAGGGTATTTCCACGATAATATTAAAGTCGATAAATTGATGAATTGAACTCTTCACAAAGAGACTCTTAAATGAAATGGTAGCTGGTGGCTTTGGCCAAAGGGTTTCAAATGAATTCTAATTATGGGAGTACTTAGTTACAACTTTTTGAAAGTAGATGATTAAATGATCAATGAAATAAAGCTTTAGTGAAATTACTTACTTGAAAAAGTAAGCAAAAATGTTACTTAATTATCTGTAATAATTTAAAAAGAAAAAGAAAATTGGATTATTTGACTGCTAAATCTAAATCATAACATGTCAAAGGTGCTTTAATAAGTCATAATGATTAAAAAAATGGTAAAATGTTGAGATATGAATGTTATAACTTAATAACAGTCTCAATTTTGAGTATTCAAAAGTGATTATTCCCATTGCTGTAAAAAAAAAAAAGGGGGGGTTGCAATAAAAATAGAACAGACTGCATGCTGCTGCACCTCTGCAGACTCCTCTATTTTGCATGGGCACTGTTTGAAATACTCACTTCAAAGTGAGGCGACGTCTCTGGAAGGAAAGGAAGGAAACTTTGCGTTGCCCCGTGCACGTGGATGCAGGCCGTGCAGATAGGAGGTTAGGAGCCTGTAAACACAGCGGCTGCGTCTGTCACACTTAACCGGCCTGGACAAAAGCTATTCTCCCAGGGTCTGTCTGCAGCACATTAGAGAGAGAGCCTGCTTGTAGTGTGTCTCCAGTGCTGTAAGGGAGAGCTATGGATTTTCTGTCCAAGTCGCTGGCTGCTTGCTTTCATGGGATGAGCTTTTAATCAGTCGTGCCAGAGAGGATACATTATTATGGTGCAGTTATGCCGTGTTATATTATGATGGGGTGAGGCCGCGGATCATGTTGCCTATCATTTACTGAATAAATTTCAGCTGCTGCAGTAGTCGTCGGGGAAAATTTACAGTAGAGCGTATGGGAGCTCACTGCCGGGGAGGCGGCTGCATGGCGGCATCTCCCTGTGAGGTGAAAGGTGCAGTGTGTGACATGAGTCATGTCAGACTTGTGCAATAGGTGACAGGAGTGAGTCAACCCAGTTTGAATTAAGTTCATCACTTTTGTGTGTTTTTATTTTTCAGTAACGTTCTGAAAATGATGTCCCTTTACATGGAAATCCCAAAAATGTTGAAAACAATGTTGTTAGTTTGTTTCTTGTAAACATTAATAATAATAGCAAGACAAGTATGGACAGATATGTGGACAGATGGTGAAGCTGGATTGCTTTTACAGCAGATTGTCAACTATAAAACTACCAATTCTCAGGAGAATACAGACTGGGAGTCATGACACTCTGGAGGCAGCCATTGTTGTCATTGTTCATCCTCTCCATGTGCAGAACAACTATTTACTACAGCCTTGGTGCACATGCTCAGTAGCATTTGAGAAAAGTTGCATTTTCTGTTTACATGTGAACTTGTTTCTAAAAAGTAGGCCCAAAGCGCAATTAAAGCTTTACAGTTTTCACTAAAAGAGTCGTGTAAATGGGGCCTTTTCAGTCTGAATTAATTTTTCTGGTTGAATATTCTTGTAGCATTAGCACATGGTCTACAACCCCGCTCTGTTTATTTTAGTCAAAGAATAAACATGGACTGAGAAAAGTGGATTATAAATGTATCTACTCAACAAGAATAACATTTAGACTCAAAGAAAAGCCTTTGATCACACGGTGTAGTTTATGGTTGAATAGCATCATAGCTGTTTTCTTTTAAAAGCTGAAAATATGATTTCTTAAAAAAAAAAAACAAAAAAAAAACTAAATACTGTACCTTTAAAGTCTGCTTCTCCAGTAGCACCATGTGAATGAAGGGCAGCTCCACTCCCATCAGGCCTCCTGGGGATAAACCAACACCTCCTCCTGCCCACAGCTGCACATGGTGGATTTAACTTGCTAATGAGTCAACCACCAATCCCCAAGTCATTCATCAAAGTCTGCCCCGTGTGTGAAGTGGATCCCATCATCATCATGATACTAGATTAGGTTTACACCCATCCCTTCCTGCACAGGGATTCTGGGAGAACTCTCCTGGACAATGATTAACATTTGAAGCCACATGCAGGATTTGCTCATAGTAATTTATGACTAGTAGGTGTGGTAAAAAGAAAACCAGCAGGGAGAAGTTTAACCTCCGTCACTTTAACTCAGTAATATAGCAACAATGTGATGTCTGAATCATTGAAATGTACACTGGTTATAGAATATATAATGCAAATTATATAGTAATTATATAGCAGTTTTTGCACTAAAGCAAACCATGCTTCCCTTGCATGCCCCCTGCTGACTGCAGCACGATGATCCTCATCAGTATAGACAAAACCAAACAACTACAACCCTTTGTGAGATGCTTAAACAGGTTTATTGAAGCATGAAGTGAAAAGACATTTACTCAAACTGAGACTAAAAGTCCTGTGAAAATACTCCAGTGGAAGTTTGTCTTCTCACTGTTAAAAAGAGCAAAAAAAAAAAAAAAAAGATAGCAAACACATAAAAAGCACTATTCTTAGTAACAATGCAATTGGAAAAAAGCTGAAGAACAAAAGTTGAGAGTGAAGCAGCAGCACACAGACGTGTTTCGCATCAAGACAAAAACAACCATGAAGCCTTTTCTGCACAATTTACACAAACTCTCAATGTTTAACTTATTTTGTCCACTGATTCAATTTGTACCGGATCCAAAATAGTGTCTCCTGTTCAAAAAGTCTCCAAAAAGCTTCTGTCTTTCACCAACAGGAGGAATGGGATATTTACAACAAACATCATCAGTCCTTACATGATACTCGCGGGAAAGTCTGCTCAAAATGAAGATGAAAAATCTTGAACAGAAAAAACTTTTTTGTGTTGAGGATCAGTTTCCAGCGCTGGCTCGAGCCTTCTGAGCTTCCTGTGCCATCCTCTTGAAGTAGCGGTCAGCTCGCAGTTCCTCCAGGCAGAACTCTGTGGCTCCGCCGAGCAGCAGGTCTTTACAGTACATGCTCTGCTCCTGCAGTTTTCCTGATTCGGCCTCCTTCTGGTGCTGATGACGCTCCTGTAGTCTCTTCAGAGGAGTTTCCTCTCTGGCCAGCTTACGCGCCGATAAGACCGTGTTCACCGCCGGGTTGATCTTACATGGCGTCCTGAGGGAGACATGCTCTCAGTTACAAGTCATTCAGGTAACTTCATTATTCATCAGTCTGGTTTGAAATCAGGCTAAACACTAACCCTATATCACAGACAAGAGACACATAGTATAGTTTTTTTTTGTTTCATTTGATATACTTTGAGTAAATAGTTATATTAAAATATTTAATTAGATCATTTATTTAATTATTTTCTTTAATCTATAATTGTTATAAAGATTTTTTTGAAGTCTTTTTGTTGTGATTGCAGAAATAGACAACAAAAATTACTTCCTCTTAATTCTGAGATGTTGCCACTCACATTGTTGGAGGCTGATCCGACTCCTCAACGAATGGTTGGAAGGTGGGTTTCGGAGGCGGTGGAGCCATAATAGTGTGTCCAAATTTAGATTTCTGGGGCATCTATGAAATATGAGGAGAAAACGATCAAAATTAACTGCCTCTATAGTAATAAATACACATTTAAATCAACTCAGTATAGTTCCAATGGTGTTTTTTTTCCCCTTTACCTTTACATCACACCATTTTTCAGCCTTCTGGTCATTCTCCTTCCCCCTTGATGTGGGAGGAGCCACCCAGGATTCAAGCTTTGGCTCAGAGCAACCTGTAGTCTGAGTTTTGTTCTCATCAAAGATCACCAGCCGACTGTTTGAGGCGCTGCCAAAGACGGGGGCACCGTGGGACTGCAGGCCTCCAGAGATATCTATCCACAAATAAATTGGAAATTAAACATTATTTTCTCAGAACAACGCTGAGCTTAACTCAGCTTGGCTTTTCACAACAGCTTCTGTTTGCTCACGTTTGATAGCCCGCCCAGTTCTGTTGATCGGGGCGATGGCCTTCTTCTTTCCTCTGTGCTTGAGGTCCGCCAGTGAAGCTCTCTCAGGTTGTTTTTGCTCATCTTCACTACTGTCCTCGTCTATTTTCATCATGGCCTGCCGGGACACACGTGCCTGTAGCGCTCTACGAGTAAAGACAAGACTGTATTAAGAAATACTTTCTGACTTGGACATTCATCTAAAACTATACCAAATAGATCCATACTTGTGAAACTGGAGAAGCTTATCATGTGGCTCTGCAAAGTTCTTAATTCCATCTTGGTAGACCAGGTCTGCTTGCCGATAGTTGCCCTGATTCTCATACTCTTCAGACCAGGCGATGTAAAGGGATGTCTGTTTCACTCCGATTCCCTGAGCTTGCATGTACCTGTAAATATCCATCGGCTCTGCGCAGGTCTCCGCCTGATGACATATCACATACAGGCAAGACATGAACTATCCAGGCTGCATTACTTTTAAAAATAGAAAACCGAAATAGTCAAGGTAAAACGTACAAATTTGATCCACAGGTCAACATAGCGAGAGTCGTTGGAGTATTTCTTATCCTCTGTGAATCTGGTCACAACCCGCTCCAACAATGTGGCAAGGTGGCTTTCTTTTCCTCCCTGAGGGAAGGTTTGCTCGGTCCATTTGATATACCTGTGGAAACACACCCATGTTGGAATAAGGGGAGGATTTAAGAGCTGCCCTCATGAATATACTTTAGTGTTTGCATATTTCACTCACCGATCCCAAACACTAAGCGGATCATCACCATCGTACATACGCAGCTCAGACTCAAAGGCCCTGGAAAAAAAAAAGTCACAAACCTCCTTCTGCAATGTAAAATCTACAGGGAAAACATTTCAAAACAGTTGTTATTCATCACATTGAACAGCAATCATAATCCATACTGTCTCTGCTGGTTGATGACAGAGCTGGGTCCATCTTGTTGACTGAGTGCCTGATGTAAGGCCGATATCGCTCTGCCTCGCCTCAGTGGCTGGATGTTTTCTTTGCTCAGCTCCCAGTCCACATCGCCTCCCTCTGCCATTGTGGAAATAAATACCCAGATACCTACAGAAAGGTGCATATCAATATGTTCATGAGCAATGTCGACATTATTTTCAGTATATTATGACAAAAGGCAATATTTATATGGAATACAATAACTTTACAGCACCTTTTCTTAGGTTTGCATACAATGTTATCTCCACTTTTTCCTCTGTTCATTCATACTGATGCCAAACTGTGAAGCTCCACCTCTTCCAAAAGCCACACGCACAACAGCAAATTGTGATAAAATTCATTGATCAAGTTATTACCAACCCTGAAAGTTCAATCACCTGTTCATTTCGTTCTGTAAACGTAGTTTTTGCAGCTTCCACATCCCTCTTTTGAGAGAAGCTCGACAGACAGCTAGCATACAGGCTAACGTCTGCTGCAGCGTGTCCCACGTTATCTCAATAGAACGAACCTTCACATGTCACACATGCAAGAAACACATTAATATACTTTTAAAAACCTGTATTTCATACCGTCTCCGGAGGCGCTTTGTCTGTTTGGTGGGTTTTTTTTTCAGCTTTTTGGAGCTGAAGCGTCGGATATCTTTGAACGGTTGTCTCTGTGTTTTGAACGAGGCCGCGAGAGCTCGAGGAGGCCGCTGATTGGATGGTCCGCAAACAGGATATCGTAGGTTTACGTCACCTCGCGTATTCCGGTTTACTTCCGTGTTTTGGTTCTCAGAGGCGAGGCGGAGAGTCTGAAATCCAACTGTACAGACAGCTGTAACGAAAAGATCACAGAGACGCGTTTATTTACACACTCGGCCGCTCAGGCCAACACCAGCCAAAGCAGCGTCTCATGACTTTATTCTCCGGTTAAAATGGACAGCCGCTGCTACTGCTGCGCCTCAAAGTTTAGTCTCTTCAAGAAGGAGGTAAGCCCCCCCACCAGCAAATGTTATCCTCTATAAAACGTGTAATCAAAAAAAAAAGCCTGGCGTGTTCTGCAATGTGTTCGCAGCTGGGGTGTAAAAACTGTGGCCGCTCGTTCTGCTCCAGCTGTTTGACTCTCAGTGCTGTGGTGCCTCGCTGTGGCAACACCCAGCAGAAGGTCTGCAGGCAGTGCCACGGCAATCTGACAAGGTAAACTTCCACTCCTGATTAGAAAGGGGCTGTGTCGTGATTTATGGGAGCACTACTGTCCAGCTGAACAGCCATATAAATGTACAATTAATCCCTAGACTCATATCTACCTGGTATAAGCTCATAACAGGCTGGTATGAGAGATTAGAAGTGTTGTTTTTTATGTATTTTGTCTGATGTGCTATCATTGTTCTATGTGGGTGTGTAGTGGACTAGCCTGAGCAGTATTATCCGCTCTTTGTCGCAGGGCAGCCACCTTGCCATGGGCAATGGCAGGGTGCTCCCTGGAGAGGTCTCCGCTCCATTGCAGAGCAAAGACAGAGACAGATAACTGTACACACCCATATTCACCCCTATGGGAAATTTAGAGTCATCAGCTAATCTTACATGCATAATTAGGGACTGTGGGAAGAAACCCCCTACACACAGGGAGAACATGCAAACTCCACATAGGAAGGCAGGTTTGGTATTTGAACCAATGATTTTATCTCTGTGAGGCAAAGGCAGTAACCACTGCACCCTAAACTCTTTGTATTCATTGTATTATGTGATTGAGTGGTGTAATATATCTTCTGTTTTTTTTTTTTTTTTTAAAAAAAACATTCGTTTTCCATTTAGTGATTGTCGTTAGGGTGACTGTGGAATTTGAATGCTCTTCACCCTGAGTGGGTTTTCCTGGAATGCTGTGCTTTCCTTCAAAAGTCCAAAATATGCATTTGACGTGACTCCTTAATTGCTCTAAGATGTGAATGAGCGTGTATGATTGTCTCTCTGCATTTGCCCTGTGACGGAGTGATAATTTGTCAAATGTTTATCTGTAAACATTATTGTTTATTCTCTTGTCATCATTTTTAGGGGGGAATCTTCAAATGATGCTGGAAGATGGTCACCTCCTGAAAATTACAAAAAGTCAGTATATAATATAATTCTGGATGTAAAAAAAAAATTATGATTCCAACAGGTTTGTAATATCATTAGTGTTTTTGTTTTCCATAGACGGGTTGCTGCGCTTGAGGCCAAACAGCATGGACAGCCGAAGCAGCCTGGTGTATCTGGAGGGAGTAGAAACGGCAAAGTAGGCCATCAACCAGCCAAAGGCTTGAGCAAAGATCAAGCTATCGCTGAAAGACTTCAAAAACTCAAAGAAGACACTACACCAAGTAATGAAATTGTTTTTATTTGCAGATACCATTCTGATTTTTTTTGACAAAATGACTAATAAAGCTTCTGTGAACTTGTTGTCATTCATTTAGAGTCCATCCCCTCTGATAGAGAGCTGGAGTCTCGCCTCGCCGCCCTGAAAACTCCCAGCCAGCCAGTTCCTTCTTCACAGGACATGGAGGACCGACTGGCCGCTCTACAGGGTCGACCTCCACCGTCTCAAGCTCCTCCGCGTGTGAGCTCCATCCCACTGATTGTTACAACTCAGTGAGAGCTGAACTTATTTGTGTTTAGGAACTCTAAATGCAAAAGAAGTGTATTCATCAGTCAGGCACATTATGATCCTGTCTAGTGTTTTAAATAAACAAAAACATAATTGTGTGCTCAACAGGTGCATCAGCCCCCAGATCGAAGGACCCAGACTGAACAAGCCAATGACTTGATTACTCAAATGACGGATGAAGTTTCCATTGACAACCAGCAGTCAAATCCCGAAAGCAGTAAGATGTTACTGTTGTCAGTAATCATGCAGTCATATAAAGTGTTATGGAGTCATTGTACTTATGAAATGATTGAGTTCTGATTTTACAGCTAATGTATTGTCTTCAGTGCGACTGTTGAAAGCTTTTATTTCCCGTGCAGCAGGAGGCGGTTTCATGAATGACCTCAACAAGGGGGAAGGGGGGACCCTGGACGAGAATCTAGATGAGAACGACGGTGCGGCCAAGCAGCTGGATGCCGAGAAAGACCGCGTGCTTGAGGAGGCCATGGAGGAGCTGAGGAATGAGCGGCATTCCCAGGATCAGATCCTCCACATGGCCAAAAGGCTGGCACAGCTGAAGGGGCAGGACCCAAATAAAGGTACACAACACACGGTTACTGGAACACCGCTGATGTGATAGTTTTATATCACAATATCAGAAAATGTGAAGCATCCTCACATCCTTTGACTTTGTATTCCACTCTTAGTTACAATGGAGGACTTCCAGCATCCTGACAGTGAAGAGGAGACTGAGGAAGAGGCTGTGAAGAGAGTGTTAAAGCAGGTAATGCGGATGATCATAAAACGGATATAATGGGTTTGTTAGTAAATGCATTCGCTGTTTCTCCATAACAGTATCAGCATCTGCTTGGAATGGTTTAAGTCCTTCTTCTTCCTGTTTGTGCACTACAAACCGTGACTCATAATGTATCGTTACACCTTCCTGTCAGATATAACTTCACCTTCTACAGCAGTTGAGCTTTAGCAGCTGATCTGTTTGCCTCGTACACCCCATACACTGACAGGATCTCTGATGAAGAGATGATCGGTGTTAACCATCTCACCTGTCCGTGGTCATGATGTTATTCTTGATCTAAACATGGTACGCTGACAGGCTGTGCTGAGTTAAGCAGTTAAGATAGCCACAAGGGGTTGCTGTTTTTCTATTTTAATTATTAGTGAAATGAACAACAGATATGTTCTGAGCTTTAATTCTTGCCTGCAGCTCTCAGAAGAGGCGGCGCTGGATGAAGCCAGTGGATATAACATCCCGCTAGAGCAGAGGGGCCCGAAGAACACAGAGAAGAAGAAATCCTCAAAGAAAACGGTACTAATAAACACTCATACACAGCTGATTTTTTCTTATAGCTATATTGAGTTTTTTTAACTTTTTTTTTTTAATGTGTTGTTTTAAAGAACCCAGCTCCTGCATCCACAAGCAGATCTGTGCCAGCTGCTGTCGCGCATCAGTCGTCAGACAGCGACGACGAAGAGCTTCCCTGGTGTTGCATCTGTAACGCCGACGCCACCCTCCGCTGTCACACCTGCGAGGGGGACCTGTACTGTAACCGCTGCTTCAGGTGATTCAGACGCAACGGGAACTCCTCCAGACTTGACTTGCAGAAGAGCTCTGCATGGAAACGTTCTGTCAGTCCCAAGAAGGATGTCTGTGATCACGAATGCACGCCATGACCTAGATAAATAGTCAGCCTGCTGCTGCCATACTGTTAAGCAGCCTGAATATAAAGTATTTAGTCTGATGAATTATCAATCCGCTCTCTATTATCTCCCCAGGGAAGGCCATGATAAATATGACAGGATGGAGCATCGCACGAGTAACTACACAGCCCCGAAGAAGAAGAAGAAGACGTGATAGCGATGGGATGGTGCAGGTGTTTGCCTTATCAGGCCGTGGTTAATCATCACCATAAGAATTGCTCTTTAGCCTTACGTGACCTTTTATTGTTTTTTTAAAATGGAAACTAAATGCTACCTGGTGTCTAACGCAAAGCAGCAGCCGTCATGAATCAATTTGACCCACAGGACAGAAAACAGCTGCCTTCGTTCACTTATGATGCTGATCTGAATGAGCAGAGCTCACAGCGAGACCGTTTAGTGAATCTTACAAATCAGAGGTCAGATAAAAATACGTTTCCATCAGGGGTTTTCACAGTGTGGGAGCGCAGCTCCTCTCACAGCTTGAACCACATTCTTTGGTATTTTTTGGTTGACTTCCTCGTATATTTCGCATTTTATTGCTAATATGTCATTACTAATTGCATTTGAGATTGATAAATAATAAAAATCATCAATCTTTTTGGACTAGCGAGATGCATTTGATTTTTAATATTAGCTAAGTCTTAACTGTTTTAATTGTTACAATTAGTAAGTAAAGTTTATTTATAGAGCACTTTTCTCAGATAGAATCACAAAGTGCTGTACAGAACAAGGACATTAAATTATTTAATCACCAAGCAGATTCAATTATTTTAACTCTAACAATGAATCCCATTGTAAAAGGTGGATGTTGTATAAAATGATACGTAAAAGTAATCGAAACAATTGTTCGATCCTGATTTATCTCTGTGAACAGGAGAAAAAGAAGACATGCTGTTGAAAAGGTGTCCTCATCTCTCACGCTCTGAAAACCACTGATTTCCTTAAACGCAATAAAATATGTTTAATAAGCCCAACTTCTGTTATTTTTGTGGAATGTATGGGGAAGTAGAACATCTGAAGTGGTTTCTAGACAGTGGTGATATTTTTAGCGTCTAGCCAAACAAGACATGTTAGGGTTTTGTTTTTTTTTTATGTCTGTTGTCCTACTTCCTCGTGGAAACAAAAGCTCATCTGAGTTCACTTTGCGCCTGTCACCGTTTGATCGTCGTGAAGTTTTTAAAGCGCAGGAAGCAGACGCACCGTGAGCTCATCTGGGATGATGTGCAGTCTCAGACTCCCGTCAACCACAGAGGAGTCGGTATAAAAGGATTACTGAGGGCTTTGTTTTCCTTTGGCAGCCTCTCTTGTAATCTATGTTTGGCTGCAAGTCTGACATAAGCGCGATGCTCTTGCCCTTATGTGTAATGTTATTATAGATATATAAAAAAAAAAAAAAAAAAATCACAGTGTTCATCTTGGTGTTATTTTTAACACCAAAGCCCTTTTTCACACAGTCAAACATATGATTAAAATATCTCCGTGGTTTGGCAGGCCTTGATGGAAGTGTCGTCTCAGAGTGTGGATGACTCCAGTGTCAGAAAGGCGGCGTTGAGCAGTGAGAAGAACAATAGAAATGCCTGTAATGGAACCCTCGGCCGGAGGACCCCCTGTGTACGACGGAGAGGAGGCCGGAGTGCAGCTTCATCAGCGTGCATTACTGTCCAGCTAACTGAGCAGAAGCCGTAATTACACTCTCCTCCGGGGGCTGGCTCCATTAAGGCTTGTGTTGGAGGCTGTTACTGTGTTTCTGGCCATGTCATACACACACCACAGACAGGAAATGGACGGGGGGTAATGGAGACACACTTAATGGAACATCCTGCTGCTGATTTCACTGTGTTTACTCCTGTACTTGACATGCAGACGTCTCCTTTGTTCCCATCACTCTGCTGAAAAAAAAAAGTATGCTCTATAGGCAGAACCTCGCTTTCTGGGAACAGCGAGCTGTCGGCTCCTGTGTGGGAACGCCTCACAGCTGTGTGTCAGCCGTCAGACCGAGTCGATCAATGGTGACGGTCTGTTACTGCTGTAGTAAAGCAGAATTGTGGTAGCGCAGTAGTTAGGATGGTTTTGTAAATAGGTGGATGTAATGGACGCGTTAGTATTTATCAGTAATGTGTGGGAAGTGAAACAGCCACAGTGTTTTTTGCTTTGAGGGCATACACTCTTCCACTAATTGTTTCTCGCATAGAATTAAAGCCATGCAAATGCCTTTTTAAAGTGTACTGCAGTAAAGTTAAAGGCAGCAATACTGAAGCTCACTCAATAGCGGTGACCAACATGAGGCCTGCTGACCCAAGTCGGCTCATGAGGGCACAATCCAACCTGTGATCTGACTCCAGGAAGTGTGAGAATCACACAAAAGACAATAAATGCAGTTTTAAGATTAAAAGTGACTGCTGGTCTCAATTTGTCGCATTGTCAAACAAACAGCTTTGTTTTGCAAATCTTCCGCTTTATTTCGACAATACTGTTATCAGAACAAAAATATTTATGTACATAAATAGGTAACTGAAAATGTACAGTCTTCCACAAAAAAAAGTCCATCTGAGTAATAGTTGGTACAACTTTTATCACATGTACATTATTGGTATGTTAATTGGAGACAAAATGTTTTATTAGTCCATAGATTAAAATAATGATAATAATAATAACAATAAAAAAATCAATTTGAAAAAGCGACTCAGGAAGCAGGCAGGAAGGAGCCCCCCCCCCGAACCACCGAGCATTCAGGCATCCAGACGCAGACAGGAGGAGTCTTCATTCTTAATTTGACCTATAATTATTTCTTCGAGGGACCTGACAGTTTACGTAGACCTTTTATCCTGTAGAGCAGCCCGTTGATAAAATCCTGCAGAGAGAAGGCGTATCTCCATCATACTGTTTTTTCACGTCATGTTTTTACTGTTTTTCCAAAGCTTTTTCACTTACAGGCGCACGACAAAAACATTTCATATCATTCAAAAGTTAATTGTCTTGTTATTTTTACACTCGCATGAAAAAATGTGAAAAATATAGTGTATCTAATACACTGAAAATCACTGATGTTTCTCTCCTTGAATTCCATTATGGAAACAAATTAACTCTCCAAGTGTATCTTCGGGTTTTTTTTAGATAAACCCACAGCTGTTTGTTTCCACATGTAGTTTCACTCAAATGTTGAAAGAATTTCTGTCTCACCTCTTTTGGCTTCCCGCATTCCTGCAGCAACTCCTGAGGAAGACAACAAGCAGAAACAAGCTCATGAACGCTTCCTACTGCAAACACTGCGCCACTGGAGTCTAGTGCTCCTTCAAGTTGTTGCCCAACATGCACATAATATATGTACACTATGAGGGGGCAACATGTTAAATTTGTTAAAGTTTTGTTTGCATCATTGCAACGTGGTATAAAAGTGTCATTTAAAGTTGGAACGTGACTCTTACGTGCAGTCGGGTTCGTTGTCCCTCGTCCGGCAACTCCAGGAGCTCGTCGATGTCGATTTCTAACTCTGGGATTTCTTCCTCCTGTGACAGCGGAGAGAGAAATGGGTTATGGACAGTGTTTTCTAATTACCGCAGTGGTCATCCGTCCATTCCTGCAGGCAGTGACAGCTCTAGTAAATCGCACTGTTCAGTGTGGGCGTCCACATGACTGAGCACGGCCACTCACCACACTGAGGAAGTGAGATTCTTTAACAAGCGGTTGTACTGTCATGCTTTAAAACACTGACATATTACTTTTCTTAGCAGTAAATATTCTCAGTTTGCGGTGTTGATTTCTGGGAATAAAGATGTGATTGATTTGATGGTCCAAGCTGAGGAGCTCAGGGGTATGAGGAAAGTGCAGGAGGCCGTCTTGCCACATGCCACCTTCAGATTTCATGGCTGGTTTAACCTGCTGGCGTTTTTGCTCAGCCGTTACCCAGAGATTATTTCCAGTTTAAATATTTTCTAGAGCAGTGGATTTCAAAGAGTGAGAGGATGAGATGCCCTTCCCCCCCAACTCACACCCTCACAGAGCTTGAAACACTTTGCTGGACCTTAAATCTCAAACTTCACAGGCTTCCCTACCAAGTATTAACTTTCTGTTGTATGTCGTACTTTGCATTTTTAGACACTATTGATAATGAGATCCATAAACACTGAAAGGATATTACAGATTAGGATTTAAAATGATTAAGTTTCCCACCTCCACATCTTAAAAATTGCTGTACTAGACAATATATATTCACAGGACGGCCTAACTGTCACACATGATGTCTGCTTCAATTAAACTGATAAAACACTGTATTAATGAAATTAACCAAATCCACACTAAGCTTCTTATTCAATTAGACAAAGTCGACCTTAACCAAACAATCAACAGGCATCGCGTTAAAGCCAGCCTCGTAAAGATTGTTAAACACAGCACACTCTCCGCTCATCAGCAGTAAATACAGCTGAGCGACGAAGCTCTTCATTTCTTCTGACGACATGTTTTCAGAGGGCAGGAGGAGTGCTGGCCGACTGGACGGATCCTGGTTCCTGAACGCGGAGATATCTGGCGTCAGCAGGTGTACGCGCACGCCCTGACAAGTGAAGCCTCTTTTCACGGGGAACATTTTCCGGTTGGGGAGTTTTCACGGGTGGAGAGGACAGGACTCGCGCTGCTTTCTAGATGAGAAGAGAGCTAATCAATGTGGAAATGCTGAGTGGCGGAATAGATGGGCCCACCTTCACAGTCCCCTGTGCCCCTCTAATTGATACATGCTGCCAGTTTGGGCCCTGCACGATTCTGCTGATGTCTGCAGGAGAGACGCAGGGGCTTTTTTTTGTTGGGTTTTTTTTTTCTATACTGTACATTTCTATACTGTGGAGGTGGAGAGAGTGCACAAAATTTGTACTCTACTGTTAAATTGCATAAATTGTTTTCCATTACAAGTGAATGTATTTTTTTAAATGCATCTAACTCTGTTGTTAAAGCAGACATTTGACTGCTTTAACAACAGTCCCTTTAAACTTTAAGATTAAACATAAAAAGACATAAAAACAAAAAACCCACAGAAACCATTGGAAGCAGTGGTTGTAATCCACTGCGCTCTCTGCCTCTGCAGCGAGGCCACACAGAGCACCCATGAATATCGATAAGAGCTGCTTTCACACAACTGAAAGAGCGTGATGCTTATGGGACCCCTACTCTAACGTTTCTCGGTGTTTGTACGCAGCCATGGTTTTCACTTTGGAGAGAGTTACTTTGGCTGTAAGAGGAAAACAACATTTTAACGAGGCCTCTGGGCAGGATGTCTTACAGGCACTTTTTGAAGTTAAAAGCAACAGATTGAAATGAATGCTGGCACTAGTATTAGAATTCATGAATACTGAAGTGGTTTTCTGATTATCACAAATGAACCTCGTCTAAATAAGCAGTTATGATAAAAATGACCTCTTGATTCCAGAAAGCTTCACCATGATCATGAGTTGATCCACTGCTGTCATTGTGCTTCTTCTTTAGCATGCCGTTAGTGGAAAAACAGTATGAAACTGATTCCTGAGAGATCCGGCCATATTTTATATTGATTTATACATCCTAAGGCTGCAGGGACTGGAGCTGATCACAGCTGACCATGGGAGAAGGCAAACAAAAAAACAAAAAAAAACAACAACACAGGACAGGTCACCAGGGGAGAACATGCAAACTCCACCCTGAGAGTTTGGAACTGAGTCAGGTGTTTCCTGACTAGAGAAGAGCAGTGACCACTAAACCACTACGCCATGTGCAGCATTCCTGAAGAATAGTCCGATAGTTTGAATTATTTTGGATTACAGTTGGCATAAATATGATTGGTAAAAGTTATGTCCAGAGGGCTGAGAAGCTTTAACACAGCTTCTGAAATCACTACATATTTAACTTCAAATTAAATAATTCTAATGGTTTTCATTTCAAGTGAATAGATGGAATTCTGAGGCTGATTTGGTGGAAAAAGTCCTACCCAGAAAAGCATGTAAACTGTGTGATTGCAGCTGGTTCACTTCAACATCCTGTAATTTTATTTTTATGTAACCAGTTGTGCTAACAAGCAGCACAAAGTGTTTCACAAACAATGCAAACACAATAATAAAAAAAAATAAGATGAGTCAAACAAGCAAACTCCACTTATACCTCCATAAAAATTCACTTACTCCTCCTCCTACAGCTCCCATTAATACTAATACTCCTCATTACATAAAACCACTATCACCACTTTTACCACTCAACAACTACTAATGCTATTATTTCTATTAATACCACAACTATCACTATAATTCCAACAATCCTCAACCCGTTCAGCTGGACTTGGTCAGAGGATGTTTCATGCTTTCTCCATCTACACCTCCCAGTATTCCCACTACTACTTCTACTGCTGTTCGTACTGGAAGCTTTGTGAAAACGCCTTTATTTCATTTAGTTAATTTCAAAAGTTCATCGGGTTTGCACGAACTGGGATGTTTCTCTAACAGCGGGGCTGCTGCATTAAGGCTCCGTTGTTCCATTACTTTTGTTTTGTGAGCAGCCAGCAGCACATTAGGCTTTTTATCGGTTACAACTTGAAACGGGCTAAATTAAACTTCCTGTAGTTTCCTGACATATTAAGCTTGCAGAGTTCGCCGGCATGCCATTCTACGAAACATTAACATCGAGCACAGTGTGAGTTCATTAAACACGCCATGTGTTTGCTGCAGAGGAAACTGTGCCCAGGAAAACGTGTCTGTGTGGAGAAGATGCTGTTGTATGTTTAACTTATCAAGTCCTACACTTTTCCTGCCGGAGGCACGAGCTGCCCACATACCAAAATATTCATTAACTTTACTGCGGTGGTGCAGCATAGTTGAAAAGAGGAAAACAATGTGGGAAGATCTGAATCGGGGGTCGTAAAACACGTGGCCCGTGGACCAAAACTGGCCTGCAAGAAGGTCCAGTACGGCTTTATGAAAATGCAGCGTCTGAAATTTGCAGAGTAATAATTGTGTCATGTGATGTGCATGTTAGATTTGGCTTGACCGAGGCCCCATGTGCATGAAAACATTTTTAAGCGAAAATGCACAACTTTGAGGTTTCGAGGTCTGTCTTCGAGTAACCCCAGAAAATGCAATTTTTTTCTGAAACAGAGTAATGGAGGTGCACACCGCAGTCGCAGTGGTTTTTAAGCACACGTGCGAGTAGATCAACAACTATAATAATGGAAGAGCCCAGGGGAATGTTTCTGCTGCACACTCTTTTATAATTACCCATGTTTTCTCTCACCAACAGTGCACAGATAGTCCACCATCATCTGGATCTGAAATGTTTACGTTCTGCGGTGTTTGGGCGGTTGGACCACAAAAAACAGAACAAACTACAGCCTTAACATATAAACTACATTTTTCAGTACTGTGTAGACAACGCCTAAAAAAAAAAAAAAAAAGGATTTGTTAATAAATGAAGGTTTTACAACATCTTCTGACTCATCTGAGATCATTCTATTGTTCAGATATGACAATTACTTTTGAAAAAAAAAAACTTTTATGGGATTATACCTTTAGACAAAGATCGCATGTCATGAGTAGAAATTGCTCTTAATGTCATAGAATAGTCAACTTTTCTAAAAAAACGAAATCGACCCTTTGGGTCAATCCACACCAGTCCAGAAATCACTTTAACTTCCCAAGAATAACCAAGAACTGCTTTTCACACCTTTATCTAGTTTACCTTTTTGAAAAAAGGTGTGAAGTCTACAAAGACAGCGGGTCTTGCAGTCCGAGGCAGCGCGTGTATGAATTAGAGATGTCGCTAAATAATTCAGGCGGTGACACAGGGGACTGATGGTAAATGCTTCCACGCGGAAGACTCTAAGAACCAACAGAGTAACCTTCCCCTGAGCCCATGCAAAATTCAGTACTCTGGTCAGCGCACATGGACAAGACAATGCTAATTCCACACTGATACAAATATCTATTGGCCTTAAAGATGCGCCTCATTTTCTTCTGTGAAGGCGTTTGTAGAATTATCCTTCGTCAGTTCATCCAGCACAACATTGCATCTAAATTGTTTATGTGCTGCATATTTACAGTTATGTTGGTACCACAGTGAAAAAGGCCAAACTCTGCAGATGTGGAATAATTGTATGTTTCTGGGACAAGATCAAAAGAGCAGATCTGTTGTTGTTGTTGTTGTTGTTGTGTGCATGTCCCAGTTTCCACTAATGTGACTCATTCCACCCTCAGCTTCACAGGCATATTAACATGGAAGGAAGCTTGTGAGTAAATCAAAAAAAGAAGTATTGAGAAAAGTGATGTTGTAATACCTGAATACAGCTGTAATTAAAATATGTTTTTAAGGCTTCCAGGCTTATTCCTGACGATCCCTACTGATAAAGAGATGCTCCCTTCCCGTCACTGCAATTTCCCTAAACCACTTCCTTGTCAGCCATCAGTTGTGCGTGCATGCAGCCATACGCACATGGTTTATTGGTAGTGTAAGGAGACGCCTTGCCTCGCAGAGAGCTGCCTGTGAGCCATCGAGAGCGAAGGGCTGGTGCACGGGCTGAGGCGTAACACCTCGTCTCTGCCCTCTCTGGCAGGAAACAAAAGCGGCGCCGTCACCTGATGTGCGTCGTCATAGGAAGCTCGTGCTCGCGATCAGACACCCCTAATTTCCCTGTGCCACGCTCTGCCTCATGTGGGCGAGGAGACATCTGTTGCCATGGTTTCTCCTCTGAGAACGCCAGGCGAATCAATATGGAGCCTCTGACATAAGTGGATTATCTCCCGCCGAACAGGAGTTATGAAGGTTGTGTTGTTATGGATGCTCCTGTCTGTGGACTCTGGCTGATGTCTCACTCTAATCCTTTTATATACACACACACAAGGAGACAATTCATAAAATACATCATGGAAATATTCAGAGCGTGTGTGCTGTAAGCTCTGTGCTTTCACCAGCTAGTCCTTCTGTCTTAAAAATCATTATTCATTCTGATTTGAGTGCGTACTTTTTATTTTGTATAGTTATCAACTGTGTGTGATTGGAAGTGTTAGTAAACAACAAAACAAGACACCCACATACACACACAGACACAAGAAAGATGACATAATGTCCAAGATGCCACCATAATACCAGGACAGAGAATGTAATGTAATGTAAATACATTAGAAACATATAAATATCCTCTGTGTTGATGTTAGTCGTTCATTCTGTCTTTCTGTGAGGATTTATTCCGGAGTTACAGTTTTTAATTGCTCCGGCGCTGTCACGCTGTTTGCTCCTGTCGTTCCATTAGAATCTGAGCCTTACAACTTCACACTGTGCAAGCCTATTATGTAATTGCCTGCATTGTTAATGCCTCCATATGGCAGCCATGTGTTTGAAATGACGGAGGCGCCTCACTCAGGTCGCAATGTGCTCGCAGATGCTTCCTGGTGACTTCGGTATTGCCTCTGTAAAATAATGTCATCAGTGAGGTGGAACACCGTGGAGCGCTCTCCACAGCTGACACTGCAGTCAGGCTCATGACACATGAGGGCACTCCTGAAGCACAGCATCCTGCCCCCTCCAGCACCCTCTCCCCCGCAGATAGCTATAATTTCACATACATGATGGATAACCCGCCACAAGCGCCTATGCAGCGGCCGGCATCCAGCACCGAGCGGTGTGTGTGTGTGTGTGTGTGTCAGTGGGAGCCGGTCCTGCCTTACCTCGCAGTCAAACAGCAGGTGCAGCTGCTCGTCGATCCACTCCTCGATATCCAGCCTCCTCTGCAGGTCCTTGCGGTTGTATTTGACAGTCAGCTTGCCCAGCTTGCGGGGTCCCGGCTCGTCCGCTTTGTCCGGCGTCTGGAACATCACCCTGGACTGGGTGCTCGGCTCTGACGCCATGGCTGCCACGGCCTCGGGAGAACCGTGGAAACACACAAGAGCTGTTGCACACACTCACACAGAAGCAGATCCACGGGCTCTGGCACGATCGTCCTGCATACAGCGACTCCCCTGCTCTGCTTCTGCTTTTCCAGTGGGCTGCTGTTCCCACGCGTATCTCCTGGTATCTTGTTGAGTGTTGGTGTTCTCCCTCTGCTGAACACTGGCTCTGGCTCCCTGCTCGTCCTCGTCCTCTCTCTCTCTCTCTCTCTCTCTCCCTTTGCCTCTCCAAAGCTCACTGTCTTGCTCTCTTTTCCTCCTCCTCTTGCAACACCCACTGGCTGCACTATCAGGAGGACTGTAATGAGATATGGCTCTGTGCGCGTGTGTGTGCATCTGTGTGTGTGTGTGTGTGTGTGTGTGTGTGTGTGTGCGCAGCCGTCACAGGGTGTGTTTGCTTTCGACTTTCTTCCTTTGTCTTAAAGCAGGTGGGAAGGAGATCATAGGTCAATTACAACAATAAAAGAAGGGGAAAGGTTTAAAGAGCAACCTGCAATCAAGTTAGCAGTATTACTCCCACGGAAAACATGTGATGCAGTGGTTAGTACTCGAGAAAATATCCCCAGTTGGAGTCGGGGCTTGGACGGCCTTGAGTTTTGAGGATGTGTGAGTTACAACAATAGTTGTGTCCCCCTTGACAGGTGATGCAGGGCTCCTCTGGTGTAGTGCCCGCATCGTCCCCGATGACGGGCCTTATCAGGCGCACGTTTAATAAGCCACCAAGTGGAATTGGCATCCTTGGTTACGCAGCCATTAATAATAGATGACGATCAGAGCGGTATTTACGGCTGTTCAGAAGTCCAATCTCAAATAAATTCCTGAAACCACGAATGTTTGAGGAGTCAAGCATCAACAGTCCAGAGGTCAAAAATTCATAGTAGGAAGGGGGCAGTGCCAAATGATTACAGGTGAGACGCAAGAGACAACGGGCCGCAGAGTTTCCACAGATCCCATTACGATATGAATAATGGGGTTCAGTTTTTTGTTTTGGCAGGGACGATCCATCAGCCATGGCCGTACGCGTTCACCCACTGATGCACCGTCTGTTACAAACACTGAATTATTGAGTGGCGACAGCGGCTCACCTTTCCAGGCAAACAATTTCATTCATCCCACCCTGTGCTGCTCAGTTCTGCACCGGCAGGTTGTCTTAAAAAAAAAAAAAAAAAAAGAAGAAGAAGTGGGGGGCAGGGGGTGTGGACCAGAGAGCTCCAGGGGCCGAAGCTCTCTTTGGCCGACGGTAAAATATGTGACCATTAAGTAAGAAGAATTTCAAATATTAACTCTGCTCCAATTATAATATGGCTTTGATCGTAACTCAACCACTCCTATAAGCGAGCCCGTCTGCATTTCACAATCTGAGGGAATATTTCTGGCTTCCTGCTGGTGATAGTATGTGTCACCATAATGCGATGAGTCAGTGTGTGAATCAGCTCGGTATCACTACAACTACGAAAACGATCCCAACTCCCTCTGATTGATCTGATAAGACATGCCACTTTATTGCACAGTATCTGAAGAATGATTAAACGATAGATACGTTTTTCAATATTGTGAAACATGAGGAGTGAAGTCGCACCTGCTGCTTCAGCTGATGAGATTATACTGCCACCTTGTGGAAAGCATTCAAAGAAATGTAACTTTCCAACATGAAGGATTAAAGACTGAGCAAACATGTTATCAGAGGTGGAAAAAGTACAGAAAATGTGTTTGTATTAATTGCACATTTTTATTAGCTACAAGCAAAATGATTAAGGCAAAAACTAATTTTCACAAAAAACTTAATTTCCAACTATATTTAGTGATAAATTAGCATTTTAATCCAATTTAAATGTATGAGATATTGATGCTTCATATCACAGTATATTAATATCACACAATGGTAAACAGATATGAACATAAAAGGAATTTTATCAGTTCCCAGAATAAAATTACTGGCTCCAAAATGAAGCTAAAAGCTGTTCCATATGAATTGTGGGGATTTGGGTGTAAATTGTTCTTAAATGTAAGTGAAATTATCATGAAAGTATGTGTACCCCTAAATACTAAGTAAATACTTGTAATCGTTTGCTTCCACACCTAATCATTGCTTTTTATTACCATATTACCACCATTTAAAGCTTCCTGGATTACATCAATTTACTCACCTAAAGGTATCGTATTTAAGTAAACTGGTATACTTGGTTGACTTGAAAAAAAAATCCAATAGTAAAATAGTTCGATGAAAGCAAAGAAAAATATAATACCAATAATTGTTATTTGTAGAGTAGGAAAATATGTTTCCCATTAAATTAACTTAGAATTCTGTTTGCTGTCCACCAAGACTTCATGTGCAACCTCTTAAGCAAGATAGAGAAGAACATAAACTAACAGACCAATGGAAGCCTTTATTACTAAATCTTGTACTCTCTGTGCCAATTCCTACCTGCAACCTGATTCCAAATGATCTGGATCCACCCCTGCTTTCATGTGTTATTTGTGAATTAGTGATATATGTATTTTTTGCTTTCACTGTGTTGAAAATGTATGATTGTGATTTTAGATTTTTAAAAATATTAATAAAACAAAATAGAGTTTCTTTGTATATCATTTTATTAAAGAACATAGGATTTTTTTGGAGACTTTTTGAACTTTTAGTAACCTCTGTAAGTAAGTGTGGCCAGAGCCTTAGTCTCAGTTATTTTTTGATATTTGCTTCTTTTTTGAAAATAAATACGTGACCATGAAACAAATTTAGTGTACTGTAGTATTAAATGCACAAATGAATGATTTAATTAACTTAATTTATGTGAGACATTATATTTCAGTAACCTGTCAAGTGAAAAAGTTCAATGTGAGGACTGATCTCTGGTTAAAAAAAAAAAAAGAGCGTTGATTGCTGCAGCCAAGAAAGGAATCGCCAGGAAATGATGAAGGGAGGACTGACCTGCCCTGAGGAACTGAACTGACACAATAGTGGTGATCTTTAACATGGAAAGACTCACATATAAACTGAGACTGAAACAAGCTCAACACCAAATGAGAAAAATAGACAACATATCTATCTCACAACAAAGACGCTAATGGAGATTACACTAAGATATTATCTCTACATTGCTCTTGCATAAGATTTGTACCTTGCTGACACTGTTGTTCTTTATTTCCTTTTGTAAAAACAATAAAGAATTGAGTGTCAAACAAAAATCACTAACTTACTTCATCGTGAAGATAAAAAAAAAGTACAGTTCTAATGTTAGTATACATATCTGGAGAGTAATGTAAAAGCTAATTAGTTCCACTGCTTCTCTAACAGTTATTGAAAAATACAATGATTTTGTTGAGTGACAATATATTCTTTAATAATATATCAACTATCTAACATCTGTGTGTGAAATTTTACTACAAGTCAGAAGTGCTCAAATAGATGTAACTGTGCAACTTCTTCTTATGATACCTGCAAAAATACCACAATAAAAACAGAATCTCACTCTTTTTATCTTCATACCAGGAAGGAAATAACGCACATTGACCTGTGTGTGTGTGTGTGTGTGTGTGTGTGTGCGTGTGTGTGTGTGTGTGTGTGTGTGTGTGTGTGCTCTGGGAATAACAGAAGGGAGTGGCGTGTCAGGAGTGGAATTTCACTTCCTGTATCTCTCTCAGGTGACTCACCTGGCTAATGTCGTCGACTGCTCCGGTTTTTGTCTGACTTCAAGCAGGTAAATCTTCGCTGCGGAGTTTCAGAAGCAGGCCAGTGTCCGCGGAGGTTGTTGAAAAGCGTCGGAGTGGATTTGAAGGAAGTCGCTCGCTCGTTTGAACTCGCTTTAATGAGCGTTGCTTGTTGAGGACAGACGCTGTCTTCTGTTTTGCGGCCTGAACCTTTCAACAAGTTTTCTTTTCACGGCAGGAATTAGTATTTTATTTATTTATTTATTTATTCTACTGACTTCCCTGTGATTCCAGGTCACTTGTGTGGATTTTATCTCTTTTTTTAAAATTCTATAATGCGCGTATTGATAAGCGTGCGCCATGGCGCGTGTGCGCTCCAGCTCCAGCTCGCGCTCCTGCTCCTGCTGGGCTCCATCCAGGCTCAGGAGTCCCCGGAGGACTGCATGGCCCGCTTCAGGCCGGGCAGGGAGGACTTTGTGCTGGACGCGGACGAGTCCGTGAAGGACGGGGCCACCTTCCTGTCGTCGCCACGGCTGGAGCGCTACAGAGACTGCATAGGCGCGTGCTGCAAGGACCAGAAGTGCAACGTCGCCTTCATGGAGAGGGGCGCAGAGGAAGGCTCGATCCGCTCCTGCTTTCTCTTCAACTGCCTGTACAAGCAGAAGCCGGCCTGCCGCTTCGTCAGGAAGAAAGGATACCTGAACTACATGCTGGATTCGGTGTACGACTTCTACCTGGACGTGGAAGACCCCAAACGTAAGACCCCCCCCCCCCCCCCCCCCCCCCAAACCAGCTGTTCATCTTCTTCAGTTTGACAGACTTGTGCAATGGAAATACAAGTCACTTCGCTGTGATCAGACAGTGTTTTAGATAAAGTTTGACTTGTTCATAAAGATAAGTATACCCGCACTTCACTTAAAGTAGTTCAAACTTCATCATTATGCAATGAAAGCATGAAGTTGCATAAAATGGAAATGTTAAAGCATCCTCTGATCAGGGATTAGAGATAGGCATTCCATTCCCATGGTGTTTTTGAAAGCTACAGACATAAAGCTTTTGTTTTACAACTTTATGGCCAATAATGTTGTTATTTTAACAGAGAAAATTCACAGTTTATATCTACACTTGTTTACAAAACTAAATGCTGCCATCTGTCATTTTAATAATGCTTTCTGGAAAATCTGCTTTCAGCACCATTTATACAGGTTAAATGAATTAACTGACCTCTTTTGATAAAGCTCTAACTAATCTTCTGAGGGGATTTAGGAAGTTAAATTTGAACTCTTGACAGTAATTGTCTAAAAACACGTTTTAAGTACTTTGATTCATCTCCTTACTGAATAATATGGTTACTCTCCACCACCAAAATACTTATTCAAAAGTTTAATCTGGTCTTGTTTCAATGTAAAGAAGACAAATGAGTTAACTTTGAATATGTTTTCAACTTTAGTTTTACTTGTGGTTGTGCTCAGGTATCACCTGTCAGTGCTCTTTACACTCCTGTTTATTTCTGTTTTGGATGTAGTTTTATATCACACTTTTTTTTCCACAAGTAATTTACTCACAACAAAAATCTAAACTTCCCACAACATTGCCTAATCTGAAACCAGAGGTGAAAAGATTACTCAAAATATACAGTCACGATCAACTATTGTTCCGATGCTTCTCACGTATGAGTAAAAGATGTTTGTTGTGTAAACAAATGTAAATATGAAATGGTATTTTTTTGTGGTTGAGATAAAATACATTTCAAAAGGTTTAAATATTTAAAAAGCAACAATTTAAATGACATGGTTTATATAGTGCTAAAGTATGAATAAAATCTAATACAAAGGAGGCAAGTCTGCCGAAGTTACTATCACTGTTATTCAAAACAAATGGAAACATTCCATCGTTTGGTTTCGATTTGTCCAAACCAGATGCTTGGTATTAAGAAATAATAGACTTTCAGGAGAATCACCTGTCAGACGTGTTGAATTCACTCATTCAAAACAATAATCTCCCTCAGAGCTTAAATAATTTCACTCGCTGGCTTTAATGGCATTTGTCTGAACACAGTTTGTCAGCTGGATGTGTGAGACTGGAGCTTAGTGGCTTAAACCTTCCATTCCTGCGTGTTCGCACATGTCAGGGAGTCGTGCTTCCTAATAGTTAAGGTTTCAGTTTCTTCATGTTTTGTCTTTTTTTTGTTTTGTTTTTTGCGCCCGTCCATGCTCAAGATGACGTAGATTCAGCGCATGTGACTGAAGCTCTTTGCCGTTTGTTCCCTCCAGCTGAATCTGACCGTCCGCCAGTGGCCAACGGCGGCCCGGACCGGGTGGTCCAGCCGCAGGAGACTTTCACTCTGAATGGCGTTCAGAGCAAAGATGACCAGGAGATCACCTCCTACCAGTGGCAGATGCTCACCGACTATCCCTACGCTGTAATTGAGGTGAGGAATGTGGCCGCCGGTTGTGAGAGCCTCTGGGTAGCGTCGGGGCGGATGCATCCGCTGATGCTGTTCTGAAAACACGCAAGACCCTCTTATTTCCAAATCCACCTTGCCCTCCAACACGCGACGTTTCCTTCCCTTGTCTTGCAGAAAACCACATATGACGACCAGATTATAGTTCACAATCTGACGTCTGGGGTCTACCAGTTCCAGCTGACGGTCACCGACTCCAGCGGCCAGTCGGACTCAGCCCAGGTTAAAGTGCTGGTCCTCACTCCCGAGCAGTCTGAACGTGAGTCTTCCCCCATCCGAGGGGCGCGTGCTGTGATTTTCAGCCCTCACTTTAACGTTCAGGTGAAACGAAAGCAGGTCGTCCTGCCGGTCCGGATCACAGGCTGTAAATCTGATATCACTGTCTGCTGTTTATGATATACTTTTCCTCAGAAGTCTGAGAAGGAAATCTGAATGGCAGCAGGTCGAGTTTCTGTCAAAATGAGTCATGTTTCCACTGTACTGTTTAGGTTGACATTTCCTTTTGAACCAGCCCAGAGTCGCCTGCTTTGTGTTTTCTGTTGAGACAAAAGGAAGCTGGGAAGATGCCTTTGAGTCATGTTTTTCGACATCGTTGTGATTATTTATTTATTTATTTTTTAATCTTTGAAATATTAGGAGTGGAGAATAACAAAATGTTAAAACACTCAAATATCATCATAAAATAGGAGATTTTTTTTTTTTTTTTTTTTTTTTTTTTTTTTGCAAAGGCAGAATTTCCTTGACGTGAAAGGCTGGTAAATGTGTAAAACATCTTTGCGTGAAAGCACATTTCTTATCAGTCAGAGGGACCAAACTTGATCTTTTAGTTTAGAATTAAATAAAAGTTTTCTACCTAAGTATGATACATTTGAGATAAACTGTACAGACGAACCTGTGGGCTTTGGAGACTTCACCCTCTTTACGTCATTGAATGTGATTAAAAATACAGGATGTCTTTGATTTAGAGGAACTGCTGTGGCGTAGAATTAGCATTTGTCGTAATCATAAACCTCCCCGTGGTTCGCTGTGATCAGACGTGTCCTGGCAGCTCTGATGCCTGCTGTCTGCGTGACGAGATGGTGTGATGGCAGAAACACGAAGGGTGACGTCATGAGAATGCTCCAGTAAAGTGGCCAAAACGAAATGAAATGTGAGGAATCAGCGGTTGGTTAGCGAACAGTCGTATTGTTCAGGTCGTTTATGTTTCCATCACCTCAGTGATGCCCTCTGTGTTCAGGGAAACAGCCGAACGCCGCTGCTCCTGTGGTTTTCACTGCTCCCCCGATACCATCTCTCCGCCCCTGACTCAACAGAACCTGTCGGTCTAGTTTCAGTCTGAGTTACGCAAACACAAAAGCCTCAGTCGCTCGCTGCGGTCTGGATTGATTGTGACAGGAAGTGTCGGAGTTTTTGTCATTCCGTAGTGATCAGTGTTGACCGGAGGACAACAAAACACTTTCAACCCCCGAGCACTTCAGTTAGCCATTAACTCATTAACAGGTCGAGTCCCGGAGAGTGTGAAGGAGATTTTCCCGTCGTGCGCGATCATGGCGGTGACTCCAAATGCCAGCAGTGCCGACACATTCACACGTTCACACCTGAGCAATGAATGACTCTCGTAACAGCCTCAGTCATTCATCAACGCTGTGAGGAAAACGTGACAACTTAATAATTCAAGTGCAGTTTAGTTCCTTGTAGAGATTCATAACTCTAGCTGTGCTTCATATAGTTCCAGTGTTTTGTTTTTCTTTTTTTTTTTTTTTTGAGTGTATCATCAACCTCAGCCTATATCTGTGTCGCATGTATTGCTGTGGAGGAAACTGTTTCAGACATGATTATCTGAGCAAGACACAAACACAAAAGGCTTGAGGAACATGAGTAAACGTTGAGAGAAAATCACCTCAAGTGCTTTTGTCCGTTCACCCATTTCGCCACCAGACCAGAGGGTCCCAGCATGAGGTCTCTGAAATGGAAGAGATCCTGATGGTTTCTTTGCTCAGAGGCCTCTAATTAAAGTTACACTTTAAAATAATAATAATTCTAATAATACAAAGGACTCTTTGACAACAATCTCCATGTTGTGTGTGAGGATCACTATTTTTCCAACATGCCCTGATGACTCTGGGTTAGTTTCCCAGCAAAAATGAGGCTAATCCAAGAAAAATACTGCAAATTTACTGAAGAAAGCAGAATCATATTGTTACAGGATAGCGAGCGAGCATATATACATTTCAGAGTTCTACTGCAGCTTGATTCATTGACCCTGCTGCTCATGTGTTTGTCTGTTGGAAAAACATTTGGACACCCTTTTTCTACAGCTTAAAGCAAACCTTGTAAACTCCTGAACGTTTTTAATGTCAAGGCTTTGGTCTGCTAGTGCGGGTTTCACTCGCATGCTTTTGGAAAATAGGGGATTGGGAAGAGGGTCGGCGAGAGATACTTCATTTCATTATGAGCTTATTGTTTAAGTAGATTCAATTCAAGAAGTAGTTATTTTCTAATTCATAAAAAACAGACAAGAATAGTGCCTTGTTGAAGCTTAAAATTATTCAGACACAAAGTTCAGAAATTCTTTAAAAGCAGTAGAATAACATGTTCTTGTCTGTTTTGTACTGATTTCAAGATGAACACACAGTATTGATGTTAAAATAATCATTTAAAACCCTGTCTGTGTCCTGCCAGACCACTGCATGGCTCCGAAGAAGATCGGGCCGTGCCGCGGCTCGTTCCCTCGCTGGCATTACAACGGCGCCTCGGAGAAGTGCGAGGAGTTCATGTTTGGAGGCTGCAAAGAGAACCTCAACAACTATCTGACCAAGGACGAGTGCGACAACGCCTGCTCTGGCTCCGGTACGTCTGCACTGCGTCTCTTCTGTTCAGTATGTTGTTGCTCCTTAAAAATCAATTAAAAAAAGAAAAGGCTTTCAACGTGGGTGTGTGGACGTGTTTATCCGACCATTCATTGATTAGTTTAGCAGCAGGTTGAAAATATTACTCGCATTTTTACTGAGAGAAAACCTGAAAGCCACTCACGTCTCAGTTACGTGACTTTTGAACTAATTGATTGATTTAATGACTGTGTGCTTCTTCTTCTTGGTTGTTCTCCTTTCAGAAAAACCTGAGAAATCGGGCCGAGGCCTGCCGATCCCCCATGAGCAAGGTAACAGCTGCCAAAAGTGTCTGGGGTTTATTTCCATACTACTAAGTAAAATTGAAATGTTGACATGTAAAAAGTTTTCTCCGTTCTGCTTTGGTTAGTTTTGTTACTTGTTCCTCTTTGTGGAGAGACTGCATGTGACTCGTCTTGTGCCACGTGGTCCCACACACTCTGCAGAATCCAGTTTTATATCGATGTCTCTGATGGACCAGCCAGATTACAGGACATTTCACCACCCCTGCTTTTCACATTAATCAAATCTAGCACTAATCAGTTGTTTTGGTCCAAATTAAAATATGTATGATTATTGTTTAACCTTTTTATAATGATCTTGTAGCTGCTCACACAGATCGACATGTGCACTTCTCATAACCATAACACCAGTTTATGATATATAGATTATTTTTAAACTCCTAGAGACCAGAAACAAGGTTTTATGTCTTTATACTGGTCACGTTGACCTTTAACCATTTGTCACATGACCTTCTTGGTAACATCAGAAATGCATAATATTACTGGAAAACTGCCAGATACTTAAAGTAGGACAGAAGTACTGATTGATTGCATATCTTTAGACTATTGTATAGCAATAAAATGAAAACAATTCCTTGTCTAATCATGTGACTCACTCGGTTTTAGTCATCACGTGTACCTTACAGAGATGTGCTAACATCAGATAATTCTGTGACCCTTTATTAAACTATAAAACAAAACATCTCTTCAATGTCAAAACTAGTCACATTCTGAGGTGCAGCGTGAGTGACGGGTTTCGTGTGGGTTTGCAGGAGAGAAGTGCGGCGCCCCGTGCACGGCCGATCAGTTCACCTGCAGTAATGGCTGCTGCCTGGATCCCGGCCTGGAGTGTGACTCCACCCCGCAGTGCAGCGACGGCTCGGATGAAGAGAAATGCCAAGACTGTGAGCAGCGAATGTGCAACTTAAGCTTCGACATGCTAAAGTTTTATGAAAGTGCCGCGTTTATTGATCGTTGCTCTGAAAGCTAACGTGAACTTTTTGTTTGTCAGTGAACGACAAGTTTCGCCTCCTGCTGCAGATTCCAGTGGATGAACAGAAAGGTGACTTTCTTTCATTTTCTGCTTTTTTTTTTTTAATGATCAATCCAGCCCACACTCGGTGCTTAGTTTTTTTTTTTGTTTTTTTTTTCTGCTTTCTGACCTGACCTGCTTGTGTTTGGCAGTGCGCTGCACCGAGGTTCCCGACACAGGGAACTGCAGGGACAGTCAAACCAAGTGGTATTACAACCCGGTCGAGCAGACCTGCATGCGCTTCAACTACGGCGGCTGCCAGGGGAATGAGAATCGATTCGAAAACCAAAATTCCTGTATGAGAGTTTGTCGTGGCGTCACAGGTGAGTTCTATGCATGCCAGAGTTTTGGTATTTTTTTTAAAGAAACCTCATATCTCAGGTTACTTTAACACTTTTGCGTGCAAATCACATACAATAAAGTTGGATTTTTAAGAGAAATTTGAGGTTGTTAAACGCTTCACCTGGAGATGATCCAATCTACCGACTGAGCCCGAGTCAGGCCACTCGCATGTTGTTTTGTGGGATTTCATTATGAAGTGATTTGTGATGGTTCATTTCTATCAGCCGTTACTTGCAGTCTGCTGATCAGGAGGAAACGTTGGCATGCCAAACAAAAATCTGTGGTCAGGTTAAAATGCAAATGTGAATCACTCGGCTTTCAGGAAGTTCAGTTTCCTCATTTACAATAGTACTGTTGACATTATAGGGCTTCGTGAGAAAAAAAATCAGATACCGTATATTAAGCACTGTGGTCTTTGCTACTTGAAGACTTCAGTGAAACTTGAGTTAATCCACACTAGTTTTTTTTTTTTTTTGTTTTGTTTTTTTTGAAAAATGATGGTGTGTGTGTTCTTAATTTGAGTGGGTTCCCTCAATAGTTCACGCTAACGGATCACACAAGATCACATCAGACTTGTTTTAGTTCTAGTCATTCCAAACCTGGCAAGCGTGCATGTGTCTTTAGGCTGAATGCGTGAATAAAGCTCCAATGCCAAGGCAGAAAGAGTACCTAGTTTTCAGCAATAGTTGAGAAAATTTCATGTGATCTGCTTCTAAAAAAACATGATGCTCCTCTATAAATGCTTCCCTGACCTTGTGCTGTGTTTGCCGGATGTGTAAATATTTAAATATTTGACATTTACAGGCCTTAAGCAGCAAAAAAAAAAAAAAAAAAAGACTTGTCTCGTGACTGTAAATCTGCTTAAATCACAACGGGGTGAAAGTTTGGCACTCATTCACTGGTGCTGTGCAAAATAAAAAAATGCCTGTGAAGTAATGTGTTCCATTAAAGGTGCAAAATGACAGATTAATTTAAGGCCAGTGTTGTGGATTTGTAGGTGAAATGAGTGACTCAGTGAAATCCTGTTTAATATCTACCAGTTTTGATGGTTGGTTTTCACAAAGAGTTCCAGCCTTCGCTGTTTAATCCGTCATTTCCTTCATTGGACCAAGGAATAAACAAGTTTGTAGTTTTGGTCTAAATCACACTTGCTGCTAGTGATTCACATTTTCAAATCAGTGTAAATGTTTGCACCGACTGTATTTTGAGAACAAGCCCTGCGGGCTGCCATGTTATTTTAACACGTCTTTCTCTTCATTTCAGAAAAGGACGTCTTTGCGAGAAGAGAGGAGTTTGAACGCAGGGAGTCAGAAAGCCAGACAGGTATATAAAACACATCTATTTTGATTTCCCTCGAGTCTTCCTGTTTTATTCGTGAAAGCTGAACTCCTTTCGTCTTTCTGTTTTCGCATCCCGTTGTGATTGATCTTCCAGGCATCATTGCGGTCGCCGCCGTCCTGGGCCTGGCCATCCTGATCCTCCTGGGTCTGCTGATCTACTGCTTCATGAAAGGGAAGAAGTCCACACAGCACCACCGCGTGCCCGTTTCCACCGCCCCCGTGATGACCGCCGACAGAGATTATCTGGTCTACAACAGCACCACCAAGCCCATCTGACCGGCCCGGCCCCGAGTCCCTGAACTGTCCCTGAACCATCCTGCAGCGTCGCTCCAGCTGCACGGCGCCCCGATTAAGCCCAGACTGACCAGAGAAGAAACGAAGTCTGCTGACGACGTTTGATCCTGACGGAGCTCTCTTTGTATCATTGTGTGTAGACGGATGTGTTTTTTAAGGGCGGTGTACACAGAAGACGGAAATGTCTTCAACGATAAAATGTGATGTCTAATTTGAATTTAAGCTTCTTTTAATTATATATAAATATACAGTGGGCCTGTTGAGACCGTGTTGGCTTCAGTGTATACTCAGGTTAAAAGGGAAGGATTTGTTCGTGTGGAGGTCGTCTCAACACAGTGACCCTGTTAAAACTTCCTGCTAGTTTTAGATTTTACAAATGTGAGTGAACACACAGTTTTGGAAAAAGCTGTTTTTAATTATTGTCCTCCTTCTTGCAACTGATTTCTGAAAGATTTTGTAGATACGTTATGACAACACCCTGATGGCCCACCATGCTAACCTCCTCTCTCCTTCAGTTTTTACCTTTTACTTTTTTTTTTTTTACCCAATATTGTTACAAACTCCACTTGATGGCACAAACATTACATCATGTTGTACATAATCTTAGAATTTCAGAAAGTAATATTCTACTTGAAGATTATTTTATAGGTGATTTTTTTTTTATTAAAAGTGATATATGTGCATAGATAAAAGATACTTATTCACACCTTTTTGAATGACTGTTGCTGTTGAATATTCAACATTTTAAACGTATGAAATGTTTCCGTGATGATATAGGTTTCATTAGCCTTCGCAGTATCAGGATGTGACGTGTTGATATTAAATAAAAAATGCTCCCACTTTCATTCTGGGGTGTTTGTCTTTCGACGATCTGATCTTGTGTCAACATGTTTGAAATGTGATTCCTCCACATGTTGATGCCACAAGTCAAATATTTCACAGCAGCCAGCGCTGTCTTCTTCAGTGTATGTTGCAAAAATTGCTTGTTCAGTGCAGTTTGGGATATTGATGGGTTTTCTTTAGCAAGATCTAGTTTTTGTTGTATCAAGATTGCGTATCTTATTTAAAAGTTGTCTTACCTTGGTTGGCTTTGACTTATGTCTAACCAGGAAATGTACCCAAATATGTCACACCACACTGCTGATTCTGTGGAAACACATCTGTTATATTCAAAATAGGGAAACCAGTCCCACGTGTTGTTTTCTATTTTACTTTCTTGTGGATTTTCTTTGAACACAAGGCCCTTCTTTTACTGCTGTACATTTGGCTATAAAACATAAGAACAGGTTGTGTTTGACTCTAGGGTCTGTTTCAGGAATGTCACGTTTCAACTTTGGTTTATGTGCAACGAATAGTTCCACCAGCCATCCTGCATGATGCTGTTTCCTATTTTATGTTGAAGGTAGAGCCACGGCAGTGTATGGGTGGAGGCAGGGTACCCTGGACAACAGAACAGTTCATATATTTATTGAAAAAAAAAAAAAAAAAAAAAAGGAAACACTCACATTACGACTCTATGGTAGTTTGGCCATCGTGTCAGCTCAAAATGATGACTTGGAATAAAAAAAAAAAAAAAGAAAACATTTGTTTATGCACAATCGAGAAGACACTAACTCCACAGGAGATGTGAGAGTACATTCACATGCATACAACACAATAAATATGTTGCAAACGCTTAATTACTGTACAGTAAATATGAATGCATTGCGTCAAACTATCCTGCGAACTTTATACTCAAAAGAATTCTAAACTTCAGTTCTGTGGTGATGTTCAGCACATTGACCAGCAGGTGGCAGTAGTGGTCTATCAGCTGTTCAATTTCTACCTTGTATCTGCTGGCATTTCGCTCATGTAAATTACTTCTGTATTTACTCAGTACGCTGCATGCATATGTCGCACCCACTTAAAACAGAACCGGTCCCACGTTATATGTTAATGAAACAGTTTTGGATCTATTTTTTTTTTTTGTAAAGTTGTAAAGAAACTTGTTCATTTGAAATATCAATAATTCACAAATGACAAATTTTACTACCCTCTGTAAGGTATAAAATGCAGAACAGAACCATGTATAACAGTCTCCCTTACACAAGTTTGATCAAAGACATTGATCCAAAGGAGAATTGTTGAGAAAGGGATTCAATCCTGATCAACTTTTACGTTTCAACCAGTTTGTAAGTTTAAGTAATGTGCCTTCTTTGCACAGGATGGCAGTAGTGAGCCACTTGATGGCAAAAACTACAGTACTACTCTAATTTCCCTTAATTGTGTACAATCCTCTGTTTCCTCCTCTGCATTTAGGCTGCTTTCACACCATCACTGTGAAACCATGGACATTAATGCAAACTTGCATTAAGGATGATTCTGTCATAGTTATTAAAGGGACTAGCTCAATCCTGATCCAATTACTATATTTTTATGGTTTACCCATGAACCCATTGTAAGTGTTTTAAATAAACTGGAATGACTCAAGTCATTCCTAATAAACATGATGACCCTGCAGCGTTTAACATGGTTGTTGAAAATCAATTTACTACAGCTGTCTTCATTTTAGAAATGCTGTACCTTGTTATCTCTCTTACTGGGGGGTTTGAGCAATTGATCAACAATGTTCCAAATCTACCATTTCCCCCTTAACTGCTTTGCCAAACCAATGAAAGCTGCTTTTTCACCTCTCATCCTCAGAAAACGTCGTGCAGCATATTGTTGTCTTCGTCCTAATGGGAATCTTGAAGCTATCTCTAGGAGGAAGGCTGAGAGGGGGTCGCACAAAGCCAAAAAGCACCCCACATAAATTAGCCGCCACTCAATTGATTCACTGAAGCTGTCTTTTGTGAGCCCCCCATTCCACAGCCCTGACCCTCATAAATGTAATTGGCATGGCTATAATTTATGTCTTTCACTGGGTTTACGTTCAGATTTCATGCATATTCATAAAACATTTTTAAAAAATAGCATCGAAGCAACCCTGACAGCCCTGCACATCTCATATAAACATAAAACAAATGTCCACATGTTGCAGTCCAGATGTGAGGATGTGGGAACACCTCTGAAACTGAAGCCTGTCACAAACAAGTCCTCCTGTGATGCATTCAAGTCTCTATGTAAAGTTAAACTCTTCGACAAGTGATGTTTCTTTAGTTATTTTGATTTATGCGTTTCCCCTCTAGTTTTGGATTTTTATTAAAAAAAAAAGCATGAAAGTTTAGTGTAGATTTGTATTTGTAGTATTTTAGTATTTTTCTTTTTAAATAAAAGTGAAGAATAATGAAGGAAGAGCATTTTGGAGCAATTCGGGTATCGATGTTAATAATGAATTTAGAAATCGAATTTGTGGGCAGAAGTACCTAATCTGAGCAAACCGAGTCGATTTTTATGTTTACATGTTTTTTTGTTTACATGCCTGTGACGTTCGGCGTCACCTCGCAGTGTGAGTTTTTTTCCGAGCGACCCTGAACGCAGCAGCAGTCCTTGCAGAGATGCGGCGGCTCGTGGACTCAGATCGAGTTGATGTCTCGCGACTGGACGTGTCTGAAACATGTGAGAGGAGCAAACTGACGGAGTAACCTCGACTTTCTCGCCAAGAAGAACCACTTAAAGAGAGACAGAGAAAACAAAGTTTCCCTGGAGGCGACAGTCGCTTGAAGGAAAGAAATTGGCGAATCCGGTACGTAGGTCGACTTTTGACAACTTTGCGCAATCCCGGCTAAAATGTGTCCATTCCTTTGGGATGTTTTGAGTGTGTGTGTTTTTGTTGGGCTGTTACTTAATCTGGTATTTTATGTCACCCTCATCCAGTGTTCTGGATTACTTTTGTAAAGTGTTTCTTTTTACAAGTACTCGTTGTTTTCATCAGCTCGCGGCACCCAGCGCGCAACAAAATACCCAAATGGTAAAAACGTGCGCGCATGTGCTTGTTTTTCCTCAGGAATCACTTTATTGTTTTCTTCTCGTGTGGAAGCCTTCAGCGCATTCCTAAAGACGAGCCTCTCCGCCTTTAACTTCACAGATGTATGCATTGCATAACTGATATTGGATGCATTTCTGCTTGGTTTGATTTCCCTGCCTTGCGGCTGTAAGACCTGCAGGGCGCACGAGTTTCAGTCAGATAAGCTCTGTTTGTCTTTGAAGCAAAACACTCTCAGTTGAATGAACTTTGGTCAGCTGCTCCAGCCTGTTTCCCTCCCTCTTTTTTTTTTTTTTTTTTTTTTTTTTTTTTTTTTTAAGGCAGTGAGATTTTCCACTTCAGCACTGATGTCAGACTTGTCTTGTGAGGGGAAAAAACTAAACTTTACCCTGCAGTAGAATAATTTTCCCATTTCCTCTTTCCCTGCATCCTATTCCTCCCTCACTCTTCCTGGTGCACATGCCTGCTCCTCTCCCCTCCTGGAAAACCCTAATTGTTTTTTTTCTAATGAGCACCCCAGTGGGACGCAGTGTGGTTTTAAGTGCATTCTGCTCATAGGTCAATAACTCTCCACCACCAGCTGTTTTAGAAGAATGGGACAAAAATCAATCAATTACCACTGAAAAGTTCTATCTTCTGCTTCTTTGACCTCACTTGACCTTTCAGACAATACGGGCTCAGCTTCATTGCAGATAAATGTTTCCTCAGACCGATGAACAGGACTGCCTTATAGGTGGTCCAGACAGGAAACTGCCCGAGTGTGTCTTGGATCTCAGAGTTGGCTCTTAATTCCCTCTTTCAGAGCCTTGGTATGCTGCAGCTGTGATAAAATTACAAGAGCTGAAAAGTCCAGTAGTTTTCATTTATGCAGAGCATTCATTTTTTTGTAAGTCACTTCTATTGTGGAGAGTTTGCTTCTAGACTTTTATCAAATTGTGCAGTGTTTGGATGAATGTCAAAGCTGCTTATTAGTTATTAATTTTTTTTCTTTTGAAAATTATACATTCTAAAAGTGCGTAAGTTAAGTCTGACAAGTAAAGTTGATTTTTTTTTTAACTGGATGTATTGTAAGTATAACAAATAAGAATTGAAATGGCAGAATAACCACTAAGACCAGAGTGTTACAGGCCTACATTTAAAGATCTGACCTCCACTTTCATTGTCAAAGCCTCCTGCATGCCTCCAATAATACTGAAGGAATCCAACATTTGTCAACAATAAAATCGTGAAGTGTGAAATTCCTCACCAAGTCAAGCGTCAAATATTTGCTGTGATTTACACACGCTGCGTGTGTGATCATGATAGCATGACTCCTTTTTCTTTTCTTCAGTTATAAAATGCTGTCTTTTTGAAAAGTTTTTTTAGACTGCATGGTGGGATTAATTCGTCTGGCTTTTGGAAATATCTTCTGTTTCAGTCTGAACTTGATGGGTCTTTCCATACGGAGTTTGCATGGTTTCCTTCCAGTTTCCTGTTGCAGTCCCACATCTTGCTTTGAGGGTATTTGGTGAATCTAAAATAGTTTTGAGCCCACCCTGGTGGATGGATCCCCCTCCATCCCCCCCCAGAAAATTGCACCCTACCTGGATCTCACGAGACCTTTTTAAGTCCCACTTTTTACAAGTCACGTCTAGGATTACACTGTTAAGAGTTAAAGGTTAGCTTTAAATGGGTCCTAACAGCATTGTGATTGTTTGAAAGCTGAGAATGAGTGATTTTACATTCCAGACACCCAGGGGACAACTGACTCCAAGTTTTTTTATCGATGCTATAAGGACAAGTCCCGGTGAAGCCACGAGGGAGCTTTTTGCCAGCAGATGGGGTGTCATGTACCTTTAAGTCAGTTTGAAGACTTGTCATCTAATTTTATCCGGCGGCCCTGGTCCTCTGCCCTCAGAACACCGCCAGACGTTATGGGGGACTGTTTGCCCTCTGCTTGTCTGCCGTTCATGGTTTTAAAGAATTGGGAGTCTTCGCTTGTCCTTTCCTCGTTCAGATGGCACGTACCATCCTCCTTTGCCAGGTATGCGTTGAATAGTTTAAAGTCACTTGTGTGGAGCTGAAAATTGCAGTTTTTTTTTCTTCTCATATGGTTGCAGTAGGAAATGATTATTATCCCATTAAGGGCTATTTTGGCTGGACTCTGTGTTGCACCATGTGGATTGCTCTTACCCACAACCAAACAACATGCTCAGAAATGCAGTGGCCTGTAATAAAAAGCTCGTATGTTGTCAGTCTGTGGGAAGGTTTGAGCCGTCTTCAGAGAGGTTGTGAATTTGATTGAGATGGAGAGCCACCATCGGGGCGTATTGTTTTCTCCTGTGAATGAAAAGCTGTTCGTCTCCTAAAGCCTGCGTGTCAGGGGACAAACTGCAGGAGTAATGTGGGAAAGAGGGCACTCGCAGAAAGGGAGTATTTTCAACAGGGTAAGAGAGAGGTCATGCAAGATAAACATGGCACCAATGTTGAAATAATAAAGACTCTCTGTCTCAATGGGCCTGCTGGAACCTTGGTCTCTAAAAAAGACTGCCAGGTTGGATTTATTTTTTTTTTATTTTGACCGTAAACATCCGTCCTAATGCCACCCTAAAGAAGTTTGCGCCACAGTGTCGCGCTAAAGATATCCCGGAGTGGCTTACGTATGTCAGACTTCTACATTTCTCTTGGGCCTTGCTGGGGCACACGCTTTGTGCACGGTGATGTGGTAGGTCTCCAGCAGGAATTCACTGGACTATTTTTAGTTTCTCCACTCATCAACTTGTTTAGCAACAGAGCAAACCAATTTTCTCTTTCTCATTATTGCACAAAAGGCTGATTAAGCTCCTTTTGGACTCAGACGCTGAAGCCAACCTGCGCCTCATTAGTTGTCTGCATCATTTTTATCTGTTCTCACTGGACACAGTTATTTGCATAGAGAGAAAGTCTTTTGATCAGCAAGAAGCTAAATATTAGGCAGACCTATTAAACCTGTAAGGCTTCTGGGTGTTTTTCTGAAGAGGTGGTGAAAGTGACACGTCTCCCCCGTGTTGTGAAATCGTTTTTCCTGTTTGATTTCCTTTGCAGACTTATTTGCCGGTTTCACTTCTGTTATCATGACTCAGGTTCACAGTGGCCCAACGTTTCAGAGGTAGCCTTGTGCCAGCAGCTTATTATTTGACTTAAAAAAAAGAAAAAAAGTTTATCTTTGTCTTTTATTCTTGGTTTTTGTCCTCCCGTTCTCTCAGACTTGAGTTCTGTCGTCACTTTGTCTAGTTTGTTCTTGTCTCGTGTTTTGTGACTCACTAAAATCCCAGATTACCTGCGGGTACAGATGAAGTAACCTCACCTAACTGTGACTGACTGCCAACAGTGAGAAATGCTTCGGATAGTCTTCACACCCTGAGGATGCATTTGTTATGTCGAGCCCTGACTTTATGGTGAAACATTTGCATTTGTTTGTGCATTATTTTCTTTCTCCAGAAAGCTTCACCTTTTGTGAGGTGATGACTCAATATAAATTTCCTCCTTGTTTGTGTGAGTGCCGCATCTCAGCCAGCATCTGCTCCCCGTAATTATCTGTTTGTTTTGTTTAAAAGGAAGGAATTCAGCCCTGCGCTGCCTGGATCAGTGTAAAGCCTGTCGATTACAGGCAACAAGGAAGTTTATCAGCCCGTCTGAAGAAATGATCCATCGCAGGTCTTTCTTTTAATAACCATCAGATTGGCCCTTGTTGCATCTGTCTTCAATTAAGGGGCGAGTTGAGAATTCCCGTGCGGGAGGTTCACGCTGCGGGTAATGCAGTCATCAGCTGTGGGAACCAAATGCTCTCCATTTGTGTGAAATGGCAGTTAGTTCAAGCACAGGTGGTCAGCTTGGCATGAATGTTCGCCTGTATGTAGTGTTTTCTTAAGGATTTGAAATCTGGTCATAGCCCCCACCACCCTAGAAAAACAAAGATTTGGAGTTGCCATAAGTCAGAAAATGGACGGTGAAAGTTAATGACTTGTGATTGTTGAGTTAGGTTAGGATGTTTAAAGATTGTGGTGGACGTAGTTTCACCATGTCCGGCCAAGCATTATAAAACATTTTTCACTTCTCCCACCAAAACAGTCCCTCTGTGTCTGCCTTTAGCTCTCGATAAGACATTAGAAAACATAAGACCCAGACGTTCTGCCCGACGGTGCCTATAGGTTTCAACCCATTTTTCCAAGTCTGGCCTCTCAATGGCCAAAGCCAGATTAGCATAGTTTTGGTCTGGTCATTAGCCAGATTTAGGCGTGCTCAGCGGTCGTTTTAGGTGGGATTATCGGAGGATTTTCTTGGTTCACTGAGACAAATTGAAAGTCAACCTGTCAACATCAGTCATTCTCATGTAGGTCAAACTGAGTATCCCACCACTTCAGAATCAATTGGTCAAAGAGAAGACTTTGAACTTAAAGGCCGATACTGTAGCAGAGCTGTGGAGGACACACTAAGCATAATTCAGTTTTACACATTTGTTACATTTCTGTTAGCTAGATTCACTCCAGTCACATGCTGTATGTATTCAAGGTTCAACAAGTGTCTGCGTTACACTTAAAGATAAAACCAGTGAAAACTGTCACTACTGTTCTGCAGTAATAAAGGCAGAGTACACTGTAAATGTGTGCTGGCAATTGTCTAAAATCAAAACATCATCAACATTATCAGTTGTCAGAAAGAAAGCAGTTGTTTTCAGGGAAAATTTGGGATTTTTAGTGTAATCTAGCTCATTTGTTGCAGATATAGAGGCTAAAGGCTTCAGGGTTTCCAGACCCCTTTGAGTCCAACACCTGGTTAGCATTCTGGAAGGAACTGTTCCTGGAGCCATTTCTCCTGCTCAGCCCCCCTTCCTTGTACCCCTCGTCAACAATTACTGCAAAGCCCACCTGGCAAAGCTTCAGGCGAAGCCGTCATTTAGCAGAGAGCAGATTGATTGACGGAGGTTCTGTATTTAATGCTTCTGCCGTAGAAGTAAAGTAGAGTGTATGGTCGTTAAATGTTCTTTCAGAGAAACAGTGGAGGACATTGCTTGATGGTCATGGTTCCTCAATGTGGCTAAGCTGATTTGGTTTTGACATTTGTGCTTTTTTAACACTTGTGTTTTTGTCTTATTTAGAGCTACACGCTGTAATCTTTGAAATACTGTAAGCCAAAATACTTCTATTTCAGTTATTTTCTATCTGGTTGCTCTTGTACCTTGTTTTCCCCTCCGTTGCAGGGGCCTTACAGTGAAGCAGCGATCTTAATGTGCAGATCCAGCTCTATGACTTCTCTCCTTGCATTCCTGCACATCTTAATTGGCGAAGCTCTTGGCAGCGCGCTGGGTTTGGCCTCGGCTGGCCGGCCCCGTCAGCCCGGCACAGTGGCCAGCAGATGCCCGGGGAACAATGCCCATCCTAATCCCCGAAGAATTCCTGCTCCTCTGATCTAACGGGCCCGAGAATGCGCTGTTTAAAAGGCTCGAGGCTCACCAGGAATCACAGAGCGACCGGTTCTCATGCGCTGTAAGGAGACGAGGGAGCAGTGATGTGAGAAACTGGCAGTGCGCAGGGAGCGCGACTCATCGTTAAGAAACACCGCTGCCCGGCTCAGGGGATTAGAAAAAATGCATGCCACTCGGGGCTAACCTGTAATCTCACCGTCTGGTTACACTGGTAATGAGTTGTTTGGACGCTGAATGAATCGCTGAATAAATTCAAACTAAGCACGATGAGACAATCCTGTGTTTTAGTCCAGGTGTGTCGTTCCTCTGTGTTATCATCCACTCATCTTCATCCATTTCAAAGCGATGCGCAAATAATTTTTCTTTTCCCTGCATGTCTTATGATTGCAGTGGTTTTCCTCAAACCCATTTGAACAGCATATATCACTGAAATGGCCATTTCAGTTTCAAGTATCACCATTTATATTGCGGCTCTAACGTCTCCCGGGTCTCCAGCGCCGACTTCACTATGCATTACCACGCAGCTGGCATGAGCCGATGCAGAGCTGCGAGCTGGGGAATGGCAGGAATTCTTCCTTCTTATGTAAGACCTCAATGGAGAGATGAGCTGTTTGACAAAAGAATAGCTTAGAATAAAAGAAAGGAAGCATGCTTTTCTTTAATAAGTGTCCACTTCACTGGAAATGTTTAATCTTTCCCCGCTGTGTTTACTGTAAGGCTTCACATGAAATGCCAGGCTTCTCTTTGACCCCTTTGTGTTTTCTTTTGTCAGATCCAGAGGCCTGCGTGCCATGCCAGAGGGGTCCCATTCTGCTCTCGACCAGGGCCCAATGGGGGAAGGTAATATTCACAGATTAATCTTGGTATGATGTATGGCGGGGGGTCATTCCTGGACAGTTTTATGATGTGGAGTTTTAACATATTCCTCCTGGAGTATCTGGTTGCTTGGACCAGTGTGTTAACATAACTGAGAAGTGCAGCAGAGGTGAGTGGAAAAGAAATGGAGGAATAGAGGAAATGTAGAGACGAGGCAGAGCAGAAAGGAAGAGAGAGAGAGAGAGCGCTGAGGCTCACTCCTACTCTCCCGGCCGGCAGAGAGGCTCTTTGTGTGGCTGTGGAGCTCGGCCAACCCACTGGTTCGTACAGCTGAAACCCCCCCCATCCCACCCCGACACACTCGCACATCAAACCAGAATGTGTCAGGATCACCGACAGCCAAGATGGCCGGTCTCGCCAGCGGTGCTGACCTTGTATGCTGGGGGGGGGCACTCAAATTACATATTATTTTAGTGTTCATTATCTTCAATGGCAGAGCAGCGGGAGTGACACAGGGACCTCTTTGTATCTGCCCTCCTGCTCCTGCCCTCCCCCCCATCACTGCCACCCCGACGCCTCCTCTCCTCTCCGCTGGACACATTTGGCGCAGAGTTTCCACTTTGGCTGAAGAATACCAATGTGTCAAAGCTTTCCTTTTTCCCCCCCGTGCGTCCGTCCCCTTGCTTCGGTTTTTGGCTGGAGGAGGCGTGTGCCGCCCTCATGCAAATCTGTGTCTCTATTTACTCAAAAGGCCACTCTGCACCAGCTCCACGTTCTTACCGCTCATTTTTCAGCTCTGATGTCTGGGGAGAAAATCACCTTGGCAGTGACCGAACACCCACTTGCAGCTGCAAACTTTGCAGACTGATTTGTTTATGAAGCACTTGGAGGTAAAGTGTGACTGACGCAGGTCTCTCGCTGCAGCTAGAAGGATGGATGGGTGGTTGTTAAGGGGCGGGGCTGCTGGTGATGTGCGATCCGTGTGAGGTGATGATAGGCGCTGGTTAATGGACAGGAGGAATGCACCGGGTGAAGGAAAGCGGCCTGTCTGGTCAAGGTAAAGAGGCTGTGGTTACCCTTCAACTCCAATCCCTTTGAATGGTGAAAGAGAAGCTGTGTTGACCTTTTTACTGCAAGTGGGCTTTGGGTGGTAATATATCTCCTCTGAAAAAAAAAAATCAACATAAAGGGAAATATCTGATCCAAGTTCAACGAAGATGTTCTTTTCAACTGCTTGTTTGTTCTGCAGCATTTCATCCTGTATTAAACCAGTCATAATTTCCATCAAGTAAAGCTTTCATCACTTCTGTGGAGCAAGATCGAGCCTGATTGTGGTCGGCATGAGAATTAAATGCTGAAGCTAAAAAGCAAATGTACTTCTTGGCCTTCGGTGCAGTGACAGTGGCTCAGCCAGGCATTAAACAGACCTGAGGCTGCACGAAGCGGCTCTCTCAAAGACGAGGGTTTCCTTTGACCTACTTAACCCCCTGCAGGAATGTAGCTGCGTGTGCAGAATGTACAGCTCTAAAGGGGTTCTGAGGGGGACGGGTGGATCATCTCCATTCTCTGCAGCTTTTCCAGACCACTGGGCATAGAGGTTGTGGAGATAGATAGATGATGGCAGGGGCGGCTGCGTCTCACAGTGGAGCTCCTGGACTGGAACCATTTCTCTGCTTAATTGCCTGTGGAAGCAATCACAGGCTGACTCAGGTGGGCCTGCAGGGATTTGAACCCGTGCACTCAGTGACAGTCTGTACGGACACAATTTTACTGAAGTTCATCAGTAAAAGTGTCCTATCTGGTGTTCTCTTTTTACAGGGGTCACCACAGCAAATCACTGTAACTTGAAGAGCAGACTTGGTTAGTTTTTACTCCAGGATTCAACCTCGCCGTCAAAAAACACTCAAGGTCAAACCCGACCCTGGCACCTCACAGGAGGGGACTTGATCTTGTGTAATCTTTATGTTATAACAGTTTTTAAACAGTAAGTTCCGCTGCAAGCATATATATGCATCTGCAAAACCGGTTCTCAAAAGGTTTGTAGATACAAAAGGAATGCAATGATTTTTTTTTTCTACCCAAATAGAAAATAAACAACATATCTGTTGAAACTGAAGCGTTTTACTGTTATATGGAAAATTTAAGCTTATTTTGAATTATAAAAATAAAGAACTCAAAACAGTGAATGACGTTACGTTTTAGTTAATAATAGTCTAGTTAAAATTGCTGTGATTTAGTTAAAAGTATACAGAAACATATAAATGAAGTATTTACAATTCTATGATCATCACCAGAGGAAACATAAAAAGCTAAGGAGGCAAATGATAATAAATTATTTGAGTTGTAAATAAAATGGGGGAGAAACACATTTTCAGAATATGAGGAGATAATGTTAGAATGTTCTAAGCAAGAATTAAAAAGGTCGGTTTACAGTTTATGTTTTAAAAGTTCCTCCCTGAGCTCCAGTGACATCTCGTTTACATGAATGTGTTACATAAGAGCTGCTGTTCTCCTTGAATTTATGGCTCTCTGCATCCACTGCATCTCATTTCAGTGTTGGACTCCAACACCCTGCTCGTCTGCACAAAAGAATTTCTTTCAATGTAAATGATTTTACAACCTCTTCAGAGTCACATTCCTCCTCCAGACGTCTTCCACTGGATTACCCACATTAGTGACAGGCGCTGTTTAGGTCAGACCTGCCAGACGGCCTCTCTAAAAACTCATTTGAATCCATAAAACTCCACATCAGCTTCATCTGAAACACTTCTCACAGCTTTCTGCCCATTAATTATGATTATCCTCATTGCACAGAGGCAGACGTGGTGCTCAGCCAGGATAATGTTGTGATAATTTTAATGACATGTTATTGTCAGTCGGTTTAAATCATCAAATTAGTGGCTTACCGAATTTGAGAAAAACATATGCTTATTGTGTTTGGTAATATAAACAAACACAAATAAGTTTTTTTTTTTAAAATCATTTTCTCTTTTTATTTTACTTAAACCCAAAGGGAGACAACATCCCAGCCGTACGTGACTGTGTGTGCGCGATAAACAGCCAGATGTGAAGTAAATGAAGTGTCCCATCGTGACCTTTTCGCCTCCACACTCCTCACAGCTGTCCTTCCTCCAGCCGGTGTGGACTTTACAGACAGGCGCTAACAGGACAGCAGTTTGGCTGTGGACTGTCAGACTGGTGGAGAAGTTTACAATGGGCTCACACGTCGGGGCCCACAAGTGTTTTGTCCAGAGGAAACAGGAGTTTTGAATAGATCCGGGGGTCCAGCGTATATGCGAGTGCCTGAAAAGCTCTTGGAGTAGGGGTGTGGCGGGGGTGCTTGCTGATGGAGGAGTTTCCTAAGTGGATCATCACATGCCTATGCACTGAGGTCAGCTGGCACGGCTGGATCCTTTAAGAGTCCCGACAGAGCAGAGAAGAGGATTAAATATGAGCTTTTTGAGAAGTTTGTCCTTTTGGTGCCTCGAGAAATCGGCTTTGTTTTTTTCTGAAACACGCCGCTGTCTCTGTCCATCTGAAACGTTTTAAGGCTCAGAAAATAATCTTGATCTCTCAAACTCAGTGAAAAAGCAAACCGTTTAACGGAAATGGTTTCACTTGTAAACACTGAAATTCCCCAAAAACCTCCCAGTTCAGCTTTTTGACCTTGACTGTCAGTGAGGAATGCAGGTTCAGTTCGAGTGTGTGTGTATTTAGCGTCTCTTGTCCGATTTGCTTTATTTGCCAACCTTTGGATTAATTATTAACTCAGTCCTAAAAGCGCCACGTGAGGCCAAAGGCAGGTGCAAATGCAATGGAAATGTTTAAAAGAAAAAATAGTGCTTTGAAGCAGACAAACCTTGAAATGACCTAAATTCTTCCCTGTATCGAGAAAGAGGAAATAAATCCAGGCCGTGGCTCCGACCAGCGGTGCGCTGACTCACGCTGTTTGATAATGGCCTGTGAGGACTTAATGCCTAATCCCCGGAGGCATCTTTTCATGCCCTCCCGAGGGGCGGCCATTCACCGCTGCCAGGTGGGGAGGAGTCTTTCCCAAGGAGCTCAACCTCCGTGTCTCCCAACAGCCCCAGGGAGAGGGGCTGATTGCCCGGGGCGGAGAAGGGGTTCCTGGAAAAAAGGAGGCTCCGAGTGGATCTCGAGGGGCGGAAGGGCTTTATTAAGACGTACTGTGCAAAACGTGATTCCCCCTTTTATCCACCGAAGGAAACAAGGTCGCACACTATGTAGCCGTGGCCCTGAAGGGTGGGGTGGCAGATTAGCAGTGACCTCGAGAGTGGATCGGGTGTTTTTTTTTCCCTGCTTTGGAGTGAAAACACTAATCAGCCAATTAGGATCCAAGTTTTTTCACCGTGTAACTTGCTGTATTGTTGGAGGTGAAAGCTCTCTTTTTGGAGTCTGGCAATCACAAAGTAGTTACTTTATGAAGATTAAAAGACCCTGAAAGTGCTTTAAGGTGAAGCTTTTATCAAAAAAAGGAACGTAAAGGTTAAAAGAGAAATCCCTTTTGTCAAAAAGTGATCAACATCAGCTCCAACGGCTGCAAAGTTAAAGCCACTTCTGATATAAAAGGGAAGGAGCACATAGGCCATAATGTTTTGGCTGATCTTTGCACACTATGGTTATAGACGGAACCAGACACGCTACAGAGATGAAATTATCTCACCAGGTGACTTAACAGGCTGGAAAAAAAGCACACTTTAATTGCCGATCTGTGACTTTTTGTCTTTTCCTGCTTGTACAGGTGCGAACAGTGAACAAATATCACAAGGTGGCTGTGGAAGTGATTCATTGTCCGCCGGGTTTAAATTCATCATCACTTGATAAGTGAGTCAGTGTGAATCAAGCAGGAGCGCCTGTGTGAAGAGCAATAACCGCACAGGCAAGGGCTTGTCTTCCCCCCCCCCTTTCCTCACCCACAGTGCCGTCACTCCTGACTCTCCTATATACACCGCTTTATTGAAAAACTAATCTCTAATGATGGACTGGACGCAGGGAAGAAATCTCCCAGGTGTGCTCTAAACTGACGAGAGTCGAGACGACATCCACCAGTTTCTACCGCTAAAGTGCTCTTTAGAGAAAAAACATTAAAATTTGCATGCAGACCAGAACATTACTCTGCGTTGTTCCTGTTTCTTTGCTGCCGATTTGACTAGAAAACAAAAGGGCACAACAGGGGAGGAAGAGGAGGAACTATCCCACTACCACATGGAGCTGTTAGGTTTACCTGAAACAGTCATGCAGGTGTGTCTCTTTGAGTTACAGCTCATTTTAGCTGAGGCACACACACTCATCGTTTATCATATTACAGGTCTGGTCGAAGAAGTCAGAGGGCTTAGAGGAGAGCGAGACGAGTAAGCGTGATTTTGAAACCGTCGGCTTGTCGCTCTTTCAGCTTTCTTGGATAAACCCCGTCACTATCCTCTCTTAAGGTACGCCAGAATAATTACACTCAAATGGAATTTGATTGCAAAACACTGTTTCTGAGCAGAAAACCTTTTTTAACATATGTTTATTGCACCCTGGCAGAGGATTTTTATGATCTCTTTCCTGTTTTCTACTTGTAATATTTTCCCCGCTGCAGTTTGAAACCTGCCCCGCAGTCTTCACCTGACAGTGTTACTGAGCTTATTTGTGTTGGGCGAGTTCCCTGACACTCTCGAATCAGGCACAAATTGTATTATGCAATCCGGAGGAGGAGAAGATGTGGAGTTTGCATGATTATCTCGACTGTCAATAGTTTGCATGAACGGCGCGTGTAGCTCAGAGCTCACGTCACGGCTGCTTTGAATTATGCAAGGATGCTCTGCTGCTTGGACATGAGATATTGGAGCTTACTGCCAAAGAACATAGCACACACTAAAAATACGATTTTGCATCAGGCAAGAATGTGGAATGAGTTTTACGCAAGCACGGGAGGCTTTTCATAAGAAGGAATGCTTTGTTGTCCATATAGCTCAGACAGATAGAGATCGTCTCTCCGGTGCAGGATGCCGTCCTCGTTTTAGAAACTATAATAACCAGGTGCTGCAGCGCTCATTTCAGCGTTTCAGCTCACCACCTTATTAGGTCCGGCGTGTCGTCCGTGTTACCGTGACGTCAGAGGCAGACGAGTTCATGTACTGTCTGCGTTGTTCACCGTCTGATCGGCTGAACTGGAAACAAGTGCAGGCTTCTATGAAATTCGCTGAAGAAACATTAGTCACTTGTTCTCTTTTTAAGAGAACGTGTTGAGGAGTTAGTCACTCTCCCTCCACGCTGAAATGGTTCCACATTAGGTTTATTTAGGTTTTCAAAGTGTGAGTATCACCGAGCGTCAAAAACTTTTAAACGTTTTTCACATTTCAAGACGTTGCTATACGCTGTCTGCGGATATGTCAAATTAAAGGTGCTGGTCACTTTTGGATTCTCTTTACGGCTTTATTTACATGACAGCGCTTCAGAAATGTTTTAGTGATGTCCGTTTACGTGAAAATGACAGAAATGCTGAAAACATTTTCATGTCGGGCCACTAGTGGGGGCTGTTGGTTGTTTTCCATCTAAGACAAACACACATGCTGGAGCTGTTTTCAAAATTTGCGTTTTTAGTGGCTCGCCGTCGTCGTTTCAACAGACCTCAAAATGCAACTAAAGTATTGCATTCCCACTTAAAAACCTCAGGTCTAAGTCTTCATATTTTATATATCCAATGTGTCGATATTTCATTCACAGTTAACTCAGTTCTGAAAATGTGTTTTACTAAAAAGATACATTTTTTTCCTCTGCTTATTTCTTTTTATCATGATTTCTTCTTGAAGTTTAAAAATAAAACTGTTTGGGAAAAATAAGGCACTCCTGTGACCCACTGTGACTAAGCTTTTAATGCTATTTTGTGTTGCATTGTTTTATTCTGTTTATGTTCATATATTTAGACAGTTGCAAACTTAAATTTGTATATACATACAGTATATACATATATATACTGTATACATTCTTCCAGTCAAAGTCTCTAATTTGTTGTAAGTTGGATACATGCACGGCGGAAGTGCATTACAGCAGGCACTCCAGGGGGGATTTGGATTCAGGAGGGACACAAAAGAAAGAGCCAGGAGGTCCTGCTTGTAGCATTAACACACCTTTGTCTGTAAATGGTAACCTCGGCTTAACAGTCAGGAAACTGGAATTTAAAGAATTACAATGAGGGGTTGGGGTATGTGAGGTTTTTTTCTTTCTTTCTGGAATTCCAACCATTTTGCTTTTAGCAACAACTTTGGTAATTTGTTCACACACAAGTGTCTGACCTAAAGTAATCCGTTAGGACCACACAGTCTCTGGAGCAGCAGTCTGACTTTTTTTCATATAGAAAGAGCCACTTCGGTCCCAATCCGACCATGTAGGATTTTTCTGGAGGCAGGACACATTTTCAACCTTCAAAACTAAATATAAAACAACTTTGGTTTGCTTTAAATCCCAAAACATAGCTGATGTTCCATTTATGAAAGTAAAGAACTGCAATTAAGAATCACATCTGTTATAACATGAGGACACACCAAATTGTTATTAATGGCAAAACAGCAGTGTTAATGAATGAAGAAAGATACATTAGAATGTATGTTTAACCTGAATAGACGTGGGAGGAAAAAATAAAATATTAACCAGGCAAATAACAGGGAACCTGCTGTGCAGCTTTGAAATGTTGGGGGAAAAAAAGTGTGATCAGTCTTTTAACCTTGCACAGCAACAGTCGACGTGTATTTCAGTATAGGTGCATCTCTAAAAATATGCTTTTTTTTATTCCCTTAGTTTTATCTGGAAAAATTACATATATTTTATATTTATTGTACATACCGCTTTTTATGTTTACCTTATTAGTCATGAAACAGAAAGCTATATTGAAAAATTGACAAAAGCAAAAAAGAAACTTGAGAAAGAAAGAAACAGTTCATATCTACCAGTAAATCCACTGCGTGACTGCTGAGGACAGCAGACCGCCACGCTTTCTTACCCCCTGTGTTTGCGGGTGACTTTAACATTAAATCCTCTTTGAACAAGTGTTGTGAGTTATTGAGGTTAACAGGCTCGCTGGAGTGTAGCCCGACTCGCCCTCCATCCTCGCTTAATGGTCATGTCTGCGAGTGAACATCTGAATCGATGCGTGCCATTAGGAGCTCTGTGCTTAGCTCAGGTTGAAGGCTGTGTGTGTGTGTGTGTCTGTGTGTGTGTGAACTCACATTCCTGGCTCAGCTGAAATGGATTTTTTTTTTTTTTTTTTTTTCAGTAACATATACTTAACTGTCCACACACTTAACGTTCTCCACCACTGTGTCATTAAGATATGATTTAGTATTTTTGAAAGGGTTCATCTTGTTTTGAAACGTGTGGATGCAATATAAAACTTCCCTCCCATTCTGCATGCTTGCACCTTTGAAACACCTTCACCTGCTCCCAGCTCGACTATGAAGCGTTTAAAGAACACTTGCCACCTTTGAAACCAGTTAACACACATGCTCAGGAGTACATGCTATTGTGCAGATGTTCCATTTTCCCTCCTGAGCCAGTTCGAGGTTTTGCAGTTGACAGATGTTTTGAGGTCGTACATGGTGCTCACTGCCCCTCTTATGGCAGTTTTCTTTTTATAGACTTTTCCCTGCAGTTATCACCAGTACACCACTGGCATTTGAACTTTAAAGGATGAATTCCAGGACCCTTTTTTTTTTTCCCATATCGTCATGTTTTTAGTGAGAAATTGCCTGAAAGCAGCCAAAAACTTGTGTTTATCTTTGATCGGTTTGCGCTGCTCAGGGCAAATCACTTCTGCATGACAAGATGTGTTCTTTAGGAGATGTATGCATATTCATTTTCCCACGACTGACCAAATGCTGTGAACAGCGCAGAAGCACAAAGAAACTGGCAGTAGAAGTGCGCTAGATGGCCACTTTGTTCTGCACTTTATTTTATCATGTCATTTTGAAGTTGCAGTGCCCTCTTTTGTTTATCAGGCACGAGAAGATACAATCATTAAACTTTCTGCACAGTCGTCATAGAATTTCTGCCTCATATTGTTTTACATAGTGTTACCATGTCGTATCACTTCAGAACTGACTTTCAAAGTTTTGCTGTTTATAGTTCATTGCATTGGTTGTGCACAATTTAGCTAACATCAGAATTTCAGTCTACATCCCAAGACTGATCATTTAACATTCATTTGGCTATTTATGCGGACAAGCCACTCATACATATGTCCCTGTGGTTAAATAGTAATCTTCCTATTTTTGTTGGTGGGTAAAACCAGTAAAACCTGTGTGAACAAGTCCTCCTGCTGCTTCTTTAAATGACTTAATGCACCATCTTGTGGTTTGAACTGGTATCGCAAGCCTGAACAGGGATAACTTTGGAAGATACACCAACGGGAAAATGTCTTCAAGATGACATCAGTAACACTGCTGTTTATTTATACCTATTATTTGAGGTTTAAATTCATTTTACATGTTTATTGGCTATAAGCAACTGTATAATGTTTAAAAAAAAAAACGTAAAGTACAGTCCAATCATTCTTTCTGTAACTGAAGTCTTGCTTGTATATTTTAGAAAGGCTAAATTTGACAGCCGATAGTTTATAGCTGACACGAGGGTGACACAGTTCTGGGCACGGCTCTGCATCCCTCAGAGATTAGTGATAAATATGTGCACATGCTGAACAGACGCTGTGGCTCCAGACAAAATCAGACACCGCTTTTTACACCGTCTGCATGACGACCATACCTAATTATTAGGTAGTTTAAAAAAAAAAAAACAAAAAACTGATGGAACATGAGGCCGACTGGACGCTGACTGTTTCCTTGTTGTCTGTGTTCAAAGAGTGGCTCAGGCTGGAAACGCTTTGCTCTGCGTCGCTCGGTACCAGGCGTTCGGCTTATCTCAGACAACCAGGTCCTTTGCATTCCTGTGCGCAGCCTGTTTCAACATCGGCAGCGCTCGCCCACCAGTGATGTTTTCCCCTGAAACATGTGGTATGTGGTATCAGCTGCAGATAATCCCTGCTGTCTGAGTCTCCATCTGGAGTGGTACTGTAGCGAAGCGTGTGACCTCTGCTCTTTGGATAAGTGGGAAAATAGTCGTACTTTTCTAGTGTTCAGATTTTAGTCCAGGTAAATGATGATTTTTTATTTTTTTAATTCAAAGCTGCAAAAACTTAGGAATATTTGTAACCAAGAACAGCTAAGGTCCAGTGTACACGACAATGTTTTCAAGTAAAAACTGAAAACTTTCATTGTGTTTTGAGTGTCTGTTTACATGACAACGGCAACGAAAATGCAAATCACTACTAAACAATGACTACAACAGTAGCAAAGTAGGTGTAACATGGTGTAATTTGCATTTAAGTAGTAAATTGAGTGTCTTGCAAAATATTTGATATCAGTTATAATATCGTGGATGCTTCCAGCACCGGAAACCATTCACACCAAGGTGTGTCAGGACTCGCACAGGTGAAAGGATAAGGGAAGGTGGGAAAGTAAATCATTTTTAGTGTCAGTGTAAATACCAAAGAAAAAAATAGAGAGACCACTTTCATGTCTTGAGACCACATGTTGGAGCAGTATCGTATGAAGTAACAAATAAAAGCTAATAATCACATTGGTGTGATTCGCCAATTTGTTTTAATGTAACCTCAATTCTGCTGAAGTACGGTGAAGTGAGTGTGTGATTTGTTGCTTCCCTCTGGGTCTGGTACACTGTGCAGTGGTGGATTCACATTGAAGTCGAGCTCGGTGCACATTGAGCTGTTCCTCTTCCTCATTTCCAAAGCGTCTGCAGTCTGCAGCATCGCGGCGTTATTAAAGTGGGAGGGCGAGACGGAAAGAGGAAGGGAGTTTCACATGCCGCACGAGCCAAGCTCAAAACCGAGCGACGGGAGCGGGAGAGGAAGCAGATGCCTCGCTATGACTGTCAGCGGTGCAGCGAGTGTAATAGCTCACCGCTACACTCCCTTTACAACATCAACCCTGTGATTTGTCACGGAGCGTAAACAGAGCTTTCTCTGGCGGTCGGCTCCCGCCTGCCAGCTCCTCTGCCTCTCCGGTCGGGCCGTGCTTGGGAATTTTGCTGCTCGGTGTGGATCGTGGAGCAAGTTGTGTACCAACATGAGCTCAGTACTGACTCATGGAAAGTATCGTGAAGCCAAGACGGGAGTGTGTGTGTGTGTGTTTGTATGAATGAACTCCAAGACAGTTTGACTTTCCATGTGGATTCCCATCATCCTGCTGCACAATGAACTTCATAAATCCTCAATTTGCTGCACATCTTATATTCATATACAAGGTTTTTCGCTGGCTTGGAATGATTTATTCTCAGGAGGACCATAAAAGCTTTTTACGTTCTGGCTCGTAAGGCCAGGCATATTAAAGGTGAATCCGTGTAGCTGCAGCCTCTGACTGGCTGATCCAATATCTGCATCAGGTTTGTGTTACAGCTGTGGGACGCTGACCAAAGATCCACGAGATATTTATACTGAAAGACTGTCAACACGTGAGTAGAAACAGTAGAACTGAGGGTATTTCAGGCTCATGACATTACATTACAGTACATTACATCTGTGGGCCATCAGTGGCAAATTATGGCCGCCGTCCCCAAATGGCAATATCACCTACTTGGGACATTTCAGCTGATGCTTTGTTTAATGACGGTTTCTGCCTCTTGGATTTCAATTTACTGGTCTGAAGACCAATTACGCCACAAAGCGCCACTTCTCTCACTTTGCAGAATGGCTCTGACCCCTTTGGCCCCTTGAATATTTAAGGAAACGGAGCTTTCTGCACAGTGGCGGCTCAGTGCTACCTTCCCACTCTGCCATGACTTCATATATTTGGGAAGCATTTGTGAGGAAAATCCCTCCATCTGGCCAGGAAGGATATGAAACCAAATATGGATTCAATTTTCGCTTTAATTCAGACGGAGCTCCATAAAGGCATTTGAACAAAGCTCCTTGTTCCCTGAAAACCTCTCTCTCTCTCTCTCTCTCTTCTTTTTTTTTCTCTTCTCATCATTTTTCTGCCTCCCTGTTTTTCCAAGGGTTCAGCCTTCAGTAGTCCGGAGAGCGGGGAGGAAATGACTGCGCTTTCCATAGAATATGCAGTGTTGCAATTAGGCCGTGTCAGTAATGATTGAGGGAGGAATTTTACTGTAAACCAGCCCTCGCCTGGGAGTAGAAACACAGAGGTCTGAGCTGTCTGTCACTGCTGAGTCTGTTCAGTGTCGCTGGGACATTTATAGAATATTTAACCGCAGTTGCCCGTAGATGGTGTCCCAATGCAGCAGAGAAGGTGAAGTTTTTTATCCATCTTATCAGACATGTAGATACATTTGCAGCAATTTATCTTCATGTTAACACTGCAAACACTTTATTAGTGTGTCGTACAGATAAGATAAGTTAATAAGAAAATCTAAACATATATGATCAGGATAAATGAGCGGATGCACTCTGTACTAGGAGCAGTCATCTAAAACCCTCTAATGGTGCCAACAGTAAAAGACGCCATAATTAATGTCTGTAAGAAGAAAAGTCTAGTATTGTTAACAATGCACCCATTCATTCATCTTATATATCCTTATTATCCAAATTAGGGTGAAGGTGAGCTGGAACAAATTCAATCTGACTCTTGGCAAAAAGCAGGTAAAAACTTTTAGCAAGTTTCCACGTCCATACGGCCAGACGGTGTCTCAGCTTACAGTCACTCGGAGCGGGTTTGGAGCCACAGTTTATTCTAACCAGGATGTCTTTGAGTGGGTGAACGAACCCTGAGAACTCAGAACATGCAAACTTCACAGAAAAAGCTCAGAGTCTGGAGCTGAATTGTTCTTTTGCTGTAAGGAAAAAAAAAAAAAGCTAAACTTTAACTCAAAGCTGTCATGTCTCGGTTGGTGAAGCAGGTTGTTTAGCCCGTTTCCTTTACATGCCTTAAACCCAGGTTAAGAGCTGTGTATTATTTTGTAGCCTTCATTAGTTTGCAAAGCATCTTTTAGATTTTTAAAGGTTCAAACTCTCCTTTTTTCCCCCTTCTCTCACCTCTAGAGTCTCCTCAGTTATCCTCGCCCCTCTCCGCCGGTGACCATGTCCAGGGCAGCCTGGATCTGGACCCGGACTGCGACAGCCACGTGTGCGTGGAGCCACCGGACGGCGAGGGCGAGCGTCCTGTGAGCCTGGTGTCCACCCTGTCCTCCGGCTCGTCCCGCGACAGCCGCAGCCTCTTCGGGAGCACGGCGGCGCTTCCTTCCTCCGCCACGCCGCCCATGCAGAGCGAGGAGGACATCGACCTGGAGCTGGTCCCGGCGGACGGCCCCATACCGCTTCCGGCGGCGGGGCAGAGCTCCACCCTCACCGGGTCCAGGGGCCGCTGGCTCCACAGGCTGGAGCCCAAGGTGAAGCAGTGGAACAACAACGCCACCACCAACAGGAAGGCCAGCGCTCAAATACCTCATGTTCCCGGCGCGCCCGTCGTCACCGACGCCATGGCGCCGAACCCCAAGCTGACCTACGTGGACCGCGTTGTCATGGAGATCATCGAGACGGAGCGCATGTATGTGAAGGACCTGCGCAGCATCGTGGAGGTGAGCGGATCAGCATATAAATCAGCCGTATTCTGTGTGTGTGAAGCATGTTTGAGTTGGATTAACACGCAGCCATAACTCAACGTCTGCAGAACTCTTTAGAGCCGATTTACTGAATCTGGATCAGAAGGGAGTTTGACTGAATGGCTGTTGAGAGCAAATAATGTCTACTGTATTTTAAGCAGCTGTTTGTGGCTACTTGTAGATGTGGATTTTTCTTCATTCTTCACCAGTATCCGAGCTATTTTAGTCACTGTCTGAACCATTCAGCGTCTGACTAAAGCATAAGGCTGGCATTCGGTGATTTCTATATTTCTGGTTCATTGAGTTGTTCACCAGTTTAATACCCGACTGATGTTTTGTTTAACCCTGATTCATTCTTACAGTGTCGCGAAAACTGGGCCGGATTCTGAACTGTGCTCATATCTGTCGTCAAACAGGGTTATTGATGAATCTTTGCTTCTGTAATCTTAGTTAATCCTTTTGTGCCGTTGGGATTTATTCTGATTTTATGGCTTCAGACTTGCACAAAAATGTGCAAACAGTAAGAACTTCTGCACTGTTTTCAATGACAGCTTCAGCCTTCAGCGTCTCTATGTACCTAAGTATTACTGTGTTGCTGATTGTGCGTGTTACACAGTGGCAAAATGGGCGGTCGTACCGCGGACCACAGTGACTCATATGGACACAAAGCCCCACTTCTCTTCTTTCTTGTAGTTCTTTTTATTTTATAAGTATCATGATTATTCAAAGTGCATGCAAAAATCCTGCGAGTTGTGCCAAAATAGATAAAGGTTGAAATAGTTAAAGATGGAAAAATAATCAGACATGTGCATACGGTCCAATCCAGCGCAGACAGACATGGTACGTTATAAAAATCACAAATTCACTGGAGATTTTCCATGAAGCATAACTGATAACTAACCTATCTACCTAGGGATTGCTTTAGTAAGAGTGGAACATATCCCAACACAGAGACCCAAGTCATTGAATGCAGCAGTGAAAACGAGTCGTCATGTGATAAAGTTGCATTAGTATCAAAGCATAAGTTAGAAAAAATGGGGAAAAAAAGTACTTCAGGGATATTTTACTGCATTTTTCAAAAAGAAAATAATTGTTAAAAAAGAAATACCACAAAGTTGAATTCATACTTAGTTTTTTTTTTAATTCATTAAGATTTTGTAAAAAAAAAAAACTGTATTAAAATAAAGGGGGAAAAAATGTCATAGTATATTCATACTAAAACAAAGGGAAACGTGTGGAGTTGTCCAAAGCCCTCCATTTAAATGCTACTCATGGCAGTATTTTATTGCTGTGGCCCACAGTAGATCAGCTCAAGCTGTATGCGGACCCCTGGACTCAAATGAGCTTTGACATCCCTGCTCTGAACACACACCACTTTTTCCACCTTTTATATTTTAGACTGGAAACAGCTTCCAGACAGAGAAGCCTCCTCACGTCCGTTGTTGTTTCAGAGAAACGGGAGTACTCTGCCGACTGTTAATGGCTTTAACACATGCGGCATTTTGGCGAGCGGCTGGCAGTAAAGCCAGTCGCTCTGCTCCTCACCTCGCCTCAGACTGGGCTGGAGGAGGAGGAGGAGGAGGAGCGCCGCTTCTGCTGGAGCTGAAGGAGTAACTTACTCCCGAAACCGGGCCCTGCTGCAAGATCCAGCCACTATTTCAGGACCTCCCGGCCAACACAAACACCTCCATCTTTGAACCAAAAAGAAAAACCCACAGACGAAAAGAAAGCAATTGGCTTTCCATGATCTGCAGTGTGGGAACGCAGCGGAGTCCAGATGGATCCTCTATCTTTCGGCCATTTCGGTTCCACGCTGCTTGTTTTGATTTCACACGACGCTTCTGATCCGACGCAGACGTGTGAAGCCGCTGTGAGTTTCTGTAACAAATGAATTCAAAACTTCCTGTTTGATAACGGCGGTGAATTTATGAGCAGCTGTGAGGCTCCTCCGCCCCGACTGTCTGTCCATGGGATAAAGATTGGGGAACAGCTGTTTGACTGCAGCCGGTCTCACGTGCCTGAATACACCCCCAAGACCTCATTTCACACACCCAAGCCCAGCATTGTTCAAACAAGGATGTTGCTGGCGCTTACTGTTTTCAGAAAGCGTGCATCTCACCAATTAATCAAAGTTTTTGATCAAAAAGGTTATTTTCTGGAATTTCTCATCTTGTTTTCAAGGGGGTTGAACCAGGTTATACCAGATATTATAGCAAAAAATTATTAATTTGAAATGTATACATATAAGAATAAGGCCCAGCCAGTGAATGGAGGCAATTTTTAAACAATTCCACTCTCATCTGTCATAAAATCCACTTGTCAGGCTATAAGCTGTAAAGCAACAGTGCGCTAAAGGTCACATGTATACAGTGTAGCTCCAGCAGGGAGTTTCTCTACAGGAGACTGAGAGACGCCCGGCCGCCTGCATGCCAGCGCTGCTCCGGCTCTGCAGGAATCCTGCGTGCAGCGTGCTGCGGCTCATTCTGTCCTCTCCTAACGTGGGCTGTCCGGCAGACCTGTTAACTGTGTGTCTATTTGCACCACATCATCTGGCAGGCCGGCCATCATGCCTGTTGTTTACCGGGCTGCTCTCTGTTTATTCGCCGCGTGTGTGCGTGTTTGCTCCCCGTTAACTTGGCACTTGTTTGGAGTTGTTTGTTTGCCACATGAGTGTGTGATTGACCAAGAGAGAGAGGGGGCAGATCCAGATGTCGGTGGCTTTTTTGTTTTTTATCTTCTTTTTGAAAGCTCCTGAGGTCCGGAGGGAGTTGGGTTCTGGAAGGGAAACAGACTTCACTGATGTCGGTGGTCTGGTTACTGCAGAGCTTCTTTCCCAGTCTGAGAACCACAACCTTAAAAGGACCTTTGAAGCCTCTCATCAGTCACTGGAGAATTAATGATGGATCTCTTTACATTTGTGATACTGCACTTGTTTTCTAATGTTTAAGCTACGGTTGCAGGTATAATGTAAAAACTAGTCTGCACAGATATGAATGGTATATACCAGGAAAAGAGCTGACTGTGTGTGTGTGTGTGAATACTCCCTCTGCTGGGAGGAATTTGGACATGTTTACATGACGCTTCATTAAATAGATTTACTGTTTTCTTTTTTTCCTCCAGGACTATTTGGCGCACATCATCGATATGAGCAACCTCCCCATACGTCCGGAGCAAGTGTGCGCTCTTTTTGGAAACATAGAGGACATCTATGAGTTCAACAGGTAAGGCGCCTCACCTATTATAAGAATAAAATAGCCTCGTGTGTGTTTAAATACACTTCACAGCTGAAGCGGGCTGTGATCGGTCACTGGTGTAATTACTTCCCGCTACAATCCCTCTGGGTGAGGAATGTTTTTGTTAGCTTTAATGCGTGTGTAAAATGATACGCCGCTGCTGGGATGATAGAGCTTATCGGAGCGGTTAAGAATGGATGACGCTTGACCGCTTTTATCTCGCCCCCCCCCTCTCAGCGAGCGAAAGCAGATGCGGGGAAGAAACGTGACGCCCCACGGTGAAGGTGCTTTGAGGAAATCTTGTGAGAACTGCAGGAAGTTGTGGCTGCAGCTGGCTCTGCGCTTCGTTTTCTCATTGGTGACCAGACGACCTGCCAAAATACACATTAACATTCCTCTTGGTTCTCATATTGAGGAGCCTCCCTGGTAATGCCAAGGCTGAGGAGAGCTACTGTTCATACCCAGGTGTGCTGAACATGAAGCTGTTCACACGTTTAGATTTAAAGGACCTTGCAATGCCGCTCTTTTCTCACAGGACTGCAGGAAGTTGTGAGCACCGTGTTTTCACAACAAAACAGGCGATGCTGTCTCCTACTGTAGTGTTTTCTAGGTAGAGAAATCCCTGCTTCATGAGCAGGTGCCACATTTCTCAGAGTATTACAACAGTGCTGGAAGCTTCCCAGAGAAAAACAGATTTGTGCTGCAACAGAAATTCACCCCAAAGAAATGCATGAGTCAACTGTTTCTGTACAGTCTAATCTGTTCAGCACTGTAATTCACTCATTAGCCAGGATTTCTCTGATGTTTGTGTTTATATTTAACAGAAACTTCATAAATAACTTATCTTTTATCCTGTATTCTGTATTTCTTTGCAGCGCTTGACCTGCTTTCAGCTGTGAATATTATTTCGAATGCATGCAGTCATGCTGTATAAATAAATGCTCACACTGTGTCCATAATAAATCTTAACTCTGCTGTTGTTCTCGCTGTGGCTTAAATGTGCCGACACATTTTATCATGGTTGGTTTCAGTCAAACCTGCCCATTTTTTTTATATAAATATATGTTTTACAGTGCAGTGTGTTGTCCTTTATGTTAAATAAACACTCGTTTTGCAGAGTCCCTTTCATGAAAACTGTTCTTCATCGATGTATTTTTCCACAGAAATCCATCATTCAGTTGTCCCCCTTCTGTCACGCAGGTTTTACTCTGATAAGAACTCAATGAAAAGAGCAAAAATGCAACTGTAAAGCTCTTGAAGCACTTTGGAGGGCTGCAAACCACATTTATTGTTTCAGTCTCAGTGCAAAGATATTGATCAGTGTGTGGCGCCCTCTTCTGGCGTGTTTCATTGTAAAGATCAAACGTCTCTCCAGGCTAAGAGAGAAGTCTGCATCATATTGGCGATGCTGTTGATTTATCGATGGTCGCCTCTTGCTGTTTCCTCCTCCATTTGTTTGTAATCAGTGTTTTATCATTCCAGTCTGAGTTTACTCCTGCTGCCGTGTGTTTCAGTGAACTGCTGCAGTCTCTGGACATGTGCAGGAACGACCCCGTGGCCATCGCTCAGTGCTTTGTAAATAAGGTCAGTCAGAACCGTCTCCCACACACTGATCTCATGCAGTATTGATTCTTCAAAGAAGAACACTGTAGTGAAGTCTGATCTGTCGCTCCTCCCCAGAGTGAATACTTTGAAATCTACACCCAGTATTGTACCAACTATCCCAAGTAAGTTGCTTCAGGCTCTTTCTGTTTATTTTAAAGAGGCCTCTTCTCGGTGCTGATGGATGTTGTCCCTTTCAGCTCGGTGGCAGCTCTGACCGACTGCATGAGGAGTAAAACTTTAGCCAAGTTCTTCAGGGATCGGCAGGCCGCTCTGAAGCGCTCACTCCCTTTGGGCTCCTACCTGCTGAAGCCAGTTCAGAGGATCCTCAAATACCACTTGCTCCTGCAGGTAATGTTCTGAGGGATTCTGTTTACCGAACTTTTAATTCTGGGATTTTAAAACTAAATAATTGAATTCATAATGCCTGTGTGGGAAACAAGTGTTTTTTTTGGGTGGGATGAGAAGAATGTTCCCTCTTCTGGGCTACATTTTTATCATGGGGGGGAGGTACAATCATTCTCAACCATCTTTGCGTCTAAAGCTGTTCAAAGCTGTCCTACTGTCTAATAAAGCATAACTGTCGCCTTCAGTGCATGAAAGTGTAATCAATGCAACTGCTTCTCAGGCCACTCACATTTCCTTCTTTGATTATGTGCCGAACTCCCAGTAATGAATTTCACATTCAAAGATAATCATGGAATAGAAAATAATGGAAGGCTTTATTATTCCCAGGGGGGAATGCTTAGCAGTGTCACTTCATGAAGAATGGAAATTTAATTTATAGTATATTAGATTGAAAATATATTGTAAATATAGTGTCTAAGTGTAGGATATACATGAGGAAATCAGTACAGTGTATAGAAAATGCAAAAAGATTGATAGAAAAAAAAACTGTTTATAAAGACGAGCTAAAGGTTGGTATCGGCCTCTCGAAGACCTCCTGTACAGAATCCATCTCCACCACATTACTTGTGTTTCTAATGATTCTCTTTAGCCTGGTTTAAAAACAAAAAACAAAACAAAAAAAACAGTTAAATTATTGCAATCATTGCATTTATATTTTATTCAACCAAGATTATTTTTAAAGTCCACTCACTCAGGATTGATTCATTCTAGAATGATGATAATGAATAAGGAATTCTGGGAATATGAACCCTCCTGTCGTTTAGATCCACACCAGCCTCTAGTTTTAAACAGCGGACGGGAAGTTATTACAACCTCATGAAAATTCACACCGATCCCTGGTGTCTTTCAAAGGAAATCGCGAAGCACTTTGACCCAGACGAGGAGGGCTACGAGGTCGTTCAGGACGCCATCGACACCATGACGGGCGTGGCCTGGTACATCAACGACATGAAGAGGAAGCACGAGCACGCCGTGAGAGTTCAGGTCAGATGGAAACGCCGCGCAGGGCTCACATGAGGTACATTCCATTCTCAGTCCAGGGACAACTGACAGACGTGCGTCCATGAATGTTTTGGTTTCAATGATTTTTACAGAACAAATAATGAAGCAGCACAGCTTTCCTTTGTCCAGGTGTTGTATCAGGATTTCCAATCACAGCTGACATTATTCTATCATTTCTGACCTGCAGTCTGTCTGTACAGGTTTGTGTGTAAAGGTAAATATGCTTTCATGTCTGTCTGCAGGAGATCCAGTCTCTTCTGATCAACTGGAAGGGTCCTGACCTGACCACCTATGGAGAGCTGGTGCTGGAGGGAACCTTTCATGTGCTGAGGGCCAAGAACACCCGCACGCTCTTCCTCTTCGAAAGGATGCTCCTCATTACCAAGAAGAGAGGGGAACACTACGTCTACAAAATCCACATCTCGGTACACTTTTTCATTTCTCTTCACCTGATCTAAGGGAAAACAACCTTTTTTTTTTTAATGGTGAAACATTTGCTGAAGCCGTCCTGTGAATGTCTTCTTGTGGTTGCAGTGCTCCACCCTCATGCTACTTGACAGCGCCAAGGATCCCCTGCTCTTCAGTGTGATCCATTTCAAGCATCCCAAGCAGCCCCATACAGTGCAGGTAAAAGCAGCGCGGCCGCCCGAGGATCTGCTGACCTCTCGCAAAACACAGCAAACGCAGAACCCTCAGATCAACCCGGTCCTGAAGCTCTAATTCTCTTTGTGTTCTCCCACATGAGCAACACGGTCCATTAAAGCGGCACTTTATCTCACATGAGGAATGTTCTAAATAAAGAAAGCAATACTCCAAATAAAAGTCTTCCAGTGGTGTGAAAGGATGAGTCACGTCTCTAAACTGTATCTGAGTATAGAAAATAAAAACTGAGCCGAGTAGGCTGACACACACACACACACACACACACACAGAGCTTCAGAAGGAAAGAAACGCTTGTTTACAGACACATCCAGCCTTCTCTCCACACATGCCCTCCTGTACTGTTCGTAATACTCCAACAGCAGAGAGAACAATGCGACTGCGTATCACGCCGGCGCTGAACGCAGAGGAAATATTCAAGAAGTGAGACGGCGCTCTGTTGACACTGACCGGGGACAATCGGCACCTCAAGGCCACACGCCACCCTCTGATTTATGTCTGTGTGTTACTACAGCAGGACAAAGAGTACCAACACCTTTTAATTCATATTCAGAGAAGAACAAACAGCTTGCAGAAAGAGCAAAAGAGCCGTGCTGTTTTTTAAGGAGTGGTGTCACCTTTAATGCTGATATTATTTGAATTGATGTAGTGGTATTCAGGGTTTGAATAATGTCACTTTTGTGCATTAGATGCAGTGAGTCACTGTAATATAAAAATAAATCAAACTGACATAACTTCAGTCTCAACATAAAGCCAATTTTAATGATGCAAAATACAGTGACATGTTCAAAAAGCATAATATAGTCTCCTCAGTGGAAACAGGGTGTAAGTACTGTGTGGAACAAAATGAGGAGAAGTTCAGGTAGTGGAGCACTGAAACACGTGTCTGAGCATCTTGAAGACTCTGCGATCCACCACCAACTCCAGGAACTACAAATACTTTTCTCTGAAAACCTTGATCCACTTTGTTATCAACCCTAAAACCGGGCCCGTGGAGGGATCAAAGATTTATCTTGTAGCTTTGCCCGGATATTCAGGCCTTCTGGAGGGAGGTGATAAATATAAGCTCCAATATCCTGTGAAGTACGTTTGTATGACATTCCCCACCTTTTGTCTTGGCATGGTCTCAGGCAAGTGATGCTTAATTTCTGGCAGCCAGTAAAAGAAGACCAGAACATCACCGTGTCTTGTAGAAACAAAGACTTCTGCCCTTCCAGCTCATTTATTCACAGACTGTGTTGACCAAACTTTTTTTTTTTGTTTTGTTTCTGTTACACTGTGGCACACCTGAGTAATACGACTGCTCTGTATGGACGCGTGTGTCTGCTCAGCTGTATCTTTATTCATGAGAAGTACTTGTTGTTCCAGGCCAGGTCTGTGGAGGAGAAGCGTCTGTGGGCTCATCACATCAAGAGGCTCATCCTGGAGAATCACAACACCATCCTCCCACAGAGGGTAACGAAAAACACCGTCCCCCTCACAGGATCTCCTTCTCTCTATTATTCCTCTGTAATGCTCCCTATTAAAACATGCTGTTTTTTTTTTCTTTTGAAAGGCAAAAGAAGCCATCCTGGATAATTCAAACTGTGAGTATCACAAATACAGTGATTGTAGTTTACCGGTTGCCTCAGCAACCATGATCCCTAATGAAAAAAGGGTAGATAATTGTTAATGGAAAACGAGAGAAGATGCTTATTGTTCATAGGAGCGAGCGCCCTTATTATATCGTTCATATCTGTGGGGAACAGAGTTTTCTGTCCTGCAATGATTCGTCCCTCTGCCGCCCAGATTCAGGGAAGTATCAGTACAGTCCCGAGAGGCTGAAGAAAACCGAGTCCTGCCACGCTGACGATTTCCAGCAGAAAGGACGAAATGGGAGGAGACGATCAGGTGAAATTCACCCCCTTCATCGACAGCGCACCCCGTATGAAAGATTAAATCCTCAAGAGCGCTGACCAGCTTTTGATTTTTCTTTTTAGAGCCAGAAAAACAAATCACAAGGAATACAAAAGGTGAGTGCATTGTTGGAGTTTTTTCTTTCCCTATCTCTTAATATTCAGTTTGTTTTGAACACACAAAGGAGCAGATTTATTACCAGCCCTGTGAGATCCACACTCTGGTTATTATCCAGGGGTCGATCTGCCTCGCGACTCCATACCAAGGTTATTTCATGTCCATTGTATAAGAGCAGTTCTTTTCTCCATTGCAGTTCTGCTTTGTTCCCTTTTCAAAGACACCTGGAAAACAGATCAAAACACACACACACACTCAAACACTCCCTCCCCCTCTGAATGGAGTTAATTATATGCCACAGTGGCCGAAGGCTTTGTCAGACACGCGCTCTTTTCAATAGTCAAATTTCAGCCCTGCTCTCAGGGATGTGTGTGTACGTGCGTGTCGTCCTGCTTCCATTGATTCTAATTGGCCGTCGCCAATGAGAGAAACCTCAGGATCTTGTCTCCTGTTCTCCTTCGCTCCCAGTCCAGATCAATTTTTGAACCAATGTAATGAAGAAGCAATTTTCATGTCACCCATCTCATCTGGGTGAGGGAGTGGGTCATCACATCCGGGCTAATCGCATCAAGTCCGGCTCGAGCCACAGCGCAAAAGATGCTTCTTATTGGTATTTATCGAATCACGGGGCCTCCCTCAAGTCTGTGCCAGACTAACTACTCCCTCCCTCGGCCCCTGTCTGCGAGGGCACAGACTGGGTCCCGACCATAATTGTACAAGATGCATGTTGTCTCATTTTCTCGCAGAATATTTGACCTGAGCAGGCTGTGTTTTTTTTTTCCATTCTTATTGATGTTCTCATTCATCTCTCCTCTCTGTTTATGTGTCTGGTGGGTGCAGCTGTTTTAAAGGTAAGCATCTGAAATCCATCCATGTTCTTAGACAGCAGTTTATGTAGCAGATTGGGCTGTGGTGAAGTATGGTGTGTTGTACAATTTTGACTCAGCACTTCAAACTTTGTATTCGAGTTAAAAAAAAAAAAAAAATAAAAATGAGAAAATCCAAACCTAATCTCCACCGAACATATTTCGACTTTGACGGATTGCAGAAAACCATATTTCACCCCAAGCTCAAGCTGCCCCGTGATGATTTCATTCCATTTACAGCTTTGCGATCACGACACGGCTCTAGCACCGGCGTTGCAGTAACAAACCACATGTCTATGACTTCACGCTACAGCATGCAGACAGTGAGGGTGCACTGCCGGGGGACAGGTGCCCCCTCCAGCCGGCCGCTGGCGTCAGTACGCTGACCTCCAGCCTCGGCCAGCCCCGGGCTGAGGAGGATCTGGATCCTCTGGAGCCGCTGAGTCCCGCTGGCAGTGACCCCAAACTGGGCTCTTCACCCGGTCGGGGGGGGCTGGAGCAGGAGAAGGCAGAGAAGGAGGAGGAGGAGGAGGAGAGTTACAATCAAGATATACTGATGGGAGACGACCAGGTAGCCGACTTTGCCAGCTCAGTGCTGGCAGCCATCTCCTGCTGGCACTATAGAGCGAGGGCTTTGCTTTCCACTCACTTCACAACGGTGAGGGTTTCTGCCACCCACGGGTTTCCTTTTCCCTGCTCCATTCTCCGGGTTTATCCACACTCTGCCACAGTTTTTTTTTTTCCCCCCTTCGACTCCTATTACCGGTTTCTTCTTCCCCTCATGAACAGCTCTAACTCCTGCTTCCTTCTGCCCTGTCCTCTCTGATCACCATGCATGGACTTCTGATCGGAATCAAATTTAGAACTCTAAAACTGTTAATAGGAAACGTTAAAATCCTACCAGGTGCATGTCTCTGCATGCGGTCATCACGCTGTGCACGCACTGTTCTGTGGTCTTTAAATGCCCCCTTTGTCTGTGTTTGAACAGTGTGCTGTGTCTCATGAGTGTGTGTTTTTCTTGAGCTTGTGCTGTTAAAATCGTGCCTGCGTCTGCATCCGAACCGGCATATTAATGCTCTTCACTAAATGTTTGACTCCAAAGGTTAATGTAGCCATGCAATTAAACTATAATTATAATAATAAGGGCTTTGCTCTTTGATAATCTGTCTCCCTAATTAAATTATCGTCTTGAGTTTTCAGAATTTGAAAGATAAATTGTTGCTTTTTATTAAATCGCAGCATTGTTTCAGGATATAAATGACTAGATTTCGAGGAGAATACATTGGTTTGTCAATTTTTCAGCTACGATGTGAATCCACATGTTGATAAAGCAATGTTTCCCCGCTGTGCAGAACGCTTCTGCCATTTACTTAGTCACAGTGTGATCGCAGGGATTAACTGGAGTAGAAAACATTTAGTTGAATGCTCTGTTTTGTCCTTTTTAGGATGATCACATTAAAGATGGTGCTGAAGTGGAAATTTCTCCGAGAGAAGAAGTGGAAACCTGCAGGCAGGAGGAAAAACCTGAGGACGGAGCTGTGAAAGAGTCCCTCGGCATTCAGGTAATAAATTACACATCATGAAGTGTTCATACAACCCTCTGACAATGAAATCAATATCTTCACTCATTCTTACATTTGTTGCTCAGACAATATCTTCTCGAGAAGCGAAGCTGATTTATACCACAATAGACACGCAGGCAGGTTTAAATGGACGGCCTTTGCCGTGAACACAGCATCTCCGTGATGCCTGTCCGAACACTGCCTGGAGCTGCACTTCCCAACCGGCTAGAAATTAAAACACGGCTCACATCGCGTTGTCTGGCGGTCAGCACTCCCACTGCGAAGACGCACGTTTGATTCAGAGGCCGGCTGCACTTCTTACAACAATCCTCATAAGCTGTAACTTTGTGACACAGCTTTTTTTTTTTTTTTTTCCTCCCTGAATCTTATCTTCATGGGACAGCCTGGAGCTGCACTTTTTTTTTTTTAAATTACACTCTCTCCACTGCAGCCAACAACACCTGGAAACGAATTTAGATCGATGGCAGACTGTAGTGTGAACTCCGGCAGCCGCAGATTCACACATGAACTCGACAAGCAGTGACAGAAATTGCTCCACGCTGTCTTTGCAGTATTTGTTGCAGAGTAATGGATCAGTGTCGTGTAAAACTCAAGAGTGTCCACTAAGTTTTAGATTAATCTACAGAGATGACATTGAAGAGGACCGTTATGTTAATGGCGGATGGAGTCTCTGATGTTGGATCGTCACCTTTAACTCATTGTGTCCTCCTGCCATGTTTCAGGCCGCCGTGCAGGAGCTGCATCCTCCAGACGGTGTTCCTCAAGAAAAAGACATCAGTCATCAGGAGGAAAATGACTCCCAGTGCCCCGACTCTCCTGTGACTCGCTCTGAGCAAGAGACTGAGACCCCGGAACCTCAAGACACCTCTCAAGAGACTGGCGAGGAGGAAGGAGGCAGCGACTCGTCTGGCCTCCCTGTGGAGGAGGCGAGCGTGCTGACCAACAGCGAGCTCTCCGAGGAGGAGGAGGAGGTGCTCTCGGGGAGTAAAAGCATCCTGCCGTCCTCCGTGCTGGACCAGGCCAGTGCGATAGCCGAGCACTTTATCAGCAGCCTGTCCAGGCGGAGCAGTCTGGTCTCAGAGGACTTGGGTTCCCTCGCCTGCCCGTCGCCGTCGGTGGATAACGACGCCTCCCAGAGCCCCTCTGCAGGGATGGACTTGGAGAAGCACTCAGAAATGTTGCTCTGCTCTTCACCTGAGCCACACGCCACATCTAAAGCTGATCTGTCGGCTCCTCCTCTGCTTGAGCCTGGTGTGGAGATGCTCGCTGAAGGGGAGTGCAGGTCCACTCTCTCCAAACAAGATCGCCTCCTCATCCGCAAAATCAGGAAGTACTACGAGCACGCAGAGCACCAGGACGCAGACTTCAGCATCAAGCGCCGGGAGAGTCTGTCCTACATCCCCGCCGGTCTGGTCAGACACCTGAGCCGGCAGCTGAACAGCGTTCCTCAGGAGAAGGCCGTTCCAGCCCCGAGGAAAGGCCTCTCCCGGAACAGGCCCACTTCCTGGTCCGTGTTCGACCTTCCCGGATTAGAAAAGAGTCGAAACACTGAAACTCAGCACAGAATTGAAGCACAGACGTCCGTCGAAACCAAGGCCAGATCTCACAGTGTCACAGAAGAGGAGTTCAGGCCTTCGTCCGACATGCTGGAGGTGTGGCGGGTCATGGAAGCAGAGGAGGACAGCCGAGAAACGCAGCAGATTCTAGAAGAGAAAGTGACTGACTCGCATTTTGAAGTGATGTCTGATATCAGCTCGGACTCTTCACATGCTAAACTCACTGAGCAACAGTTTGAGACTATAAAGGAGTGTGATCCCACCGATCGGTCCTCCATGTCCTCACCAGTCCCGGTGTCCCCAGCAGTGGAGGGAGGCTCTGCTCCGGACTCTAAACCCTCGAAGAACCACACGTCTTCTGAAAACCACAGCGCTAACCACAGCCACCTTCCCAAGATCATCAGCTTCCGGACCGGCATGGACGAGGACCAGATCCTACAAGACATGGGAAAGATGAAGAACAAAGTGTTCCAGCTGGCCCGGCAGTACAGCCAGCGCATCAAGAACAACAGACCCATGGTGTGGTCGAGGAACCGAGAGTCTGCGAACCAGCAAGGCGTCAAGAGCTTGTCTGCCGTTCAGGAGGAGAAGACGCAGTGGAGAAAAAGGGGTAAACAGGACACAAATGGCCGCCGCATTGATCTGATTTACAGTTTGATTCATAATGTTGTGTGTGTTTGTCTTTGTGTGTGTGTGCAGGTAAACCCAGCCTGAGATTGCCTCTGAATTCCTGTGATCAGTCAGTCATCCATGAAGTGCATTCTCCAGATCCGATCCCGCCTCCCAGCTCTGGCTCCAGCTCCCAGGACACCCTCACCTCTCCCCAGAGCCCCCAGCCGGAGGCCTTCCACTGGCCCGATGTCCAGGAGCTGCGCTCCAAGTACGCGTCCGGTCCCCACTCAAAAATAAGCCGCAGCAACACGGTGCCAAACGGGATGCTGGAGTGCTCCAGAGACGGATCCAATGGCTGCTCGGTCAGGTGCAGCAGCTGCCTTGACCTCCACAAAGGGCTGACGGACTGTCCCGGGTCAGAGAGCGGACGGAGCGCGGCGGTGGGGGACGTGCCGCAGACGCAGGCCCAGCTTCATCCCCTGCTGTGCAGGTGGAGCTCCCTGGACCACGTGGTTACCTCTCTCCCGCTGCATGAAGTCCAGAACCTGCAGGAACCGGTGAGGACCGGCTCCCCGGTCAGACTCCAGGACCGCGACCTCCGTCGGGACGGGGTGGAGGGCGCGCCGAAGGCTGCTGCCCTCAGTTCAGGGAAGACCTCGGAGAGCAACCTGGTGAAAAGCCTGCGACAGAAGTTCCAGAGCTTAGGCTCAAGCTTATGAGTGTGTGTGTGTGTTCGAGATACATGCTAAAAAAAGGAACCGTCAACGTCCTGTCTTTACGTTTTCTCAGAAGACTTGAGGTAACTGTGTTGCACCAATGTAAGATTAAAGGGATGTTATTGGGAAGGCTATGAAATGAAAGCATGTTGTCCTTAAAAATAAGTATATTGCAATATTTATACACTGGGCATTTTTCTGCACAATACAAAGTTTCTGTAAATATTTGTATATAGTCACCTGTAACAGATAAAATGTGTGTTCTGCTTTATTAATACATCCAGGAGTTTTGTTTTTGTTTGCTACAGTCACTGTAACGTTGTTACCTTCAACTGTCAGCTGAGAGTTTCAGGGGAAAACATAAAGGATGTGCCTGTACAGGCTGTCTGAACGCCAAAGAGCAAGCTGCCTTCTGGACTGTTGTGTCTTCCTGCACGTGGTCACAGCAATAACTCGCCTTCACAATGACTGCTACTGCTGCTGCTGCTTGTAAAAGTGTTACCACACATCACTGGAGCTTTATTTTTCTCTACAGGTTGTATATTTTTCTTGAGCCTTATTTATAAAACTGTATATTTGGGAGAGATCGGCCTCATTTAAGTACTTGACTGATGGCGAGCCCTTTATACTTTTCCATTCCAGCAGATGCTTCGTTTCATACTTGCAGTTTACAGTATTTTCAATAAAAATAGAACTTTTAAGTTTCAAACCATGTCTGTTTTGCGATTGCTTGGAAACTCTTATCCTGTAGTTGGCTTACTCAAATCTGAAGATGAATAATATTTGCATACATTAGAATATAGTCTTGACAAAGTATTTAATTTAAAATGATAGCAAAAAGACCATTCGTCAGGCGTCTGTATTACTGGAGAACAGGACAAATTCACACACATAATCCAAATAATTTGGTGGAGACACCCAGTTTGGCTTTGGGTTTTTTTCATTTTTCTTTAATATTTGTCATTTTTATTTCAAAGAAATCATCTTTCGAAAATGTTACAAAAGGATAATAAAACTACTATTTTAACAATGCAGATTTTACTTGTACGTCATGAAAAAAATTCAAATTTATTGTGAATCCAGGAGTGTAACAGGTGGGATTATATATATATATATATATATATATATATATATATATATATATATATATATATATATAATAAAATGCAAACAAGAGTTTAAAATTGATGCACTTCAGTGAAGTGAATGTGAAATGAATTAGGAAGTCGAACGGTCCATGTGGGTGAAAGCACATGTTGGTGCAGGAATGAGTGAAATAGAGGCCACTGGTTTGATGTTATGTGGGATATAAATGGAACAGAAATGGACAGTGAAGCTGCAGTACTGTGACAGTGTGATGAGAAGCACCTGTGAGCGTCTTTGTGAATCTGACAGTCCGCTCTTCACGCCTCAGAATCAACATTTTCCACAATAAATCAGCTGTAAATTCACTTTCCGACACAGGAAAAGATGCAGAAGAGTCTTTCAGAGTAAAGGCTTAATCAACTGGAGGGGATTATTTTGAACCTGCGTGCGCATCCTGTGCGCGCACGGACTTTTTACGCGCGCCCCCGACGCGCGCCAGAGGAGCGCAGTGGGTCCAGAGACGCGCGCTCCGAGCAGAGCAGATGCTGCCACCAACATATTTCCTGTAAAGTGTTTCGTCCCTCGTTCTTCTTCCCTCCCGGTTCAGAATAAAACCGCGTCTCCGCCGCCGCCGCCGCTCCTCTGGATGAAGGATGGGCTGCGCGATTTCAGGTCTGGCGGCCAAACCGGAGTTTGCAGAGAGGAACCTGGAGGATGCTGCTGCCGGAGCCGCCGCGCGCCTCAGCGACGACCAGATCCAGATCATCAAGGACTCCTGGAAAGTTATCCGAGACGACATCGCCAAAGTTGGGATTATCATGTTCGTCAGGTGAGACGTTGAGACACTTTGCAGACTTTTTTTTTTTTTTATCTACACAAAAGAAAATACAGTCTTCAACTAGATTGTAGACGAGAGGAAATATGCAAAGAAATATGATCAAGAATACTGTCATGAGAAATACAAGAAAATAGTTTCCTGATGGTTCAAACCAGCATCAGACCAGCATACTCCAGTTCTGACCTGCACTATAACAATGTAGATCTCCATCAGACCGTGTAGAGACCACGTCCATCCGCCACCCTGGACCTGCTTCAGACCAGTATCAGACCAACACGCAGCATCACACAGCTAGTATCAGAACTGTACAGGCTCCCATCAGACTATGTAGACCAGTGTAGACCCGTACAGACCCTATAAAGCTACATCGTAGATGTGCATCTATAGAATAGATGAACAGAAGCTGGTAAACTTCCATCAGACCAACCCAGACCAGTTTAGGTCAACATCAGGTCATTGTGAAACACAACTTCCTGTTGGAATATTGAGTTTAGACTTACATTCCTCCATGTAATGAGAGTAGATTACCAGTAATTTCATCGAATGAAGATAAACTTTGGCTTAAAACCATACACTTTATTTCAAGCTACCAAAAGAGAATCTTTCTGCATTCTGGGTTTGTATGAATGGAGATTAAAAAAAATGAATCAAACGATGCGAACGGGCAGCGTTGTGAAACGTGTTGACCCGAGATCACCAGATCTGAAGCCCGAGCAGATCCCAAGTGATGGCGCCTGACCTTTGATCATCCGGCAAAGTGAGCATCCCTCCACCGCCGGCACGCCCCCACCCCATCCCCGCCCCCCTCCACGCTCGGTCTTGTGACCTACAGCCTCTCGTTGAAAGCTGGGAGGAGAATACCCCTCCTCCATTCTTATCACTTCATATCACGTCTTTTAACGTCGTTACGTAACAGCGCGGACCTCCAGGTCAGAACCAGTAGCCCACCATACAATTACAGCCATTAGCCATCAGGGAGACTCATCTCGCCCGTTATGATGATGACCGGCGTCCGGGAAACATCCCTCTCCCTTCGGCTACTGGCAGGAGATTAAAAAAAAAACAAAGTATACGGTGGTGGAGGCAGAGCAGGGACGGCCGTCACAACGCCAATAAAGGCCATTTGTGCCCGGGGTCACCCAGACGCTGGAGGGGGTTGACCTTGGGTGTTAGCCTGGAAACACAGAGGTCAAACGCAGGTCAGAGCCAGCAGAGGCCCTCCAGTAACCCGCCTCGTACAGTAAATCCACAAATATGGGTCACCTGTTGCTCATCTATCTCAACTTAACATCCAACTTTTCTAGTTTTCCTCAAAAACGGGACCAAAATAGAGAAATAACTCAGAACAGGAATGAATGCCACCTCTGTGTCAGTGCCAATTAAAATTCCACTGCGTTGTCTCCATACAGTGTGTGCATGTGCCCCGGTGCCCACAAGAGGTGCAGCAGGAGATAACAAGCTGCTGATTCTGTGCAGTCGGTTGAGTAAACGCTGCTGCTTCCTCCTCAACAGCCAGCCGAACAACAATTCATGCCACCTTTAAATCTGAGTTCATTTTCCCTTATTTCCATTTTTGTTCAGGAGCTCAAAGCGACGTGGTTAAACTGTACTTTCAGCGCAACAAAACACGGCTGTGCGTGGTTGGGTCTGACAGATCTGCGATGTGTTTTTTTTTTTTTTTTGTACTCTTTCACATTCGTGGTCATGTCAGTATATCGTATTCCTGCACACCTCTGGGCATTATCCTCTGCTTGTTAGAGGCCACTTTTTCACAGCGAGCTATATTAAAGAGGACGCCGCATTTCTCCTAACGCCTCCTTTCATCTGTCAATGAGGGGACCATATTATAGACATCTAATGCATTTATTCATGGGAACCTTTATTTCTTTTTGAGGTTTAATAGAAAAGCTTTCTCCTCACACTGGCGGCACTGGAGGTCGCCGGGGGGGAATAAATAGAAAGAAAAAAAAAAGAAGAAGAAAAACCTGATACATGTTATAAGCTTCTCTTTGAAGCTGCCACACCTACAGTTTCTTTCAATTAGAAGTCATTATTAATGCATGTAAGTCAGTGGTGCAGAGGTGGCCTGTGCAGGATGATGAGGACAGCCAGCACTTGATCAGTGAAATGTCATCGGATGGCTACAGGAAGAGAGAATTAACGTTGTTATTGTGGAGATAGAATCAGCTGGTCGCTCTGTCTGATAATGTGGAGCATGGCTGAGGAATAGAGACGCCGCTCGAAGCCTCTCTATCTCCGCCTGCACGCACGGCGGCAGGGCGGGACCCAAACATTAATTAGTGCAAGTGTATGCTAAGTTATGCTGATGATTTTCGGAGCTCCCACTTGCTTGTCAACAAGGAGATAGGGCCTGGTGAGGAATACTCTGGAGCAAAGTGGCTCATCTAATGTGTGTGTTCTGCTGCACAGACCTTCACCTGAACTGTTCTCACACTGTGCAATCACACACACACACACACATGATCCTGCACATTGCTGGGGTTAGAGCATCCCTCCAGCCGGCAGTGCTCACAAGGTGTCCCTGTTTAAAATTACAAGCTGTCTGATCTTGTTTTCAAAGTCCGGACCACAATCGCTTGGCGGCATTTCAGCTGTTTATCTAACCTCTGATGCCTGCTGTAGCCCTCTGCCTTCAAAAACCCACAGAATTACCGTGGAGCCTTGCATCACGTTGAGAGCACAGCGCAGGAGGTAACTCTGTATTCCGGCAGCATGACTAATCACAGGCACCTCAGCTGGAGACTGAAAGGATCTCTGATTGGATGGAAGCTCGCTTAAAATTCCCCGCTTAAGGGAATTGATTGGGGTTAAATCAGAAGGGAGTGAGCAACCGAGGCTCCGTCCCCGGCTCTGACAGTCCAGTGGAAATGAAGGTGTGGATCCCCCTGAATAGCAGATCCTCCCCGGCGCGGCGCTGATTGCTGCTGCTTGTGATGACAAGAAAGAATAAGATCAGAAAGTCACAATCAGGTCTCCATTGAAAATTGTCGGGTGGAAACAATGTCTGAGTGATGAGGTGGAATGTGGAGATCCGTCCACCTTCAGCACTACACCTCCCCGTCACACCGTCAGGTGGGCAAACTCACACCCGGGGGGGGGGGGTTTGTTTCAGTGAATATGCCTGCTTGTTTTCACTGCTGTTGTCATGACGACAGGTTGTTTGAGACCCACCCCGAGTGCAAGGACGTCTTCTTCCTCTTCCGAGACGTGGAGGACCTGGAGAGGCTGCGGACCAGCCGGGAACTGAGGGCGCACGGCCTGCGGTCAGTCCCACGCTCCACTGCCTTGCTCATCAACGCGCCGGCGATAGAAGCGACCCAGAGCATGAGAGCAAATCAAACTGATGCCTTTTAATGCAAGCATGTTGACCTTTACCGAGGAAAAACTAGGAGACGGAGGCCTCGACTGACATTCCTGAAACAGAGTTTATGGCCACAATTTGACTGAATGCAGAGGAAAGTTTGTTTAAAGATGCTAAGTGAGCCTGGAAAAACAAACAAACGACACAAGTCAGGATGCCAGTGAGTCCTGCAGTGAGCTGATTTCAGTTTAAATGGAGTTTCTTTTCAGTTTTCAGAGGTGAGGACGACTCGATAACATCAGCATTACAGGGTTACTGGTAAAGTTTCCTGTCAGTTTATTAAAAAAAAAAACTAATCTTGCACTTTCATGCACTTCCTCACTGTGAAAGGTCAAAGGTCATTGGAGATCAGAGATTTTAATTTCTGTTTATTCATACATAATGCATATGTATTTGTTCTAATGTGTATTGAGATGAAGTTGTTCTGTGTGTGTGGCCCGTGAAATGAAGCGAGTGTGTCGCCCCTGAGCTTCAGTAAAACAGCTGATATTTTTTTTAGTGTTTGATTTATTCTCTAAACTCCTGGCAGAACGTGCTGTTCCCTCGCTGTTATCTCTCACCTGTTTTATTGCTCCTGTCCCTCAACCTGACCCCACAATCTCGCTCTAATGAAACCCTCTAATGAGGAATTATCCGACCGCAGAGCATATGTGGGCAATCTCAGCTAAACCCAAAGCGTTATTTTGCCGTTAAAAGGACTTGTCAGTCTGTGCAACAATGCGGCTCATTCATGTGTGTTTTTTTCCCTCTAACTTTTGTTCTGCGAGCGAGCCGGCTCCGCTACAGGCAGAGCTTGTTATCCATTCATCGATGTTTCAGCCTTTTAAAAGCAATTTGTCAACAAAAACGCAATATCACCAGCCTCCCCTGTCATTGTAATTTTTAATTAAAAGTCCGACAACAAAAGATGAGAGAAACAAAGCTGTGCGTTGCAGGGTAAGACAGAAACTGCCGTAAGAGGCAGAACAGAGGCTGAGCTTTAAAAAAAAAAATACTGATCATATTCTATTAATCCATTTTTTTCCACTTTGACCCATCTTGTTTCTAACCCTGAGATCTAGATCTGCCCAGGTCTGACTCATTTAATCAGTTGTAAACACTTATTTTAACTAATATGAGTTTATGGAGTTGTTATTATTATTATTATTATTATTATTATTATTATTGCGAAAGTAACAGATTCCAAATATCTACTTTTCTCAGGTTGCTATTGATGCAATAAATCACCTAACAGATGAAAACTATGATGCTGAATGTTTGTTGGGAGGATTACTTTTGCATCTGCAATACTTTTTGTAGTAAATCAAGTACAGTTTAGTGGTAGATGTACTTGAGTACACATTCTCAGGACTGTTTCTATCTCTGTCCTCTGCAAAATAAAAAGGCATTTTAAATAAAGATAAAGGCAGGACAGACATCCAGCAGCTTCACGACTATTTTCAGAAACTTTTCTAACTACAATGATGAGTAAAGTAATAAAGCTGCTGGTGTGTTACGGCCAAAAATAATGAAGAGTCATTTGACTTGATGGTTTCTCCCTCCTCAGATCGATGATCAATCAATCCCATTTCTTGTAGTTGGCGTCTGTGAGATGAGAGTCACCTCACACAGACGGCTGCCGATCAATCACGCCGACGGTTATTTTCCCATCTCTTCCAGGGTGATGTCGTTTATTGAGAAGAGCGTGGCTCGGCTGGACCAGCTGGAGAGGCTGGAGGCTCTGGCTGTGGAGCTGGGAAAAAGCCATTACCATTACAACGCCCCACCAAAGTACTACGGTGTAAGACCCCGGCGATCCGGCCAGCCTCCCGCCGCCGCCGCCGCCGCCGCTGCTGCCTGTTTGTCTGATGCTGCTTTGTTTGTAGATAACATTGAATCTAAATCCAGCTCTTTATTAGACTCGCCATTATACCGAGACCCCGAAAGTAAAAGGATCTGAATGGCGTGACGCACGATCCGAGCTGCAGGACGCGATCGCGCCTACTCAGCCACACGACGACAAAAGTAGCTCAGCCATCAAACCCTGTCCGACTGTGTTGTGTTGCAGTACGTCGGAGCGGAGTTCATCTGCGCCGTGCAGCCCATCCTGAAGGACAGGTGGACCGCCGAGGTGGAGGAGGCGTGGAAGGTGAGGGGCGCGAGGCCCGCGTGTTTATGATGCTCCTCTGGATGTGGAGGGTCAGAGGTCACACACGTGTCCTCGGTTCATGAGGCCTGTGGTCGTCCTGAGTCTCCAGCTTCCTCACAGCCGTCATTAGAAATCTAAAGTCGTCCAAGAAAGAAAAAGGAGGAAAAACAGGCTCCTGTGGTTTGATCCACAGCATGGCAGCACTGGTCCTGACAGAATAAACATCAACGGTGTGTTGAAGATAAAGCAGGTGGTCATAATGTTATGGCTTGTGTGTATTTTGTAACACTGAATGTCACCTAATGGTAATGCTGCACATCTGTAGGTATTTATAGAGATTTGGCTCATTCATGTCCCCCTTTGTGAGTTGTGACTCTGAGATTTGATTTGCATCTTTTATTTTTTTCTGTTATATTTATGTTTAATTCCAGTATTTTTACACATGTGTGTAGAGACTTTGTGGTCACTTTATTCAACCTATTATGGTTATTTTATACCTTAATCTTATCACTTTGAGGGTTTTTCCCTTTCTGTACATTTGACTTTACTTATAGTTTTTCTTGTTTTCTTTAATCTTTGTTGTTTTCGTCTTCATGTTCAACTTCAACTTTTGTGTCTAAATTTTGGCCTTGTACATGTTTTTGTTTGTCACTTTTTCATCCTTAAACATGTCATATTTCTCCAGTGTCTTAATTTTAATTGCTTGACTGATTTTTTTTTCCACCAAAACCTTTTTCTGTTTGTCTTGTGACTCATTTTATTTTTGAATTTTCACATTTTTCTTTGTTTCTCAGTTTTGTTCTTTGGCTGAATGTTTCACGTCCCTGTTTCATCTCATTTAAGTTGTTTTGAACGTTTTTTTTTCCTTCCCTCTTTCTGAACACTTTCCCTTTGGAGACCACAGTATGTTATATTTCAGCACCACTGCGATCTCCGCCTCCCGCTGTCTGTTGTGGGGGAATTCCCTGCCAGCGCTGATGCTTTGTGTTCGGCTCACTTCTCCCGGGATGGGAGTCGGAGCCGCGCAGGCTTGACTGATGTGAAGATTTACATCTCACTGAACCACACGCGAGCTCTCTAGAAAATGAAACGCGGCTCTGTCACAACAGGTTATGTCACTCCAGCGTCCCCTGTGCTCATCATCTCCAGGAAATCAGGCTGCTATGGGAGGAGAATATACATCTCTTGTCTAGAGTCAGCTCGGTTTATTAGATTTTCCAGAAAATATCCTGTGAGGAAGAATAACAGCTGAGGATTAGATCAGCAACACTCTCATTTATCTTCTTTAATAATTACATCGACTGCCCTCTAGTGGCCAGTTTGTAGCACTGCAATAAGGAAACGTTTACCCCAAGAAAAATCCCTACAAGCTTGTTTTTGAGTGCACAATTTTACTCGATGGTAAAGGAACGCTTATTCAAAAAGCATGCAACTAAAAGTCTGAATGTAGTCACTTTGAAATCAGCATTTAATTGCAGTGTCACTAGAAGGCATTTGATTCACTTTATCACTGAAAAATACCTACGATCACATCTAAATTCTCCAACAAATAAAATGTACAGTATAAAAATAGCACAGTGGTGAAAACATGCAGCTATGAAGCAGTAATTTTCACTGTTAAGATTTCAATGTATACATATTAAGCAATGATTTAAATCGTGACGTCGATTGTGTGGTTTAAATCACCTTGATTTTGAATACCTACTTGAAAAACCTACAAATACACCAAAAAATGCAAATTCATTCAGGACTGGCAGATTCAGAATAAAAGGAAAATAAAGTGATGACTGCCAAAACAAATAGTCCTACTGAGTTCAGATCTGTGATGTCTCCACATTTCATGTTAGAACTGTGTGCAGTTCACATCATGCAGTCCTAATCTGTAGCTGATGAGAGAAAATATTTCACACGGAGCCTTTACCCCCCAAAAAATAATTAATAAAGATAACATTTCTCATTCGGCAGTAAAACAAACTGCACGATGAACTTGGAGAGACTGACTTTTGACTTGATGCTTCTATTGCATGAGAGAACATGAGTGTCGACGTTGATTGAAATTTGAATCTCTGAGCCCCTTCCTTCCATCTCCAGACTCTGTTCCAGTTCGTGACGGGCCTGATGAGGCAGGGCTACCTGGAGGAGAGCGCCCGCCAACGCCACCTGGCGCTCTCCCCCAAGGAGCGACCAGAGAAGAAGAACACGGCGCTATGAGCCGCCGCTGCTCTCCTCCATCACACGGACTCTCTCTACCCTGTGCTGCACAGAGACGTGTGTGTAAATACTGTATTTACTGTGCTGGGTTTTTTTTTTTTTTTACATGTTTTCTTGTTGTTCGCTGGTTTAACGAAACGGGACAAAAAAAAAAGCGTGCGGTATCTTGTAACAAAGCACTTTATTTTGGAACTTGAATTCCCACTGCTGTTCTCCTCCACTACAACAAGGACTCGGGACTGAGCGGGTGAAGGACAAAATGTCGTGGCTGGAGGCGAACCTGCCTTGTAATGGTGACAAACAGAAACGCCGTCGTCAGAATTACAGCTGTTCGCGTTTGTCTCTATTCAGAAATGAAACATGCCTTTCAGTAAAACTTTCAACTCATTTTTTTGTACAGTACATTTTATCATTTTGTTGTGGGTTGGCATTAGAATGTAGAAAGAAGGGAGGCAAAGATAACATTAATTTGACTCGAAAAAAAAAGAATTTCGCCCAGAACCGAACAGCAACATCCAGTGGAATTGGACAAATAAACCATTTTACTCTGTCTTATTTCCGAGCCCCCCATGCATGAATTTAGACTCAATTAAGAAGAAAAATCAAAAAGTTCCTTCCACAAAAATAAGATCCCGACACGAACAGGGACTCTAACAATTAAATAGAATGAGGGGCTGTGAGGGGGGGGGGAAACTCCAGATGCAGCTCGGCTGTGGAGAAACGGGTTCTGAAGGTTGGGTGATGTTGGCTTGCGTCGCACAGTGTGAGATTCCCTCAGGCTTTCCTGTTCCAAACCACTGATGGCACCAGACAGCCAGGGATGAGATGTCTCCATGCAAGCGATGGCATAATGTCTGAGCAGTCACTGGGTGGATGACCGGCGGTCCTGAGGCCGGGTGGGGCTGCAGACGGAGCCCCCCTCCCGCTGCCCCAGGTCGTACAGGCCAGTCAAAGGGACCCAATGTTGTTTCAAAGAGTCTGGCGCTCACTGCGTGGCTTTGGTTTTCTTGCTTTTGCTTTTCTTGTCTTTCTTCTTTAGTCCATCCATGTGAGCTCTGAGGAGGTTGGAATAGGCCTGGAAGGAAGTTTAGCAACATAAAAGAGGGATTCATTAAATAAAGAACACAGAAAAATACAATGACAAAAAGAAGCTTTAATCTAAAGTTTTTTTTTAAAATATGTTCACCTACCATCTGAAACTTGATTACTTCTTTGGTGCTGACCTGAAATGACCACAATTGACAAATTAACAGACAGTAAAAACTTTGAAGTATCAATGAAATATTCCCTCATTTTAAAAAGCACAACAAAAAAAGCATTAATGTAAAAGGAAGCTTTTAAAATCATCCGTCATAGAGTCAGCTGCCAAAATAGACGGATCAGAAGAAAGATGAAGAGTTTATAGTACTTTCATCTAAAAAAAAATAAAGACACAGTAGGGTGAGTCAGGAAAATGTCGGCCTCATCTTCCTCCACTTGAGTAACAAACAACATTCAACTCATTATTCTGTGGACCGGCTGCAAAATGCCACATTGTTTACCTGGAGATACTGTGATCTCGTCTGGTCTAAGAAGATAACAGTCTTCACAACACTAACCACACAAGATTAACTTTGTTAAAGGTGAAGGCTTCAGGAAGGCAGCGACAGACTATGTGAAAACAATGCTCACTGAGTGTTTCATCTGCACATGATAGTGAAAAATATAATCTTCTGAGGGTGTGCGAACACAGTCAAATCTGGAACACAAACATTCTACTGTTTCTCGATCAATACCTTAAATACATTATTTTCAAGCCAGGGTTTCCTGATATTTCCATCAAAAACACAAAGCTTACCACTGTGCTAATTTTTCTCTTTCCATCAGACGCTCTGATTAGACACTTGTTGTCAGCAGGTTCAAATGACTCCGAGTGGCCCTTCCTGGGCACTGGCTTAGTTCTTCCATCGTCTGGAAACATGATGAGAAGAAGAGGATCCTGTTACAAGGCCGTGCACGTAAACAAGAAAAATGAAAATGGGGGACACTCACACTTCTTTAATGTGATGACGACGCTGCCTGATGTTCTGCACTTCTGGAAGAGTCGCGTCAGCTCTGTGAGGAACTGGAAAAAAAAGAGACCAATGTTAAGGTTTCTATTATCACAAAATCACATAATCAAATAAAACTCAATGATCCAGTGGTCAAAAGATGATTGTGCATCTCGTTATGCTTGGATATAATTACATTTAGTCTCAAATATATGACATATTTCTACTATAAACTGCATACATACTTCCAGCTCAGCACTGTTTAGTCCTGGGGGGCTGAGTGTTTTATGTTTCATTTATTTTCTTGCACCAACATAACTGATCCACAGATTTCAACCAGTCTTTAAAAGAAGCGTGTTGGGTCAAGTCAAGTGGATGAAACGTTCTCGGCGAGGCTGTGAAACACTGATCCAGAAGAGCCTCCCAACAACACTGATTCTACAGTCTCCCCGTTGCAACAGAGCAAACGTGTCTCCATCAAGTCTCATAATAAGTCCCGGTGTGTTTGAGCAAGAGGAAGAACAGGAACAATGCTAGTTTCACTAAACCTGGTCAGGTTAATACAAATATAGTGTGATGTACAACGCTGGCATTTGCGAATTGACAATGTTGAAAAAGACTGCTAGATCGTGTTGGTAATGACTTACTTCGTTTAAATTGAGAAAATTCCATACAATGGGTCTGTAAATGAGTAAGTGTTGCAAACATGCACGTATCGAAACCAACCAGAAAAGATGACTAGTCAGACCAGCTTTGATTAGCTCTGAAAGAACACATCAGTGTAGGTGTAAATATACGGAATCAATGTTAGTTGTACGATAATGTATCTTTATCACACCTCGAACGATGAGTTATCTCGATAACCAGCCCAACCCTGAGCTAACAAGAGAAGGTTTAATCGAACATTAGCGCACGAGCTACTTTAAATCAGACGACTAGCTAAGCTACAAGCTAAGTCAGCTAAAGAAAGCCGTGTTCGGCTTTGACTCGTTCGATGGCAGCTGAGGAGCGGATCAGTAACGGGATAAACGTTGTTCTTACCGAGTCATTTTCCAGCAGCACCATGTTTGTGACTTGTACTGAGCTAAAGGTGTTAGCCGCTGAAGCTAACCGCAGTGAAGCACACGTACTACAAGCCAGGAGCTCCGCCCTCTGACGTCACTTCCTCTATCCGGGGTGTCACGCTCACTGCCCCCTGCTGGCAGGGATGAGCGTCTGCAGCACTCTCACGTCTTGGAGCTGCCAAAGGTCAACCTCTGGAAATACAGGACCACCCACGAGCGGCTCATCGTGCACCATGCAGGAATCATGCCTCTGGAGAAGGAAACAAAAGGTTTTCTTTGCAGAGAGGATGTCTGCTCTAGCTGCAGATTCAAACAGATAAAAGAGAGAGCTGAAGCATTCATTTTTATTTTATAAACAAATAAATACATGGAGGAAATATTGGTCACAAATAGTAGAAGTGGTTTTGGGCAAAAATGCGTATTCAACCATGCAAGTTAGTCTAGTAACAGATTTTGTTGATTTCGTATCATTGCTGAAATATTTGAAATTATGCTAAGTGGCCATGGTCATAATTTTGATTTACAAAGCTACTGTCATTTTTACTGTTACTAAAAATGTCTTTACTGCAGCAAAAAGAAAGCTTTGGAGTTGCCCGTAAGCCCTAAGTTTATAACTGAATGATAATAAAATCATCAAAGTAAACGTGAAATAGAAAGACAAAATTAACTTAACAAAGTGGAAGATGGTCAGGAGCACATGATGATGGGCCAAACATGGCCAAAGGAATGAAAAACTTTTTCCTACTACTTGGAAAACAAATATTCAAAATGGAAAGTGAGCTTAAGACAGCATTTGAGGAAATGGATTACTTTGCGACCACTGCACACATTCGGCCTGTCCACAATATAGCTTCCTTCTCATCCAGCTCACTGAATGGACACCACCACGACCTGTAAAAAGGTCAAGGGCAGGCACACGTATGTTGCTACTGCTGCTGAGATCGACCACATCCATTCACTGTATGGACTGTCAATAAAAGTTACATCTACCATGACTGACAACGGTTCTAACTTTGTAAAGGCCTTCCAGATATATCAGTTGGAATCGCTGTTTGACAATACTGCCGTCTCCAACAGCATCACTGACTCCACAGGGCCGCAGCTGCAGCCTCACGTGACCAAGGTGCTGTCAGTTTTCTAACTACAGCAACCTTTGAACAAAGCATTTTTTTGGTTTTTAAGTGAGGCAATTTAAGTGTATAAGAACTTGCCTTGAATGTTGTTCATTGACAATATGAATAATTGTGTCTTTATTATGTGTTTTTGCAGATTTATGTTGACAGTCCAAAAAGTTACTCCTCAGTGGCAACAGCTGCTGCTGCTGCGAACAACTGAGAAAGAACTGCAGTCAGGCAAATTAAGTTCAGTTGTTAGAGGTATTCAGACTGTAAGGACAATGTTGGTATTGTAATTTATGAAAACAAAAAAATTTGCTGTCAGATTTGTTTGTATAGGGGCAAAAACTAATATATCGTCCTCTTAGGGCACTGATCTGAAACCTATCTATTGACAACCGTTACATTGCTTCAAATGTAGTTACTAGCAAATTAATTTTTACAAATGCTGAAGTACAGAGAAGAAATGACCACTATTTAACTATGGGAACTTTTATTAGTCATAGCTGTTATTTACTGTAGTTGCCCTGTATAGAAAAACAAATAAAACAATATGTTATAAAAAAAAAAGAAAAGAAATTGCACAGTAGTAATTACATAAAGATACAGATACAAATGGGCATGGATCAATAACTGTAAATCACAGTTAAGTGTGAAAAAACAAAGAACTGGGGAAAAAAAGGGATCAAATTGTTGGTAACTTATTTACAGTAATGCAGAGGCGGAGCGTGGGTCTCAGTACAGAGGGGGCGGAGCATTCTCGACAAATTTTACCATTCAAACAATCCCTCATGCTACCATCAAACAACACACTAATGCTCACTTTTATTGAGCCAAGCAAAACCTATACGCCTCAGAAAGCAGAATAAAGTCACAAACCAGTTCACAAACTTGTTCTGAAGAACAAATACACATATGCACACACACACGCACACATTATGCAGCCTGACAGGTGTCACTCTGAGCGTTCGCTGTCCATGGTGCTGAAAGGTCAGAAAAAAAGTCACTGGCTAAATCTGTACCATCTTTGATACAGCGTAAATATAAAATGAACACAGCTGGTCTAAAATTACACAATCTATCCAGATAGATATAGACACAGCTATCTATATCTTTTGGAATTCACGTATATTAGAAAAAAAATAGACTCGGTGGTCTCTTATAGTAGAGAGCAACACAAGGCACATTCAAATATCCAGGTGTTTAAGACCACAGCATTCTGATAAAGATAATATTTTTGAAGGTTTCACTGACTCATCAGTGGCTCCGATGTTAGGTTTTGGGTAGTACCGCTAGCGGCTAGCATAGTGTTTAGCATACTGTTTAACTTCCCTCCAAAGAGTTCAGATCAAGTGCAAAGAAAAAAACTCGTTCATGCCGCACAGCCAATCAGCGCTGGCTTACAGCTCTGATGCATTCATGGACAGTCGTAATGTAAGAATTGGCAAATTGGAGCCCACAAGCATATGCGTATACCTTCTCGCACACACTGCGCATTTTATTATAAGAATTTATTTACGAGTTAATGTGAACACATCACATGAAACGGGGCCCTATGACCTTGTGGGCCCTGGGGCGACCGCCCCCTTGCCCCCACTCTGGCTCCGCTACAGCAGTAATGCGATCATAAAAACAAAGGGAGACAAACACAAATACAGCTACGTGACGGTGCGGGAGGCCACAAATCCTGAACTTGCACATGCTGTTTAATACCAACAGTCTGTTTTTATTTTTATATTTTGATTTAATGCTTTTGTCATGAAAAGATGCTGTGAATCACCTCTGGTCAGTGTAAGTTATAGTTTTTGCAACTATAGAAACTGTTACAATAATGGTTCAGTAACTTATTTGATCATTTTCATGTGTCTCCGTCACTCTTTAATCCAAATTTTTCTGTTATTGTAAAACATCTCATAGTTTCAACCCTCACCTTCAGTCTTAACCCTTGAAGAATTTCTCCGCTATGAAGACCACCTCTCAATGGCATTGGCAATTTGAAAGTAGCATTAAACTCCATCTTTAACACATTCAAAATAAACTTTTCACAATAAAGTGCTGAGAAACGCCAGTTTTGGTCATGTTGCTAAAGCACAGTCTGGGTTGTGTCCCAGGTCGTGGAGGTGGACGGCGAACTCCGAGTCCCAGTCTCTGTCGAAAACCGCCTTCAGTTGGCTCTGCAGCGTCGCCGTCCACTCAGAGTGAGGGGCATGCTGGGAAATCACCAGGCCCACTCCGGCCGTGGTCATGAAGTAATCCCCTGCCCAGTTGGACGTACCTGGGGAAGGAAACAGTCCAGTCTGGTCAATAATTGTTTCAATTTATTTCTCCTGTTTTTACTGTAAAGATGGAGAATGAGACCAGAAGAATTCTGATTAAGATGAAACCAAAAACACAGTTTCTCACCAATGTAGGCCACTTTATCAGTCACCATGTATTTGTTATGGTTGACTCTGCTGTATGGAATGTCAGACTGGTTTCCCACTGGAATAATGTGCAGTTTCTGATGGGAACAAACCAAACCAGTGGCATGTAAGAAAAAAAAATCATGGCAAGTCTGTCCTTCAGATGCGTTTCTTTGAAATGATTTCTTACTATTTCAACATGGATTCCGTGCTGAGGAGAGTTTATTGAAGCTAAAGACTGCAGGAAAGGCAGCATGGCCGGATCGGTGTCCCGCCCGCAGCTGATCAGCATCCTGATCTTCACTCTGCTTTCAAAAGCGGCCGTCCTGAGGGCGTCGTCGATGAAAGACCAGTACCTGTTGGAGCGGAAGGACATGTCAAGAGAGAGACGTGGTGCAGGAGGAGGCAGCAGTTGGAGCTGCTTCACCTCTGAGGCTTGGTAAAGACAGAGATGGGCAGGTAGTCCATGACGGCCACGTGGATGAAGTGCTGAGCCTCTGAGATGGAGGAGAGGATCGCCTCCAAGTCCAGAGTCCTGGACGGAGGACAGAACGATGGAGGAGAGGCCTGTAAGGGAGGGAAACGAGACTGTAGGTGTCAAGATTTCACTGTTTGATTAAAAAAAAAGGAACTAAAAGTCCATTTAGAGAGTCATTTAAACAGGAAGTGTTACATCCTGATACTCCTGTACTGAAGGTCACGCCATACGATCATCAACGATGCTGCAATAATGTTCTTGTCCTTCACCATTAGGTGTAACCCTCACCCTATCTTCATTTTTCAACAATATATGAATTATTTGTTGCCATTTTTAAAAGATATATTCAAACTAAAGTCCTACCTCCCGTTAGCCCCTGGTTTTAAGGTGGTTTCTCTTAAAACAAAAAAGAAGAAGTGTAAAGTGGGCTCACAGAGATGTACAAGCTGCTGGAGATGTTCCCCTCTGTGACCAGCAGGGGGCGCTGTTTGTTGACGTCAGTGTCATACTGAGCAGGCCAGGGCTGGGGCAGGGAGCTGTTGGACAGCCCCATCTCCCAGTAGGACATGAAGACCTTGTGCAGGTCCTCCGCCAGGCCGGAGCAGTTGTAGACCGCCACTCCCAGCTCCTTCACCTGGAACCCGACACGCCGGTCACTCTCCGGGCTTCAGCGCAGCCGCAGTGCAGTCTGCTGAGGCCTCACCTGCGTCAGGGCCCTCCAGTCCATGTTGGCGCTCCCAATAAACACGTGGCTTCTGTCAACGATCCAGAACTTGGTGTGGAGGACGCCGCCGGTCAGGCGTCCGAAGTTCACCCTCCGGACCCGAACTCCTGCGAGGAGAGGCGACGGGTGAGGAGGATCGAGCTCACACTCCTCTCACGAGGTCAGGGGAACGACTCCCAAACCTTTCTGCTTGAGGAATCTTCAGGTCTGTAGAGTTGTTGGAGACGGAGGGGATGCTGGTCACCACCCGGACAGACACGTTCCTGGAGGGCAGCTCCTCCAGATCTCTGAGGATGGCTCTCCCCTGACAGGGAGACACTAAATTAGTGTCTAAAACCACTAAGTTAGAAGTTTTGTCATATTTTCAGAACTTTTTTTCCACTGCTGCTGGAAGTAACTGACTTCGAACACTTGGAACATTCATGAGCAACATTCCGGCTCTCATTCACTCACAGGCTTGTCAGAGGACGAGTTCACGTTGATGTCCTCCCCAGTTAACGTCCAGTAGAAAGACACCACGTCCACCTGCTCGGTCGCCATGGCGATCAGACCTTTCCAGACCTTTTCCAGAGGGACCCCGACGGTTGCGTTGGCTTTATATTTGACATGTTGAGGAATGCTCTCCACGAGGGTCAACCTGAGGGGCAAAGCAGAGGAAGCTGCCAACAGGACTGTTTTGATGCAGTTTTGAGACACTAATCATGAATCATTGTGTTTTTGTGGATCAAAATGAAAAGAAATGTTAGTAATTTATTGTAAAAAGTGACAGAAAAGGCGTTATTTTGAGGAGAGCTTAGGTCTACTCTGGAGGCCTGAGCTATAAAATATCATCAAATTTTCCAAATTTGAACACGACTCGTTTTAAAACCGTAGTTTACATCATTTTTACTGCCCTGCATCAGACAGATTATTGTTAATGTTTGTGTGCTTTATCTGATTATGCTGATTCAATTTGCAAAAGAATACAATAGACTTTATTGTCCCCACAGTAATTTTGGGAATGCAAAGTGCAAATGCAAGAATAAGCTAAAATACTTTCATAAAGAACAAGACAGAAGAATACATAGAACAGCTATGCACTTGAAATTAAGATTCACGCAACAGATGAAGATTAGAAATACAAGTGTTGACTCTAAATGCAGTTTTGTTTCCTGTAGTTCACTAATAGTCCACCAGAGTGCTGCAACGCACTATCAAAACCACAGACCACAGAAAAACGAACTTCTGTAAAAGAATGTTGAGTATTAGGAGAGGCTGCAGGCAGAGGCAGAGCTGCCATGGTGCCTCCTCTGTAACCTGATCAGACTCTCCCTGCCTGTTTGCTAAACTTTGCTAAACTTTCAACGCTGACTGAGAGGAATCCTGGTTCCCAGTTGATTATTCAAACTTGGATCAAGTTGCAATGTCGGTCCACGACATTAATGATCAACAAATGATTTTCACACCAGGTGATGTTTCTGATGCAATATGAGAAGTAAGGGGCCGAGGCTGACCCTCAGCTGTGACCTCTGGGCAATGAACCAACTTGCTTTCTGAGCCTCTGTTTATTTACAGATCATGATCAAAACCAGCCAGTCGAGTTTCAGTTTCCTCAGAAGTGCAGGGTGGTTGAATGTGACGCGGCGCCGCAGAGGAACCGTTACCTGCACTCAGAGAGGTTGCTCCCAGCACCTTCCCCCGGCTGGATGTCGGGATTCTCAGGGGGCGGGGGTCTCTCCAGCACAACAACGGCAAGCACAATCCCCAACACCGTGAGAACGGCCAGGACCACGGCTAGAGCCACACAGCTGGTGGACTTCTGTCAGTGTGACGTTCAGGAGAAAACACTTATTTAAACAGTAGAGAGAACCTCGGAGGTCATAGTTTGATCGTGTCGTACCAGCCCGTTTGATGCGTGATCGTCATGGAGGCGTTCATACGAGGAGGGCATTTTTAATCTGCTCAACCACCAAGAATCAAACAGAAAAGATACAGATCAAAAATATGCAAGTCTGATTACATTTAGCTCCAATTTTTTGCTGCTGAAACAGTTCAAATGTGTTTTGTTTTATAGTAATGAAAGCAAAAGCGACTTACCGAAAGCAACTGCTGCCTCTTCCCCTCCAGCTGCCGGTAGAAACTGAGCTGAGCCGATATCTGAGCTGAATAAATAGATCCCAGATCTCTTCCTCTTTCCACTTTCACTTCAGCTTCTCGGTTGTGTGTTTGGAGGATCAGAGAAAGAAGACGATCGATGACACAGAGACACATATATAATGATGAAATTTATTTCTCAAAAAACAAAAACAACAATCACTGCCTAACAGCTCACACACACAAACACACACAAACAGATCAACAAATGACTTGCATTTCTGAAGAAACAGAAACTGAACATGGACAAAAAAGGGACACACGTTTGACACAGACTCAGATTTCAGCTCTCTGACTGAAACTCCTGTAACGAGGAATAAAGCAAAGATCTCATCCAGGACTAATAGCAGCAATACATTCAGGAGAAGAAAAAAAAAGAAGAAGAATCAAGACAATCAATTTGTGCTGAGTTTGTAAACAACTAGTGTACTCTGCTGCGGGACACGTCGTCTCACGCAGCCTCGGGGCACTTGGAGGTACTTCCCAGTTACAATCACATGTACAGCCTGGCCAGAGAGGAGCAGAAAAACATCCTGCTGGAGCGGGAGCTCCCTCCTCCAGCCTCTAACAGCATCGAGCGCGGGCGAGCCGGCGCGTCCCGGCTCGCAGGGACAATGTTGAACTACCTTAGTGCAAAAAGCAAGACTGAGAGGTAATCTGTAGGACGAGTAGATCTCTCAACGACCGAAAGTTACAGTTCTATGTGGTCACTTTGTCAACGTAGAGGCTAAAAATCACATCACAGGATCTCAGAGAGAAACACGCTCTGGAGGGTTGGGATGTGGTGCGATCCGTTTTTAGCACATATAGAAAAACAAACAGACAACGGTATAACATGTCATGTATCGTCTTTGGCCAGATCTCAGGAGCCGAATTCTCTCCTCAGGAATGGGAAACAACAAACAAACAAACATGTGTGAAGCATCCGCAGACAGTTCTCAAAGCACCGAGCGTCAGGAATGCCTTTAAATCTCCCATGTTGTGTTTTACAGCCTCAACCTCGGAGGGAAATGTTAACCAGAGCAAACACACACACACACACACACACAGAAAGTGGCTTGTAGCATCTGTGGAATACAGCATCAACATGTGGAGCAGAAAAAGCCACAAACTCTCTCCCCAAATCACATTGTGCCATTTAGAAAACGCCGCAGTGACTCACGAAGGAGCACTAATAAATACTTTTTACATTCTGGGAGGAATCTGCTCCACAAAAGACAAACAGGGCGAGGAGGAAATGCAGTGAGGGTTATCAGGGTTTGCAAGGACAAGCCTGCGAGTCAAAATGTAGCTTTTTCTACTTGAAACCAAGATAAACCAAATACATGTGCAAGTCAAAAAACTGAAGATCATCTAGGAGCCGGTATGAAAACCCAGCAGGTCAGAATGGAGGAATACTTGAAAGCTCTTAAATGTGCTGGATTGTTTTTAGTTTCTACTGACCAAGGACACAAATTTTCAATGAAATTCTCATTTTTTGAGATGCACCTGCAAATATCCTCCTGCCATTTGTCACTAGAAAGATTTCCGGATTTCCCTGAGATCAACGCTCAGGCTGGTTTTTCAGATGAATTAGGAAAAATTACAATGAGCTTTAAAAAGACAAAAAAAGAAATCAGCTGTATTGGTCGTATCATTGGCAAATCGTGAGGCCGATTAGTAGCACAGATTCAAGTATAGCTTAGAGGCCCTTCAGCAGGTGAGATCAGACCTGCACCTCCTCAGCGGGGGCCTGTAGTGCGGGTGTGACTGTGCTTCGTGCTGGCCTGTGGGTGTGTAGTGCTCACAGTGCAGTAGTGTTCATTGTCTGGATGTGCAGGACGACGCACTTCTGTTAATCCGGTCTCACTTCCTCCCTCTTGGTTTCTCTGACTTCACGCCTTTCTGGCACCTGCTGCCTGCGGGAGGGCGGCGTCTCACACTAGATAGCCCTCTCTGAGGTCGTCGGGGGTCACGGCCGCTCTCCTGACGCTCTCGCTGGGCCGCGGTCCGCCGCCGCGCTTCGAGACCGAGTGCACGGTCCTCCAGTCTCTGGAGGACGCCGGTTTGGAGGAGCGGGCGCCCGACGGGGAGGGGGAGTCGACGGGGGAGGCCCTGGTGGCGTCACGCTGCTGCCCGCTGGGCTCAATGACGGTGTTAATGACTGAAAACACACAAACACACCAGAGTGTTTACAGAATGAACCCATATCTAAAATAGCTTTTTTTTAACTTTCTGATCAGTCAGTGACTCACCCTCAAGCTGTTTCTGGACTCTCCTCAGTTCTTTCAATATAGACGTGATTTCCTGAAACAGAAATTAAACTTATCTCAGATATTCTGTGTTTGACTCATACACCACTTTGCATCGAATGCAGGAACTTCCTGTTTCGTGCCGAATTGTGTTACAGCTGTAGTAGAAACTCAGCGCCCGATGAAGCGCAAAGCATTTGCATTTGCAAAATGAAAATAGATAAAAACTGGAGCCGACCTTGCTTGAAGTGTTGAGAAGAGGCGCATCGTTGTCGGACTCAACCTTGGCTTCAATTTCCTCCCAGATATCCATCCGGTCCTGGAACAGTACCCTGTGTGAACGGCGACAAAAACAACCCTTTAGGATTAAATCACGTGAAGTTTTTCTGTCTAATCTACTCGGCGGATTAGATCAGTCTCTCCTCCCAAGATGATATCAGCCAGAGGATCAGTCTGTGAGCTGACGCAACAATTAATGGGATTAGATGCTCAGTGCAGTCTGGTTGTCAGACCGGATAGTTAAAGTTTGTCATCAATGTCAGATCAGGCGTGTGAACGAGGAGCGTTTCTGCTTCTCACTGGTCTCTTACTTGATTTTGTCGGCGAGCTGCTCCGTGTTTTCTCGGATGACCTCTATGATTTGGGACACAGGGTTCAGCAGCACATTGTCCACCTGCAGGAGAAAGTCCATACTTTACAATAATGTTGATCACTCAAGTTCTACAGATGAGGCGGAGCAGGCAGATGGTTTCGGACCTCCTCTCCGCTCCGATCCTGCGGCCTGGAGTCGCTCGGGGTCTGGTCACGTTCTCTTGCAGGCGCAGAACTCGGTGGGACTCTCTGGTAGTTCGACCCGGCCTCTGGAATGCGCTGAACCAGCTGGAATCACATTTTACGAGTTAATCTCAACACATTGATCGCTGTGAACCTGATTCACTCACAGCGCTGGGATTTATTGACTCCTCTGACATTTTAAAATAAGAAAAGCACTCACCTGCTCGTGAGCCGTCACTGAAGAGCCGGGCGCACCGCACTCTCCCTCGGGGTTTTGCGGATCTCCCTCGCCCGCTACGTCATGGATCTCTCTGGCTAAGATGGCCAAGTCTTTGGCCAAATCTTGACTCAATCTAACAGGAAGGAGTAACATCACAAGCAAAGCAACAGTGTTGAACACAACTGAAAACACCACACATCAATATATCTTCAGGTTTAGTGCTTATTGCAGCAATTTAACTGTTTTGTTCTGGGATCTTTCTCACCTGGCTATCTCAGCGCTGTGGGAGGACCAGCTCTGAAAGGCCTCCCCCTCGCGGTTCTCTTCCTCGGAGTCCCTGGCGGGGGGTTTGGGGCGCAGGGCGACCAGCGGCTGAGGCCGCGGCTGGTTGCGAGGGCTGTGGGCAGCTGAGGAAGGTTGGGAGCGTTTGTGTTTAGGGGTGCTCTGGTTTGAGTCGTACTCCTCGTCGGAGGTAGACGTATAGTCAGAGCCTTTCTGCCGCCTCCTGGAGCCTTGGCGCGGCGAATTTTGTTTGTGTTAGGGAGAGCAAGGACAGACAAGCCGGGGCGGGGAGGAAGCAGGAGAGAAGAGAAGAAACCATCAAAGAATCACGCCAAGAAAAAAAAAAAAAACACCACCAAGTATGTCATGGTCACCAAACACATTTCCCCAAAACAAAAGGCAGAAATATACTGTGGAAGAGCTGATCCTCAGGTCTCCATCTCACTACTTCTAACTCAAAATATCCAAACCAGCATCAACTTCCACAGCAATGACTGACAATCCACAAGTGAAAACCACGTGTACCGTGAAGTATCCATACCGAGTGGGAGGTAATCACCATTTAGTTTGAGTTAACTCTTCATTTTATGTCAAGGAAACTGATTTAGGTGAGTATAAATTCTGTTAGTGAGAGCCTCATGTCAGTAACTTTACTTGTGCTGCTTTCTTGAGCCAAAAGCAGCACAAGTACAGAAGTGAGGTCAGTGCTTTAGGGGTGTCAGTGCTGTACTTACTCGCCGTGCTGCTGGCGTATTTGGCGCTGCTGGAGCGCGTGCGGGTCACCGGGGTCTTGCCGAGCCCCGCCTTCTGAGGCCTCTCCGGAGGCTTGGAGCCCGGGGCGGAGGCCCTTCGGACGGAGCTGCCGCCGAACTCGGTGCTGCGGTTGGAAAAGCCCGTCTGCCTGCCCGCCTCGGAGTCGCTGGGCGTGTTGAAGGAGCTCGTCCGCTTGCGAGGCATCGCCAGCAGGTCCAGCCGGGACAGCTTCTTGGCCTCCTGGGGCTGCTTGGTCTGGGCGCCGCCCGCCTCCTGGGACAGCCTCTCGGTCTCCGCGCCCTCGTTGTCAGAGGCCTCTCCCAGGCGAGCCCGGCGGAGCAGAGACGCCCGGGTGGGTCTTGGGGCCGACAGGCTGTTGGCTCGGCCTAAGGCCTGAGACACCCTGGAGCTCTTGCCGTCTTCCTTCTTAAGGGGAACGGTGTATTTCTTATATATCCGATGGTTGTTGGACTCCTGATCGGAGTACGGCAAGCTCTGAGGGTCATCGCTCAAGTCCGTAGAGCCGGTTCTGCCCACACTACGTCTCAGTCCGACCGGCCTCTTGACCGACGCAGCCTTGTTCCCGCTAACGGCTCCCTGAGAAGACGGCTTCTCCGACAATGCGGACTGATAATTGGAGTCCTGACTCGTCGTACTGGCCGAAGATCTCTCTCTGTGGAAGCCGCTGGTGAACGTTTTGTTCATTGCAGTGTTGGGCTTGGTCTTGGTCTTATTGCTACGCTGGCTGACTGTGCTGGAGGTGTCCACGTCGGAATCTCCAGAGAGAGAGTCCATTACGGGAGACGACGTCGTCCCCGACTGTCCCGCTTGGAGTTTGGCCTCTAGAACGGCCAGAACATTCTCGGTCTCCTTCAAGTAAGATTGAGTATCCTGACTGCTGACTCCCTGGAACAGCCCAGGATCTGTGTCTCTGAGGGCGGGCTGGCTGGTGATGTTGGGCAGTCTGGCGTTGCTGGGACGCTCCTTGGTGAAGCTCTCCTGTCTGATTAGCTGGGAGACCACGCCCTCTTTCAGCTCGGGGCTCTGGGTCCCCTGGCCCAGCGCAGGCGCCGACACGGTGGACTTAATAGCTCCCGTGTCTGGACTGCCTCTGCGTTTGGTGAGGGTGGCTGTGGAGAAAGTCTTGGTTGCGTGTTTCGTCTCCGCCTTTGGAGTACTGGATTTTGACTCTCCTTGTTCTGGTTTGGAAGGAGACTCATCTGAGCCAATATAAAAGGAAGTAGCCTTGGATGTGTGTCCCGCAATGTCTCCACCCGGCTTCCCGTCTCTATCTGACTGTGGCGTTTTCCTCTGCTCGACGATGGAGCCGTCATCGGACCTGCTGGCGTCGCTCAGGCTGTCGGGCTCCACGTCGTCCTGCACGGTCAACCTGTGGACGCCGTCTTGAGACGCGGGCGCCTCCAGGCCCTTGTCTTCCAAGTCGAAGGTTGACTGCAGGTCGTAATGAACATGAATGCTGGGAGTTGGGGTTTCGCTCGTCTCCGCCGACGGCACCTGCGGCAGGATGCGCCGGGCTCTGGAAGCGGAGTCCGTGCTGTCGAGGTTTTGGCCGAGCATGGCCTTGTGGATGATGGTGCCTCTCGCTGCAAGGGAACGGGGTTTTTTTTTTTTTTAATGCATATTAACCACACAGGCTGAAAGTGAGCATCATTCATATTCATCAGGGTGTCTCATTATCATTTCAAATGGACTAATGTCTCGTCAGGTGGCTTACCCCCTCCTGACAGTTCCATCTGGGAAGGGATGTCAAAGAGGCCAGACGAAGGGCCAGATTCTGTGTAGCTGTCTGCCAAGCTGGCCCAGCAAGACATCCACTTAGGAGCCCCCTGTAAACCTGCACCTGAGGACGGAGCCTGTGAGAGAGAACACACACAGCTTATTTAGTGTCCTTAAAAATCATCAACACGAGAGGAGGGTGGATCATTACATGATTTCATTAAAGGAGAGTTAATATAACAAACAAAAGAAATGTGCCAAGAGCGAGTAAGACGCAGACTATTCTAATGTAATTCTGTTAGACGGGGAAAAAAAGGAAACGACGACGAACCCAGTCCCCAGGAGAGAAGAAAGAGGTTAATCAACAAATTAAGAGGTGGAAGCAGAGGAAACGCCAAGAAAGCAAATCAAGGGAGTAAAATACGCTGATTCTGCATTTAGATACTCCCAAATTTTCCTCATTAAGTGTCTTATAATACGTGTTAAAATTGTGATTTGTTCATCCGTTTACTGAATAATCCCATCGTGAGCAGGAAGTAAAACCTCCACCAGACTGTCCCTGATCTGGAGCTGGCCTCACCTCCCCACTGCCAGTCTGCCTACGCTGCTCCCTGCTCTGAACAACAGGACTAAATGCTGACGGTGTTTCTGGTTCTCTCAGGTTCGTCCGCCCGGGACTCTCAACACCAAACACCTGTCAGGGACAGAGCAAGGCAAGTGGATAAATGCGAAAAAATAAGGTAAGGAAGCGCCCGTCCGTGGTTACATTAGACCAGGACTGGACTTTCTTCACAGAAGTAAAGGAGATTGGTGAAAAGTGAGGTCAGCGTGTCTCCTGTAAGGCTGAGATTTTAAGCCACTGAATGCAAATCTAACGACTTGCCTGGTCGATCTTGCCCCGGGCCTCTTCCAGCTCTTTATCCTGCGCGTCTGCTTCGATGGTGTACGTTCCCGCTTCGCTCAGAGTGTCGTCCTCTTCGTTTTTCAGGCTGTCTCGAGGGCTGCTGACCTCCTGGCTTTGAGGTGCCGGGGGCGTGACGGGCACCTTGAGGGGTACGGGTTTACGGACGGGGGAGGAGGTCTGGGGCTGGTGGTGAGCGTCTGACTGAGGAGGGCTGCTGGAACCGCGGTCACTCTGGCATACCGCTCCTGCTCCCGTCTTCGCCGCTTTATGAGAACCCGAAGAATTCTTCTCCCAGGTCGCTGCCAGATTATTCTTCGCTTGTTTGAATAATTCGGCCGTGAACTCCTGGGCGAGTTTAGATTTCCGGCCCACGCTGCTGAAGGGCCTCGCTGACGGAGACGACGACGAGCGGGACGAAAAGCCCGTGCTGATCCGGTCTTCCGTCTTCTCCCTTCGGAGAGAGCCGGCTCTCTGGGGGCCGGAGGAAGCGGGGCCCTTCAGGGGGATCGTGTATCGCTGCGTTGCAGGAGTGGAGGAGGGCTGAGGCGGGACTTGTCTCTCACTGGTTGGGTTTGCGCTCTTCTTGGATTTCTCCAGTTGATGCCTGAGGCCCGGCGGCTCAGGTGGAGCTCCATTATTGGTGAAGGACTGAGAGCGCTTCTTTCTTGGGTTGTCATCAAAAAATTCAATGACAAAGGCTTGATTGGGATCAGACTTGCCAAAGTCCTGCTGGGAATGAGACTCCAGTGAGGAATTCAAAGGTTCCTGCGGGAACTCGGGAGAGGGAAAGCGTTGTGGTGGAGAAGATCTCAAAGTTTGTGGGGAAACCTGGGACGTCATGCGAGTGTCTGCTTTGAGAGAGTCCTTTCCGTTGATTTGAGGGTGTCCCGAATCGCTGTAACAGCCATCTTCATCGTAGTTTCCTGTTTAAGAAATAACTAGAAGTTAGAACGTAGTTCCCACTAAAGCTAGTGTTTGAACAGATATCGAGCTTTGGGGGACTCACCTGTATTGATCCTCAGGTGCGACGGGTCGCTATTTGTGCTGTATAAGTCTTCAGCCTGTGACTTTCTCCTCATCATGCTAGCATTGCTTTGGACCAGCCAATCAGCAACCTTGCTTTCTGCTGAGACCACCTCAGTGGGTGTGCTAACCACCTCCGCGGGCGGCTGCTTTCGCTGCTGGCGGAAAGAGAACTTGGTGACGTGGTCCTTGATTTTCATTTTACCTGGAGTGCATTCGTCGAACTCTATAGTGAAGGAGGCGTGGCTCTGGACCACAGGGGGGGTGGGAGTGGCGGGGAGGCACTGAGCGGGGTCTGAGGTGTCTTTGGTAGGAACCTCATGAACCTGCGTCTCAGGCTTCTTGACAGGCCGCTGCTGCTGCCGCTCCTTCGTCGGGATCTCGAAGTAGCTGGGCTCCCGGCGGTAGGCGAAGATGGACTTGGCCTGACTGTCCGACAGAGAACCGTTGACCTCATATCTCGACGAGTCTTTAGCGAGCTCTGTTCATCAACGAAAGGACAAAGTACTTAAGTGATCCTGCCTAACCTGTACACAAATAATCTACATGTCCAGGTACTCGGAACCCAGAGAAATCTCCAAATTAGCCATTAAAACAATTCCTGGAAATAAGAGCCACAAAAAACATTCGGCCTCCAGCTATTAGGACGAGAAAACAAATCATCCTTCATACTGGATGCCAGTTGGAGGGGGCCAAATATCACTTTGGGGAGCTCAGAGTCCAGCGGAAAGCAGCTGAGAGGGAATAATCTGTCTCAGTCTGGGCAACATGAGGAGAACAATCACCCCTTCCTCCCCCTCTGTAACAGCTTAGAGGGTCATAATCCATCACGAGGCCGACAGGCACTGCCCACTGGACGGGCACAGCACAGCCTGGCCGACAGGCCACAACTGGCAGCCAGAGACCTGCTCTGGGCTTAGCACCATCCATCCATCCATCTCTCAGTGACCCACAAAGAGCATCAGACAGCAAGGCAACAAAACGCCTGTCAAAACCACTTAGGATCTAATTCATGCAGCTGTGAAGAATATAAGACACATCGTCTGACCTGGAGACTCCTGGTCCGGCGATTTCCCACCTCGGTTGTGTTTTTTGTTGGCTGGGTCGTCGTCGTCCCCCCACCAGGACGGCTGGCCGTACAGCGGGGTGGGCTTGGATATCGGAGAATCCGTGGAAGCTGGTAGGAAACACAGACACACCATCAGACACAAACAACCCGAGAATATACACAGCCTTTCGTAATTATAAGCCAATGTTTACTTGTTAGTCACAAGACGAAACCATATGGTGTCAGGTTTTCGTGTTGAGACAACAAAAGGTTGCACAACATGAGAGTGCAGTCATAATGTTACACTACCGGGAGCCTCAAGGTTTGTTCCTTTTCCCCACATATTCTCCTGACACAGCGATAGAACTGAGGGTCAAACTGTGATAACTGCACCACAGAAACCACAAAAATACATAATCCTTCCCCTGTGAGGATGACACAGATAATCCTAATCTTCAAAAATAAATAAATAAATAAATAAACACGGGGGGGGGGGGTGCTGCAGGGTAATCGGTGCACCGATGCACTGAAATCAGAGCTTCTTGCAGAAAGTATCTCTGAATCTGGTCCACACATGTCGTCCAGCCCATACAGCACTAATCTACAGATAATCTGGAAGCCGCTTTTTGACTGATGGATAGAATAAACAGGCACTCTGGAGTTTAAAGGGGAGGCAGCCCGATCCCAAGCATTAACGGTGTTCGCTGAAGACAAATTAATAGTGTTCACATCGGCGGTGAAAGTTCTGGCTCCAGACCAATGCTGGGAAAGAAAGAAAAGTAAACATCGGACGTCAGCAACCCGGCTGCTGAAAACAGTCCAAGCTCAGTTTCTGAGGTGGAATATCTACTTATTAAAACCAACAGCTAAAGAAACTGTATTGACCTGGGTATCATCTGTTCTCTCCGTAAAGAGCTACAGGCTTTAAATTTATCAACAAATGGGCCGGAAAAACTCCCCCCACCCCACTACACAAGCCTGACATGCAATAATCCCCGATGCCCTGCATACATTTTATTCCAGTCATTTGCAGATCCACCAGAATGCTTTGAAACAGCATCTCGCCGTTCTGTTGTAGCAATAAAAGTACAGACTAAACGTGATTCAATAACGACACTTTGGTTTTCAGAGGCCTGACACCGAGTTCAGACAGCAGCGTTCACACAGAAACCAGGTCAGAGTTAATTTTACACACTTCGCAGACGGTGGAAACGCCCCAAGATAACACACAGACTCGAGAACCAGAATATTAACAAGTTCTTTCCACGAGCTCAAATCTCCTATTTTGGCTTAAGAAAACACCAGAAGTGGACTAAGCATAAGCTGAGTCATGTTTAGGTTAAAGTTTTATGATTGAGCAAAGTCTACAAACTTCCCAGGTGATAAATAACTCCGTCACAACAAGGATTAGAGTTATATGTACGCTCCTGTCCGTTACTGAAGAGTTTGAACAGTTAACGTCATGCCTCCTTTCTAAATACTAAACAGCCGCGGGCGCTGGCAGAGTGAAGCAGGTCTGGGTGAGTCAGCCACTGTACGAGAGCGGAGACCGGCCCTGCAGACAGCTGGAGGGCTGGACTCCCTCCACATCCTGTACAGCTGCAGGGGGAGAAGCGGCGAGGGCACGCAGAGGATACACAAAGAGCCCTCTCACAGCACCAGCGACACCAGCTTAGAAATGTCTGTCTGATCAGAAGGAAACTCACAGCTATAAAAGGCAATCCGACTCTCAGAACGGCTGCACCTTACATTTACTCTATTCACTGCTGGTTTGTGGATTATGAATATATTTTTTTGGACTTTTTGTTTGTTCTCTAGTGTCACGTAATGCTAAAAAAAATTCAGAAGTAGTATTAAACTGAGCTAAAGGACAACAGCAGGGTTGTCAAATAACATTGAGTTCAGGAGCCACATTCAGTCCAGTTTCATGTCTAGTGGGCCGGAGAGGTAAAATCATGAAATGATAATCTTCAAATTTAAACATTAACATTTTCTTCATTTTTGTGCAGAGTATACATAATGAAAATGTCAAAATTTCAACAATTACTAAACAAAACGACTACAATCTCAACATAAAATCGGTCTAAATGATACATTCTCGGACAGAACAGTGTAATCTCCCAGTTAGCAGCGAGGCGACAATCTTTCAAGGCAGCATCTCCGATATGTCGGCTCTCAGCGTCGTGTTGTGTCTGTTCCTCTTATTCATTCTTTCATGTTTTCTCTGAAGTTTTTACCATCTGCTTCGTTGGTTTGGAGCTTCTTGCTGGCCAGTTTTGGCCCACGGGCCTTATGTTTGGCTCCTCTACGAGAGGAAACTTCACATTTTCCTCTGAGAAGGAATCTTCACTTCACAACAACAATCCCGCAGTACTTCACCCTCCGGTCAAACTACTGAAGCCAAACAGAAAACTGCATGAATTCCAAAGTCTCACAGCAAAGAAAACAGCAAACAGCTTCTAAACATGTGTTCCCTTAAATAAACAAGCTTAGAAGGAGAAGTCTTTCTCTGTAGTTGGTTATCTGCTAAACGTAACACACAGCACCTCTTTTCAGCAGCTCCTGCAACACAAGTGCGTCTTTATTTTCTCAGACATACTGTGAAATGCTGGCCTTATCTACATGTGGCTGCACATTTAGCAGAACAGCAGACCGCCGTTCGGTTATCTCAGAGAACAAACAACACTGAGTGAAGGCAGCAACTACGAAACACGAGTGTTTTCAAAGGATTACAAAGGTTCGCCTCGGAGCCGGGTGGAAACACAGTCGCTCTGAGATCCTGGGAAGAGACGTACGGCCGAAAACAAAGATCAGGAGTGTTCCGGTTCAACAACAGGGCCGTAAGTTACTACAAGCAGCTCTGGAAAAATCCCATTTTAGGCAGTGGCATTTTTCTCTCTGCGCTCACAGAGCTGATTACGAGGCAGAAAAAAAAACAGAAAAATGGCTCCATCAACAACAGCTGGAAGAGGTTTGAAAGAAGTGTGAATGAACTTCATTGACAAAACTCTAAATTCCTCGACTTCTTCCACTGTGAAACATGATTTACCCAAGCCTTCTGAGAGCAGAGAGAGGGAACATTCACACATAACCAGCAACAAGTTGGCAGAAAAAAAAAAAAAAAAACCCTCTACGGTTTTCTAATTCCTCTTCTACACGTGTTGACCTATCATGAGCGTGCTTGGCAGCACCCCGCCTCTGTGGCCGAGGGAGATAAGGCCGCTCGTCCTTAACTCCTCACCCCTCGGCCTGGCCGTGACGCCCTGACTCATGTTCACACACATCCTCACAATCCTCCAGGTCTATTTCTCTCCCCGACGCCACGGGGATTGCCTCTTCGGCTCACATGGCGGCCTTAATCTCACACCATGGAAGCTCTTAATCAAAGCGGCCGTCCCATCGGGGGCCCGGCGGCCAGAGTCACGCCGCACATGGACACAAAGACTTCCTCTTCCTCGTGAGAGTGGACGCAATATTCAAATCCTCCTCAGTTGAAGCACTTCCTCTCCCGGCAGCATTAACAATCAGGCCACTTCAGCCACCAGCGGAGCCACATCCTGCTGCCGAGCGCACGTCTGTTCACCTGTGAGGGACTGGGCTCTGCGCTCCGGCCGGTCCTGCTGTTTGACGCTGTGAAGAGCGTCTCTGCTCTTCTCTGGGCTCTGGAGGGATTGCTTCTCCTTGGCCTTGGCCTCCAGGGCTTTAATGCCGAGCTGCAGCTGGCTGGTGTACTTCTCATGCTGTACACACACACAGACAAAGACAGATGAGGGGAAACAGGATGTAGATTATCTTCTGCGCACAATCAGTATGCAACTGTCCTTGTAGATTCACCAGAGACTCCGCTGTCTTTCATTCAGTACTCCTCTGCTCTGTGTCAACACTCACTTCAAACTATTTACATTATTTGCCTTCTGAATACCGGAGATTAAACCGAAACTGTCCTGCAGAGGATGTAACAGTTTGGCTTTAATTGCTTGAGTTGCACTTGACTGTATCCAAGGTGCAATATAAATAGAGGTTGTATAAACGCGTTACGTCACATTTAAAGTGTTACACAGATAAAGCCGCATGTTGTGAAATCAGCGCTATTATTCAATGCCAGAAACATGCAAGATATTAATAAAATAATAAAAGAATCGATCCTAAAATGCAGTTGACCTCGGTCTGTTCCTTACTTTAAGAGCTTCCTCGGGGACCTTGTGTTGACTCCTCTCCAGGATATACACGTGGGCATGTAAGCAAGGAGTTAAAGTCCAACGGCGAGCGTTTAATCATCTCAATCTCCTTATATATTCACACTTCAGCATCGAGGGGAAGGACACACCACATTTGCCAGGAAAAGGGATTAGAAGGACACAAATCTACCACTTAGAGCATGGCGGCGGTGCTGCCTGTGCACCATCTCCTCCACTGGATCTTCTCCTCTCCTGCTGTTCAAACACACTCCTGTCTTCAGGGAAACACTCCTTAAAATAGAAATAATACATTACACTGCCAGTGTTAGTTTCTGAGGAGAGGTTTTTTTTTTTCTTCAATATGTCGTCGCTCTAATCAGTTTCAACTTGTTATTATGTTTCACAATCCACAGGTTTCAACTAGGGGTCAAAGGGCACAGGAGCTTTTCTGCCCACAGTGACCATAATCTGAACCTCCTGACTGAAACATTACAGGGGATTAACATACCGATGGAGGGAAGGAGCACAGAGGAAAGGGGGAAAATGTAAACGGAGCGAGCGAAAAGCAAAATCACGCCACTTCCAGGCTCGATTAGAATTTGAAAAAAGGATATCATAACCAAAGCGGATGACATCGGACAGTTTCAGGGTGATGTACGTCTGGTCCGGGATCCTCAGGTCGTTCACAAACGTCTGAAAGAGAGAGGAAAAAGCTCATCAGGCTGTTCACCAGTGACAGTAAACGTGCCGGTAACACGCCTCATGGCGTGCACCCGGACTCTGTAAGGTGCTTTTCCCACATGGAGGTAATCTATCAGCACCTTGAAACTCTGAGGAGATTATGCTGCTGTGCAAAGGCAGTCGCAGCTCCAGAAGAGTGCCTTGAAGGTCAGTGGGGAAATAAATAAAGACAGTTCACTAATCTTCTGCTTCAGTAAACAATAACTGAGAGTCCACGTCTCATTTTTAATTACTACATGTGAAGAAATGAGACCAAGGTAACAGTGGGAGTGTTTCCAGTTACTGTTCTGCTCTGATTAGTTTGGCTGCGGTTACCAGGGCCAAAAGGAACGCTCTCTGAAAACAATGACTGGTCTCTCCCTCCGCTCCACTCCGGATTACGGCGGCATAATGGTGCAGCCGAGTGGCAGCAGCGCCGTGCCGGGAGAGGGAGAGGGGCTGCGCGGCGAAACACAGGGTCCGGGCCAGCAGGGAAAATCTCTACATTGTTGCTGCTCAACCAACCGCCTAACACACACACACACACACACATACATACACAGGAACACAGACTGTGCTCAGTGTGTGCAGTGTCGGGGACCTGAGGCAGGAGCCTTCAGGGAGTTTCCACCGGGCAGGTGTTGTGGACTCGCTCACCCCGTTCAGGCTGCCCAGGTCCTTCACCATGTGCTCGTCCGTGTTCAGGTCGTAGTTGATCACGGCGTGCTGCTTGTCCACGCTGCGAGACTGCAAAACAATCAGGAGGATGAACGGTCAATGCCGTAATGCAGCATTTCCAACAGGAAGGTGGCATAGTCACACAAACTGTTCAGCCTTATCACTGATCATTAGGCAGGGTCAGAGTGTGACTTTCATTATCAATAAATCGCAGAAATCTCACTCATTCAGTGTGATTGTAATATCACTTCTGAGTTTTAAATGCTGTGGTAGTTGGATCTAAATGACTTCATCTGCGTGTTTTTCCTCTTTTCCTGAGAGAACTATGCTTCTGTCAAACAGCTGGCACACTGACTGAGTGGATCAGTGCGACTCGCTCGCGCTCTCTTCTCTGCTCATTAGCCGCTCGCCTCACAGTCACATAAATCACAAAGAGCGAAGATGACTGCCAGACTCATTTGGAAAATCACCACCGCCCTCCGCCGCGGCGGTCGCACCCAACCTCTCGCCCCGGAGTCGTAGTAGAACAGCAGCACTGAGAGCAACGAAAAAAACTTTAAAAGGTTGTGAGGACACAGCTGCCTGGAAACACGCAACTGAAACACTGTTCTGCTTCTTCAAATTACAGCTCGGGGACACAGATTCTGATCGAACAAGCAGTTGTCATGGAGGGTCCAAACACCGAAGACAAAGCTGTGATATTTGATAGCATTCCACTTCGACTCTGCTTTTCAAACCAGATTCTCCCGTTACAGTCTGAAAAAAATGCACTGAGCTCGCTGCACAAAAACCCCAAAACATTCAGGGTTTGAGAACAATTTAAGTCAGGAAGTCAAGAAGCAGCCCTACACAGAGCCTCTAAAGAGAAAAAAAAAAAAGTCTGCATCATGTCAGCGTTCACGAGAAACGGAGGTTTTTCTTGGATGTGGCGACGCCTAAATTTTGGACAAACGTTTCAATATGACTGGCTTCTGCAGCTGGCAGGGCTTCTCTCAGCATAACACACAAACTGAGGAAAGTCTAAACGGCAGCATTCCTGCCTCACTGGTCTAACTATAGGGTGAAAAGAAAGTGGGAGGGAGGATATTAAGGGAGACCGCGGACGGAAAAACAACACAGCGGAGCGCGTTAGTCACGTTTTCAGCTGTCAGGGGAACACGCCGTCACCGGGTAACGCTCTCACAAAGCATCTAAAGAGCCCCCCCCTCTGCTTTTTCACATATTTGTGTGTCTCCCTGCCTTGTCGCGCTAATGCAACACGCTCCGGAGATTCTTCACAGGTTATTGGAGATTGCAGCCGGCGCTCCGCCGGTGTTTGCCGTGTAAACGTCGACCGGCGGGCCGCTCACCTGCAGCATCAGCTCGCAGTCGTCCCGGCCCACGAAGATCATCTCCCGCGGTAACCTGTGGCGCGTGCCGGAGCTGCTGACCAGGAACCACGACGTCACGCTCATGTTGGGGCCCCGAGTCAGGATCTTCTTAGCATCCTGGCGAACGGACACGAGTGGAAACATTCAGCGAAAAGAGATACAACTTCAGCAACTCTCAACAATGCTGCAGATCCTGTAAGGGCTACGACAGTGAAAACTTGCTTTAAAGTAGAGATCAGTGAGGGGAAGTGAAGTATCCACCTCACCTAGACCTGTTTGTCCAACCCATTCCGGTCTGACTGTGTCACCGCAGGAGTCAGGCTGTTAAATAACCGCTGTTGCAATCAGGTGTGTAAGTGTAAATAGAGATGAGGAGGGAAGAAAAAGGAAACAAACGCCTCGAACATTCTGCATGAATGGCTATTAAATGTCATCTTCATTGTAGTAGCGTCTTTACTCAGATATGTCATATTACAAAGGTTGTTGACCTCCTTCCTCATCTCCAATTTGCTAAAGCATTACAGCGAGTCTGAAGGACACGCCTTCACTGGGCAACAGAAAAATGCAGGACCCTAGATCAAGGGGTGTCAAACATAAGGTTTGTGGGTCAAAACAACAAGCAACAGACTCAGATTTCACTGTATTTTGCATCAGAAGGCATCATTAAGATTGACTTTATATCAAGATTGCAGTAATCATTCAGTTTTGTGAAAATATAGCCATTTTCATTACATACACTGCAGCAGAAGAAAAATTTACAGTTCAAAGGTTTTTAGCACTTTTTTTACTGATCCAGAAAACTCGAGGTGACACTGTGGCTGCTGAACTTTAAAGGGTTTGACGCTGCTGCACTCCACAGTTTCACAGGTCTGTCTGGAAGGCGTCTCATTAGGTTTTCTTTCACACGTGTAACTATAATTTTGGGAAGGTCAGAGCCTCAGGTCACCTCTGTGTGACGTCCGTAATCTCCAAGTAGGAGGCAGACTCCAGGTCTGAAGCTGCTTGTAAAGGAAAAAAAAAAACATCCAGTACAACACAATGGAGGACAAAGAATGTGCATGAACTGAGGATTTGGAGTAGCGGCTTTTGAAAAAGCTGCTGATCAGCCCTGCACAATGTTCAGAAGGAGTTTTCCTCTCCAAAGCTACACTGATGTGAACAGCTGTCATGACAAAAGTGAGATCTGATGGATTTCTGTCTGAAGTTGAAGATGTTTCATTTTACTCTCAGCAAGATGGACTATTGGGACTAAAAAAAAAAAAAAAAATCCATCAAACAGCTTCATCTGTTGCAGAGTGCTGAGCCCAGGCCAAAAGTCAGAGCAGATTACAGCAGATCCTCTCTCCTGGGTTTATTGTCAGTCATCTGAAAAGCACTGAATTGTGCCGAATTATTATATTATTGTGATGATCAGCAACACATATTATTGGGGTTTTTAATGTGTGAGTTGCTGCAAAGCAATCCCACTAATGTTTATAATCACTTGTCACCTTGTTTATAATGATGCCAAATGTGATTTCGCTGTTAAATTTCCAGGTGAATAAACAGCATTTCAATAAAAATCAAGAAAAACAAGAAACGTAACAAACGTGTAGATCAGATAACATTTTATACAGAGTTTCTACATACAATATGCTCCCCACCAGATAATGACATAAACTAAGACAGGGTCCATTAAAAAAAAGCTAAATAATGTAGTTTAAATGGAACTTGTTGGAAACCTGTTGCAAAGTGGCGCCAGTGAGTCAGACTGCAGGTGAAGGTGTTGCTTCCTGTACCCTTGGCTAACAAGACAATATTGTGGAAAAACACCGTTTAAAACGTGTTTCTGTGTCACGAACACAGCGCCGGTGTTCGTCTAAACACCCCGGAGACAGCGGTTAATCTGAAGCTGGGGTTACAGAGAAGTGGTGGCCGGTGATCGTTGTCGATGTTTGGCTAGCGTCTCCCCCCGTGACGAGCCTCCTCCCGCGGCGGGACTCACCTTTAAAGCCTTCTCCGTCTTACTCCTGAGGGAAGCCAGCGTGGCTCACGTCCCGGGCGGCCGAGGCTTGACGAGACGCGGCCGCGGCAGGTTGCTGTGGACAGGTAAACGACGTCCACACCCTCCTCTTGGTGCTCCCCTGCCGCCGCCGCTGCTCCTGCTGCTGGCTCTCTTCCTCTGGGAATGAAGCTCTCCTGACGCCTCCGCAGCGGCAGCAGAGAGCGGAGAGCAGCCGAGCAGCCACACGGTGACGCAGCCTGACGGCCAAGGCTGCCCGATCCGAGAGGGGCGGAGCGCGAAGACCTCTCACTCTGTCCCGGATCAGCAGCCTGACACACACCCGTCAAGGCTGTCCGATCAGAGAGGGGTGGAGAGGAGAGCGAAGACCTCTCACTCTGTCTAAGATCCACCTGCTCAAAAGCACGAATAGAATAGAATAGAATAGAAAAGAATAAAATTTCTCCATAAACCCCATTGTAAAGTCTTTTTAACGTTAAAAACACAGTATGGAAAGTTTTTAATATATATATATTGTGTTGTAAATCCAGCATTCAGTGCAGGGGTGTCAAACATATTTTAGTTCAAGGTCCACCATTTCATCATGAGTGGACTGGACTGCTAAAATAGTGGGATAATAAACTTCAAATTTAAACTTTAAAGTTTTTCTTTGTTGTGGCACAAAGTGTATGTGTTGAAACTGTTTTTTTTTTTTTTTTTTTTTTTTTTTTTTTTTTACAAAGTCAAAGCATCATAAGGCCAATTTTGACACCCTCTGCTGAAAAACACAGCGAAATGTGAGAAAGGAGAGAAGACAGCCTCCCTTACTGAAACTGGTTCCACATGGCAGGAGGCTGAGGTCAAGTTTAGGATAGAGGATGATGTTAGGCTTGGAGTAAAGATAAAGACTAATTTTAAGCTTAAAATAATGACTGGTTAGGATGTGATTTTATAGAGGGAGAGCAAGAGAGAGAGAGGGACAGAGGGTATAGAGGTCAGATGAATAGTGCGAGGGAGTCAGAGCCAAGGGCCACGAGCAAACACAACTGTTGTGTCCACTGCTCAAGAGATTTGCTTCAAAAAATTAAAGCTTTCTTTGACAATTTGTTGATGGCTGGATAGGCCAGATTGGAGCCTCCTGTGGGTTGGTTTTGCCACATGGGCCTTATGTTTGGCATCCTTGATGCCATCTGCTCTCAGTCCCGTGGTAAATATGTAAGATAGTAAGCACAAAAAACTCTGGAACTCTTGGTGATAGCAAACTAATAATACTAATAATAATAATAAAATAAAACAATGACTCAATACTCCCACCTGTTGCTGAAAATTTTAATTTAATCTATAATATGTTTTCTTCAGTACATTTTTCTACATTTTAATGATGAGTATCATTTCTCATGTCTGGTCACTTTTCAAATTTGGATGATTAATCAATATCAATATTGATATTGTATTGTTATTCTTGTTCTTATCATTTTTAATAAACTATGTTTTCAGGAGTAAACAAGAAAATTAACTGGATTTAAATACTGAAGACAAATAAAATCTTCAAAATGGACTGCATTAGAATGGTATGTGTTTTTTAACTTATTACTATTATCTGCTATCAAATGCACCGTCCTTCATCCTACGCTTTGTTTTGTGTCAAAACTATAGCGCATCATAGTTTTATGTTTCTATATTTGGGTTATCTATCATTTTTATTTGTTTGGATCAAAAATACAGTAAAACACATCGATACCAGAGCAAATGACTAAAAACACCCTGATCTACAGAGAGCAAATAATGAATAAAAATAAATACAGAGACATAAAGAGAGAGAAGTCTGATGATTTATAAAAACACAGTTGTAGGGAAAAAATGTTACTTGAAGTTATACTGAGCTTTGCTAAGGCAGTGTGTTGAATTTCTGGCCCACATAGAAATTATAATCCAATACACTTCTCTTTGAAAGTGAAATAATTCTGAGACCATCCGCTAGATGGCGCTCCAGTTCCAGTTTACAGCAAATATATACATTCTTCATTTACTCTGAACATGTTGAGACATGAGAGCTTTCAGGGAAAGTAAATATTTGAGCCATGTTTGTGTTTGTGTGTGTGTGTGTGTGTGTGTGTGTGTGTGTGTGTGTGTGTGTGTGTGTGTGTGTGTGTGTGTGTGTGTGTGTATACACCTGTATGCACTGGATTCTGTTATCTGTCCTCAGAAAACATGCCAGCGTAAATCAGTGTTGAGCTATAAGAAATAACAAAAAAGTCTTTTTGTTTAAGTTTACCTGTCAAAACATTTGTAGTTGTTCGTTTTAATATTAGAGATTAAATTATGTTTCAAGATTTCAGGACTTTGAAGTTATCATCAAGCACTAAACTGACCAAAGACCTCAATGTCTGCCTTAATGATTCACTATATATCATACATTTTTCTCAATATATTCATGTATGATTATTTACACACTTTTGGTGCCACCACATTACTATTTATTGCGTTATTGGCACAAAATATTAACAGTCACTTACAGCATAGCACATATTTAAAATGATAATGAATTATTAACGTGTCCACTGAAAGGAATTAAATACCTTCATCATTTAAAGCTCAGAACAGATTCCATCCCCTGGTTGAATTGTTGGCGGTAAATGTCTCAATGTCTTTGTCTCAATTTGAATTTAACTAATTAATCACTAAAAAAACATCTAAACTTATTTAAAAGAGCTAAATTGAAGACATTTACTCGCTACTGCCACCTAATGCATGTATTTAGTATTGCTTACATTTTACATACTGCACCTTTGACCTTTAAAATTGTAATTTCTTAAATTTGATTGAGATAAGAGCGTTTTCATGTATTAATCTGATTATCCTCCTCTTAAGGACTTATATTTATCTAGATTTCATGTCTACCAGCTTCTCTTCCCTCCAGATTTGCTTCTGGTCCAAGGAAGAAATGAAGTTTGGCTTGCAGGCGGAGTGTGAATGACACGCTCCTCACACAGCCCGGCGCTGCGTCCCCCCCTGGGGGGGCAGGCTGGTGGCAGAGCCGCCCCCCCCACTGGCTCTGTTCGGTGTGTTTTGGGCCGTGCAGCTGGAGGCGGGCGAGGTGCGGCTGTCAGGTGAGCGCCACACTGGGCCAAACCCGGGCCTCGCCGTGTGATGCTGAGCTCCGCAGCTGGCCAGGAGACAGACTGCGAGCCCTGGCTGTCAACATCTGCTCCAGAGACCGTACCATCTGCCCGGCGGCCCGGGGGGAGCCTCCCTCCTCGGCTCAGACCAGCTGCAGAGCCCCAGACGTGGACCCGAGCAGAAGCAGCGAACACGGGCCAAGACACAGCCAGAGCCGCCGAGCGCTGGAGCATTCGTCTCACACACTTAGCTCCTGTATTTGTGGTGTGTGACCACAGCCTGGCCAAAACTAACAAAACTCAAGCTTTTACTGATTTCTTTTCATTTCTGATTAAACAGATGTATATCAAATAAAGAAAAAAAAAACAACACATCCTCTGTTAAGACCTTTTTATTTCATCAATTTGAAAGAAACACGTAAAAACAGTGTACAAAGTTTATATTATTTGTTTACTAAAGCTGGTGTCCTCAGTCTCGGGAATACGGGAAAGGCAGGTACAAAAAAAAAAAAGGCGAAATAAAAAATAAGTATAAAATGAATTTCCCTATTATTTTCAGAATGTGACGGCAAAAGGGTGAGTGTGCATAGGAAGAAGTAACAGATTTCAAACACTGAGCAAAAAGGTTCGCAAACGATTGAAGAGAAACAATACCATAAAAAAATTACATTCAATAATGTATGATGCATTTTTTTAAAGGAAAAAACAAAACAAAAAGATCATCTTATTTTAAAGTCTGAAGTGCTTTTGGAAAATCTAAGCACACTTTAACTCTCAGAGTTTCTCCTCAGCCGTCTTCAGCAGGGAAGAAATCATTCAAACAAACAAATCTTTATTTTGTATCCACAACATCTGAATTTATATTAGAAATTAATGTAATTTAGTCTTTACCAACCACAAAGTACAAATCCAAATACAATCATTTTTGGGCAGCAAAGTGCATATCATTGGCACAGTGAAACTCGTTTTCGTTGATGCTGGTCTCGTATAAATAACTCAGAAGCTCGTGAATGGACACAAGTCCCCTAAAGTAGCAAAAAAAAAAAAAAATCAAAGATGACTCTGTGTGCGTTTCCCCCCGAAGCCCAGATGGTTTTGCAAAGTATTCCTAAAGAAGCACGTCTTGTTAAAGAGACCTCATTGAGGCTGCAGTAAATGCACTGGGTGGAGAAAAAAAATTAAAAAAAATATCCACCCAATTGTGTAACTGTACATGGAGGAAGAACAACCCAGAGGAGAGAAAGGTCTCTGCAGGGTCGCTGCCAGTGACCCCGATCAGAAAGGAAACCAGGAGGAGTCTGCAGCACAGCATCGAGATCATAGAAAGGCATCAGGAAGTAGAAGCACGCACTTTAAGGGCTGCTGGAGAAGCTGTTGATTATCCCCGACGGGAAACTGGGGGGCGTCTCACAATGACTTTGTTGGGCAGACGGCTACGAGAGGAATTCACTGCAGGCCGGCCGTAATGATTAATCAGGCTGCGTTCCCCGCATGTCTGTCATTCCTCACATCACTGGATTGCACAAATGGTTTCTCAGACCCGCCGTGGCGCGGCGCGATAATACGGGAGGCCGGCCGGAGCCAGGTTTCCACCCCGACGTCCAGAGGGTGGCATTCCAGCCTCCGTGGAATCGGCCGCGGGTTACAACACATACGAATGCAGGAAGATTGACTTTATTGGATAGGATACATTCACTTGTAGCGCCAAAAATGTCTGAATGGACTCAGGGACAAAAACAAAAATAAAAACAAAAAAAATGGATTTATCACCCACTCATACAACACACTCTCTGCTCACATGATGTTTTTTGGTCCTCAGCATGCCTAACTCTCTATTTGAAATGTTTTTTAACGTAATAAATGATACCTCTCACAATCAATATATGTTTTAAGTGACAGCCTAATTCGGTGCTTACATTTCCCCGCTCATTATGGCGTATGGATGCCCGCTCAGTATACAACATAAGGACCAGGAAATGCAGGGTAGTGTTATCTCCGTGGTCGCTCTCCTAAGGCCACACAGAAAGACCACGGCCATCTTTGTTTTGTATTTCCTCCTTCCTGTGAAGGCGGGAGGCAGAAAAAAAAAAAAAAAAGGGGGGGGGGGACAACATGCAGATTTTGAGTGTTGCGTCCAGCAACAGCATCTGCAGACAATGCCGGGAGGACGGGGGGGCCGCGGCCCCGCTCTTCTGAGAGTGCAGTCGGGTGGGGTGAGGGGAGATGGGTGGGGCCGGAGGAATGTTTGAGACTGGATCAGGCCGTCCCGCTGGCAGAGTAGGAGAACTGGGGGAAGTGGGGTCTCCGCTCGCTGTCGAAGGACTCCATACTGTCATCTGGAGGGGAAAAGACAGGAAGACTTTAGAGAAGCGACAGGGCCTTCGTCCTCTGTGTTTTAGCTATCCCTTGTCTTGAATCAGGGGTCTCAAACATAAGGCTCGTGGGCCAAAACCAGTCCACGAGCCGTAGGCTCTGTGTCAAGCAGTGTCATCTGTTTGACACTCTTGTCTTAAATCATCTTGGATTCTGTCTTTTTTAACTCAACCTGTCTGCATGCATATTTCTTATCATCAGAACTGTTAGATCAGGAATACGAAACATTTTTCACCATGAAAGCTGTTTATTTATCAATAAAAGAGTCTTCTGGAGTTTGTCTATCAAAGCTTTCACATGTCGTTTTGCCACATAAGTAATAACTAGAATTTAAGCAGCACCGATGAATTTAAAGAAATAACAAAGCTGCACTTCTACCAACAATAAATGAATTCTGTTTACGAGAAAGGTGAGTTTGTAGATTTTACTTCACTGAATAAAAAAACATTCCCCTTTTTTTCAATGTCATATTTGATGAAGATAAAAGACTCTTGATAGTCTGGTTTTGTTGGGCAATAAAAAAGCTTTTTCGAAGCTACAGGAAAGCACTTCCTTTATATTTGAGCTGCATGTGGCTCCAGAGCTGAGGGACGTCAACTTCTGTCTTAGACCGTTAATGGCATCGGGAAGATTTTATCAGAAAACAAAGAAATAAAGCTTTGTTGCTCTTTCCGTAGTGATCACAGTGGGTTTTACCCATTTACTCAGTACAAGTGTCAAACTGGAAAAAATGAATTTCAAGGTTAAATTTAGTCTCCACCACAGGAGGAAAATACCCAAACTACTAAGAATAATAACCTTCATAAATATCATACAACAAGTGGAAAATCCAGTTTATTTCAATAACTAAAACCTGAACACTATTGGTTGAAAGTTAATTTCTTATTGTCAAATCCCAAAACTTTATTCAAAAACTTATTTCAATGTGATTTTTGCACATATAGACTTCTGTGCTCCATTTGTACTGGTTTTTTTTAATGTCACTGGTTCTCCAGGAGAGGGCAGACTGCCCTTAAGGGAGAAAACTACTCTCCCTTTCTTTCTTTCGCTCTCTCTCTTTTTTTTTTTAAACATTTCTGAGCTTCCCAAAACAAACCCTCGCCTCAGAGCCGGGTCGGACATTTAACGTGACCTTTATGATGGAATCACTCAGCGTAGAACTTCTGGAAGGAGCCCGACAAGCACGCAGCTCGTGTATAAAACGAAACACAACTGCAACACAATCTTGTCAGGAATTTTCTTTTTCGGACAGTCTGAACTGGAAACTTAGTTTAGTTTTTTGGTTATTTGTTTCTGTGATGAGTGATTGAGCTCGGCTTCTATCTTGAGCGAAGTAAGAATGTAAATATTCTTATCTCCCTGCAGATTGAGAGAAATCTCTCCATAGGACACCAGGCTGTCGTCTGTGTGGCCGTGGCTGAGTCTGTACGTTCGCCCGCCGCTACCTTGTCCGGGCGGCGTGATGGTGATGGTCTGCGCCGTGAACTCCTCGTCAAAATATCTCGTGTCTGTCTCCGAGGTGACTTGGGGCTTAAACGGCGGCACCAGCTGTTGGTGAGGAGAGGGAGAGGAGACACAGACGCGTCAGGACATCGGAGCCGTCACTCCGCTTGGCAGCGGTCGGCCGCTCTGATGACAATCTGAAACGCCCGTGGACGGCGCTTCGGGCCGCGGCGCTTCATTGATAGCCCGAGGAATGACAGCTATCTGGGATCGGTTGCCCTCGAGGCCGTGACAATCATAAAAAAAAAGAGAGAGATGGAAACACAAAAGAGAGGAGCATTTTTAGAAACTCACCTTCTTCTCATAAACATCCTGCCATTCGATTCCAGCAAAGAACTTGTGCTGCATGATTTCCTTGGCGTCATCAGGCCCTCCGCCTAACCTGGAGACGCATGGACAGCAGATTATTACTAGATTTGATTATATCATCGTGACATGATATAAGGATAAATCTCAGTGGACTCAGAGGCATAACAAGTCCCTGTGAACGGCATTCATTCAAAAGAAGAGTCGATCGTACCTTTCCTTGTGATTCAGGTTGAATAAAACGACTAAATCAAATTCTTGGCACAAGCTGTTACAGTATGAGGGTAGAACAACACGACCTGTTTAACTAAGGGTGTTGCTGTTCTTCCAGAGACCGACCGAAACAATTAGGTGTTTGATCTCTGAACGCAACTGGTTCATTACAAACAGTACAGAAAGTCAAATATTTATGGGGGATTTCTTATCTCTCCCCACTGAGCCTGCAGGTATTGCTCAAATCCAGAGATCACAGTAGGAGCCCGAGGATTTATCGGATGTGAGGTTGTAAAAATTTGTACAATCTAGAAATGTCCGTGAGCATTTGGCTTGACTGCAAAGTTTTCTTGTGTATTCAAACATCTGACGGGTCTGTAAAACGTTTGGGAAACACGGCTCTAAATAACTCCACTGTGGAGCTTTGTGGAATATTCTCACAGATCGTCTTACAAACAGGAGTCCAATGCTTCCATCTGGACTTTAGCTTCCTTTAACTGACATTAATGACTGACAGCACGTGATGCTGTTTTTCAAAGTTTGATATAGGAAACTTTAAGGACCACTTCAGTTATAATCTGTTATTGTTGTAAAAAAATTAATAAAATCGGGTCATGGATTTTCCATTGAAATACTCCTCAGGTATCTGAATATGTTTCCAGGTGTGTTTTAGTGCACATCTCCTCCTCCATGTGGTTTGACCTTGTTCCTTTCTGTCTCCCTCCTCTGCCTCATGCGGTGGGCATGAAGCTGGTTCATGGGAAATAACTGGTATGTTAATTTAGAACAAAAACAAACAACGTAAATGAACTGTTCCAATGTCTTCAAGTTGTTGTGTGAGAATTTCAATTTGAAAATCGAAATTTGTTCCATGTAAAGTAAATCCAAAGCTTCCTACCGAGATTATTGCACATGTGCTGCTCTCAATCACATTTCTGCGAGTTAAATTAATACAAAATCTATCGGAATGGATGAAAGTGTAGACAGAGAACATATTTAAGCCGTTACATCATGGATATCGCCGGTTCTGACCTCTGCATGGGGTCTTTCTTCAGCAGGCCAGAGAGCAGCGAGCGCGCCTCGGGGCCGAGCGTTCGGGGGAAGCGGATATCCTCCATGAGGATGAGCTCGAACAGCTTCTCGTGGTCCTGGTTGTAGAAGGGCAGCCTGCCGCACATCATCTCGTACATGACCACGCCGAGGCCCCACCAGTCCACGGCTCGGCCGTAGTCGTTGTCTTCTAGCACCTTGAGAACAAACGAGGGAGGGGAATGTTTTCAGTGAAAGTGTTGGGAAACTCTTTTGGTTTTTTTGTTTTTTTAAATGTGTTTAGTGCAAATTGCAGTCAACTCTCAGTTCAACCGATAAGGCCGTGTTCAGGTATCAAAGCTCGGTGACGACAGCAGCTCTGTAAAGGGAACATACAAACCCGAAAGCAACTGGGTTGCCCCCCCCTTCCCAGCAGCAGCAGCCCCCCCTCACAAAATCACCTGCTATCCCCCCGGTCTGGGATTCTGAGGCAGCCCCAGCCAACACTGACTCACATCTCACATTAGGAGCAAGGATAGAGTTTCCCCTGGAGCCCTGCATATTTAATCACCACAGGGCCTTCCACGCACACACACACATGCACGCACACACAGATCAACAAGCAGCAAAGGTGCGGGTCGCCTAAATAAGTAAATATGTGGCAACACAAATGCAAATCGAACCACAGAAAAAGGTGAAATATTCCGTTTCATTCCTTCCGTACGATGACTTTTCTTGACGGTTCTTAATGAGACAAACTCCTGCAGCGTTGTGCACCGTGAACAGCGCAACCTGTTGCATGACTAATGTGCTGCTGAGCGGAGTTGTTCCAAGGTCTCCGGGGACATGTACTGGATTCTACCTCGCCAGGCGGATGTTGAAGGTGAAATCAAGACAAGGAGAACAGTCTGTTCTGTTAAACCTTCAGCAGCGTGATCCTGCGGAATTCAAGACCTCGGAATAGAAACTTGGGTAAAAAGATGAGGGCGGATTATTAGAATTAGATATTGACACAACAGTGAAAGAGGAGGTGGACGGATGTTTCCGTAAAAGGAACAAAACTACCGCGTTGGGGTGTGAGCGTATGAGTACGGAGCCTGCGTGTCCGTGGGCGCTCGGCCTGGCGCTGCGGTGAGCGGTGAGCACCGGGGAGGAGGACTGGGAGGGCAGGGGGGGGGGGAGTAACGTGAAGCCGGCGTGGGGCTAGGATTACTGGGCCGTCTCTATTTCCAGCGCTGCTGTCGTGTGATTCACACCGTGCGACAGCTGGGCCCGCAGCTGCCCCATATATGTAGAAGAGCGCCACAGCTGTGAAGCTGCCAGGAGCGCAGGAGCCAGGCTCATCCCTCATATACGTAACCAGGACTGTTTGCCTGCCCGGGCCCCAGCCCCAAACTAATACTGTTACACTGCCCCGAAGGAGCGGGGACAGGGGAGGAGAGAGCAGGGAGGAGAGACGATAAAAGGCGCGCGCGCACACACACTCACACACACACACACTTGCTGCTGGTGCTTTGCTCTGTAGACCGCACTTTTTCCTGCTCACAAAGTTCTGCAGTGACAGCCATTAATCTTTCAAGCCCGTGAATCCAGATCGGTGTCACCCGCCTGAGTTTCTCGGTGCTGATGTTCCCCTAAAAGCCAATTCCCCGGGCCGGTGATGGTTTTCTACTGGTAACTGCTTAATAAAAGTGACTAAGTGAATTTGTCCTGCTCTTTACTCCAGAGACAAACTGGTAAGGCGTTTATAGATCGGTTCTGTCCCGACTCTGCCTCTGGCTCCCTCTCCCCCCCCCCCCCTGCTCTGGGTGGAATATTCCCAGACGTTACAGCATTCCTGTGCAGCACACACAACAAGGTCATTGTTTACTGCAGAACAACCTGTAACACTGCCTGGCTCGCACTCCGGAGAGACTCTCGCCAGCGACCCTGTTGCCATAGCAATGCCCCCTGATGTCTCCCTGCGCTCCGCTGGCGAGGCTGGAGCCGTCACGGGCTGTGCTGCTCTGTGGAGGAGCAATGCGAGCGCCGAACAGCTCGGGATGGACAGGTGGAGGGATTTTTATTTCTTTTTTTCCACCATCTTTTTGTGTAGGTGATCAGTAGACAGTGAGATGTTGAGCTGAACTAAAACCTGATCGGGCCTCACATCTGTCCTTTATGGACCGCTGCTGATTAGGAGGAGCTCAGTCCGACTGATTAAAAGCACAGGTATGTGTTCTGGGGGGGGGATAGCGTGCTCACACCAGCGCCGAGTCTGCCCGGGTCAGGTGAGGCATCCCAGGCAGCAGCGTGAGCCGCAGCTCCCCGGGTGCCACACAACAGCTGTAGCCAATGTGGTGGGGGGAGGTTGTTTTTTCTTTTTTTTTTTTTTTCCAGGGGCGGAAGCTCACGTTTCCTGAGGTGCTGCCAGCCAATTACTCCTCCCCAAGCAGAAAATTCCAAATGGAGGCTAAAAACAACGAAACAACAACTGTGTCAACATGGACACCCTTCTCCGGGAAAACATTTTTACGACAACAGGCACGGGGATAACGCAGGACACCCATCATGCACTCACACGAAAACACACACACACACGCACACACACAAAGAAATATCGGGTAACGCAGCCCACTCCAACACATGTCATACCTGCACGCAATGGGGAGTAGCCACACCCCTCCTCATACAGCAAATATGAGCGCAGGCCGCCCTGCCCTCGGCACACGGCACACTCATTAACTCAACTTCAGCTGGAGATTAGAAAGGCATTTTGGGACAGCTGCCCTTTCTTCCTCCACATGCTTCTCATCCTCTGATGTCTGACAACAGATCCACCGGCTGCATTTTTTGTTCGGGATCTACAGATGTCACGTGTGGAGGTCGGAACAGCATTCTTTGTTGGGTTCACGACTTCTTTCTCAAGTGTTTTAATTTGCTTATTTTAATGAATACCAGTAAGTGAAACGCAGCACTTGGTTCTCAGAGCGAAGCTTTGAAACTTATATACAATATAAATACACAAATGCAAAACAATAACACTTGGAATAAACAAGTAACATAATCAGATTGTTTCTCTGCGGGGCAACAGAGCTCACTCAGTAGTTTGATGTTTATAAAAACTCGATCATTTACTGAATCATATCGTATGGAGTTTACAGTCACAAATGGAAGGTTTGGCTGTGCATGTTCCATCCTGGCCTCCGCCACCAATAAACAACAAGTGAAATATAAAAAGTAACTTGTGTAATAACCTGCAAATACTGACAACTTTAGGCTTCTGCTCAGTTTCAATAGAAAAAGTTTGAACTCACCCTCACAGTGGGGCTCTGATGCTCATGCTACTCTGCGGCATGATAAGGCTCTCACAGTTACACTATGTCCTTTACTCCTTTACTTCTCCAGTTAATGAATTACAAACAGTAATTTTACTGAAAATATGCAGGAACAAATACAGTACGTCTTTTTTTTTTAACTTAAACACATGTTGTGACGTCAGTCCACTCATATCTGTGACGGATGTCAGTAAGCTAACAAGCAAACCCCAACCTATTCATCTGGTAAATCCACCCGGCGTCTAGTCTGTCCTCAGTCTAACGAGGAACTTGTCAGATTGAATAGTGAACACAACACGACTGGAGCGCTTGGTAATCACGTACTAAAAAAAACAAACTGACAAAAGTCTGACAGGGATTCAAAAGAAAAGAACTGCAGGCACCACGGACTCATTTTTCCCAGCGAATGCCACCTTGAACGTCTTCACTGTAAATGTAAAGTTCTGAAGCGATGTTCTCCTGAGGTGTCATTGATCTGAACCTTAGAGGCACTGCGGTTTCCAGACTCGCTGGAGTCGGGACTTCAGGCGCAGCTCTGCTTACCTCCGGGGCGAGGTACTCTGGCGTCCCACAGAATGTCTTCATGGTGGCGCCATCTTTGATTCCCTCCTTGCAAAGGCCAAAATCTGTGATCTTTATGTGTCCATCTTTGTCCAGCATGAGGTTTTCCAGCTGAAAGGAAAACAGGAAGAAGCATCTCAGAACTCTAACTTGTTGTAATGTTTGGAGCCATTTATGAATGTGTGATTATAAAGTGAGATCAAGATCATCTGAAATTATAACACCAATGCAGGCTTTTGATTTTCACTTGGCTTCATTGCTGTAAGATGAAATGAAAGAAGCTAAGAAAAAAGAGATTTCTGTGGTACTTCTTGATTTCGGAACCGCACACGTGTAAATATGAACGTATCTGGAGAGTACATGTACAGTGAAAAAGCCCTCAAGGCCTAAAGGAAGTGCATTGTGCAATGTCATGACTTGGTGGTTTGCATGGCCTTTTAATATCAGCATGTCCTCTCACCCCCCGCCACCCCCCACCCTCCGCTGTCTCTTTCTCTCACTCAGTTAAAGTCACCTGGCAGCTGTAGCTCACACGTGGCCAGCAGCGCCCGGCCAGAGTCAGCACATCCTCCAATCCTGCTACCCTGGCATTTTCAGGAGAACCCTAGCAGGCTGGGAGCCTGCCTCATAAACCCAAGGGAGAGGAGGGAGGGGGGGAGGGAGGGAGAGGGGGGGGGCGGAGGGAGGGCCGCGAGGAGGGGAGTGCTGTGGTGTGCTGACCTGGCTGCTATAGTTTCATCAGCTGGAAGTAGTCTGGCTACAGATGCCCACTGCAACACTGATAACTCCCCTCAAAGCCCTTCCAAATCCAAACAAGCCCGGCCGATCTGCACCGCCGTCCTCTGAAGTCAGCTCTAAATTACTGGATCGCACTTGCAGTCTGAATTCAATCAGTGAACAAAAGCAGAGCAGAAACCTTGGAAGTTATTCACTGTGGAACGCAGGTGGACATTTTCTCCCTTCTGGAAGTGAAAGGGGACGAACAGCCAGCGTGAAGAAAATGACGCCAGCCGCGCACAAAGTGCACAAATGTCTGCTGGTGAGAATCTGTGGCGTGCTAATGGGAAGTACTTTTTGAAGAGCTGCATAAATGTACAGAGCAAGCCTCCATCCAGCTGCAGTGAGTTCTGAGGACTGATCAGGGAGAGGCAGATCAATACGCTCTGGACACTGCCACGACTGTGGATGGAGACAAACCCTATTTATATCCAGCCAGGGGAGGAAGGGAGGGAGAGAAGTGTCTGACTGCAAAGATGAGAGCAAGTGAAGGCGAGTTTCCCCACCTACCTTAAGATCTCGATAAACCACATTTCTCTCGGCGTGCAGGTAATCCAGCGCCGACACGATCTCCGCGCCGTAGAAACGTGCCCGCTCCTCCGAGAACACCCGGTCTCGAGAAAGATGGAAGAAAAGCTGCGACAAAACCAAAGAACGGGTGGAAAAAAAAAAACAAAGCGAGAGCAGGAGAATTTAACAACAAGATTCACAAGTTCTCTGCAACTCTCTCACGACAGCTAACAGGTGCCGGTTCGCTGATGGTTGAAGTGGTTTACCTCTCCCCCGTTTGCATACTCCATGACAAAGCACAGGCGGTCATGTGTCTGGAAGGAGTATTTCAGTCCCTGCAGATGAGATAAAAACGCTCAATGCAGAACTTCATGTTTCCAGCTAAGTCAAGAGGAAGCTGGTATTTTAAAAAAAGACCACAGCAGCAAGAAACGCTGCATCACGCTGCCGCTTCATTCCTTCTGCTGGATTTTCTGAGAAACGTTAAAAAAAAAAAAAAATCTACAGCACAGAGTCTATATTGTGTGAAAACTTTACAGCGCCAGTTAGCTTTGGTCACATCACAGTCTGTGTTGCCCCCACCTTCCACTCAGACGTAATACTCACGAAGGACTTCATACTAAAACCCACCTCAGACGTATAGAGAGAGGCTTAAGAAAAACAAACAATACCCAGCGTTACTATAAAAGGCCCTCACTCAGCTGCAGCCTTTGTAAAGCAGGGTACTTCGAAACATTCCTGGTAAAACTGCCTCCGCTTTCTGAATGGATGCTGCTATATTAGACTGAAGAGGCTCCCGAGGATCCCTGCGAGTTAAAATAAGGTTTGGTTTAGGTATACGGAAAGACTCCTTACTGTCAAGAACGGATGCTTTGAATTCTGGAGGACTCTGTTTTCTGTGAGTGTGTGCGCCACTTCATCCTGTGGGGAGGGAAAAAAAAGGCACAAAGAGTGTTTGTGCAACTCTCACAACGGCTAATGATTGAGGTATCAGTCGTTAGTCCATTGCCACACGTTTTCACCCCTTTACTGGCTAATCTGCAGCCACTCACTTTCGCTACGATGACCTCCTTCTTCAGGATCTTCATGGCATAGTAGCGTCCCGTGGCCTTCTCTTTTACCAGAATAACTTTGCCAAAAGTGCCTTTTCCCAGGAGTTTGAGGTATTCAAAGTCGTGCATAGTCTGGAAGGCAAAGAGGAAAGAAAGTGGCATCTGGTTACAAACGGGAGCATTAACAAACCCGAGCTCTAACTAGCCGGGACACACAATCCCACTGACAACAACACCCAAGCATTTAAGGCGCCGTTTCACCCACGGAGCAATTTCCACTCCTCTAATGGCCGGGCCTATATGTGGTTGTGTCTCAGTTAACCTCTGACCCCGCCGCTGAGGAGAATGTTGAAAATGGTTGTGCGGAGGACATCCAATCCGGTGGCCTTGGACCTTTATGTCATGACACATGAGGGGGGTTGTGAAACCCGGCGGACATGCTATCCGGTGCTAAGCCACCCGGGGAGGATGTTAAAGCCCCGGAGGATGGCGGAAAAGGAGGCGAAGTAGAACTACAGCAGAGGTTTACTGAGAAACGGCGATGAAGGAATGTATAGAAAGGCTGCTGTCTGGGTCAGTACCACTTTCTGTCTGGGTTTGGTCAAGTAGACCTCCATGTCCATGGGGTCTGGAGAGGAGTCCATCATCTCCTCCTCCTGCTTCTGCAGGCTGTCGGCCACTGCCTGGATGGCTTTGGTCCATTCTTCCCTGCGAGAGACACAAGCAGCACAGATTACATCGGCTCATTTACCCCCACGCCGGCCCAGCAGCCCAATCATGTAATTGTCTTCTTATCAACAGGAAGGCAATTTCAAGTGTGAGTTCTACCAACAGCCCCGTAGACTGTGCGCACACACACACGTAACAATGACTGAAACCGCGCTCCTAAAGAGCTCCTCGAATGGAATGGCGTCTCTTCTTCTTCCAGACACGTGCGGCGTCTTTGTGTTTTAGGGCTGTGTGAGCAGAGGGGTGTGTGCGTCTCGCTTGCCTCTCCTCGGGGGTCTCCACGTGGAAGGTGCGCTCGATGACAGTGGTCCACTGCAGGCAGCGGATGATGAATGTGTTGGGCTTAGGCCGTTCCGTCTTCATCAGCTGGCACTCTGACCACAGCCAGGGAAGAGCGGGGAGGGAGATGAAGAGAAGGGCCAGTGTGTCGGGGAGCAGAGGGGAGAGACAGACCCACAGTTATAGCCATTTATCTTTATCGCCACCCTAACAGACACTGTCGGCCAATTTGGAGAAGAACAGGTGCACTTTGGTGGAAGAAAACAACTGTGATCCTTTACTTGTCAGTCCCTCTAAAACATTAAATTAGCTAATAAATGATTTAAGGTGTTATCAAACAAAATTCCTCTAAACTGAACAAATAAATCTTAATAAATAAAACTCTAGGACATTTGTTTTTTGTTTGTTTTTTTTAAGATTAATGTTGTGACTGAACTTCCCATTAAAATGTTTCAATTATTACAATAAAATTCTATAGATATTAAGCGGCCCTGGGTCTAGAAAATGATACTTAAAAATTAAAACTATATGGGGTCTCATTCTTTTAAAAGACACACAGTCTAAAACCGAAAGACAATATTAAATCCATTCTATAGAGAAAGTAAAAAGAAGACAAGAAAGCACACGATAGTTTAGTGCAGCAAGCAAACGTCCAGCACGTCAAGGTAACAGAGAGGAAATTAAATAAATATTATCTCATGAATCAGTCCATTTTTTCCCTTGGCTCCGTTTTTTCCCCCTTCACTTTCCTACTTTTCAAGCAAATAATTGTCTTGTAAGCACTTTGCAAAACAATTACTCACAACAGTCTAATAACTGAATTTACAAAGCAGAGACTTCCATCTGCACCTCCGTCACATTAACATCTGTTCCCAAATGAAACATGTCAGCAAATATGTCACAACGTGACACAAAATGGCCTCTGTCTGATCGATGGAGGGCTCGCAGTGGACCACCACTGAGATCCAACATGGCTCCATCGGGGCGAGCGTGTAATCCAGCTGCAGCAGCCCCGTCAGCGGCGGCGCGCCATGTGTCCTCTGCGGTGGGGTCGCAGCGGTGACGGGAGACGGAGCCCCAGAGCACAGCCCAGATAAATACTTGAAATCAGGCGGCTAATGGCCACGATAACTCAAGAGTGTTGGAGAGGAAACATTTTGTTAAACAAACAGTATGCTGTCTAATTGCTGTGTTCAGTCATCTGCGCAGCTTATCGCAGCAACTTATTTTTTTTTTCTTCTTCTTCTTCTTCTTCTTCTTCTGATGAGAAGAGCGAGCGAGCCGGGCTGCTCTGGGCATTCTTTGTTGTTGTTATTTTCTGTCACGCTATGAAGAAGACACACGCAGAGACGAGGGATGATGAGCATTTTAAAAAACCGGGGCCGGCTTTCTTTATGCGCTTCTTTGAAATAAACTTGAAAAACACTTTTAAGAAGATGGCGCAGGCAAAATGCGAGTGCTCCCATTCATAATCACGGCGTGACACACTAAATGAGTATGAATGCGGCGGTTACTCGGCCACTGTGTGGCAATAGACAGTGTCTCTGCAAACTTTCTTCTCATAAGTACTTGCACATGATTTGTACACTGGCCTGCATTGTTTAAATAATTACCCTTCAGGACGGACCGAGGCTTAAATACATGTAAAAGCTCCTGTGGAACAATGTTTGAGAGCTATGTGCCGACTGTATAATTATCCGCAGCGGTGCTGCACTCAAGTTTAGGGAGGAGTAATATTATGCTACCTGTCCACAATGTAATACCAGCAGAAAGACAATCCCAAATATACACTGGTTATGAAGCTTTTTTTATCTGATTCTTACCTCAATTTTTGTCTTTTTTTTATTCCGATTCTCTTCCTCTCATTAATAATAATCACTCTTTTAGTTTTCATTTAACATGTTGATATTGCAATAATGATAAATGTCTGACACGCCGTGCAAACTTACAAAAGTGCTATAATTGATGGTATGAGCCTCGCAAAGCTCTGACTGTAATGTGTAACGCGCACAAATACGCAGAAGGATCTGAGCCAGACTGCAACCACACAAGACCGATGCCTAGTCATTGTGAAACGACCTGTTCAACTTCCTCCAAAAACCACAAGCTGTGCAACTGCGCTGAGAAAAAAAAACGATGCTCTGGAACTTGATCACACCAATTATTTATTTCTCTCCTGCTTTTTCACACTTGGCAATTTATATTACCGTAAGTGATCATAATCAATATCTAGCTGATAATTTTAAAAACACTGCATTGCCTGTGTTAAAGTTAATGTCACATGCCAGTATTCTGAGAAAAACTTGTCAATATACAGGCGGTGTAATCCAGATTTCATCGATATTTTCATGAGACTATATTACCCTCGTTGCAACTTCCTCGCTATAAATGCGGCGAGTTTTCAAATCTCGCAGCATCTATTTTGTTGCCCAAAGCGACTGGTGACAAATCGAGAGACTTTTTCCTGGTGTTTTTGGAGACTTTGATGTTACTATTCTCAACGGGCGGCGGCTGATGCTGTGGGCCGTTTCCCCGTCCCAAAGCGAGAGAGGAGGGCCACACCTCTCCACGTTCACACTGCAAATGAACTGCGTACGTGAAAAAAATGATCGCGCCCTGGCCTTAAGATTAAAACCCTGCATTCAACGTTCAATTTAACTTTGCACCATTTAGGACAACACTGACTAATGTGAAGCGTGTCTCGTGTGCCTGTAAACAAATTATTAGACGCTATGTAGTATTTCAGGGCAGCTACCTTCCTCACCGACAGCATAAACGTTCCTCCTTATTGAAGCTATTATCTTAATTCAGCACTGCTGTTGGTGCACAGGAGACACAAAGCAGGCTGCATCTGCAGTTCTATTGGATGCAGGTGGAGTAAACACCCATGAGTGCGGCATGAGAGATTTGATATTATATCATCTTTTTTGTCATGTTTATGATGAGAAACATTTGGCTTGAAAATTAAAAATGCGAGTTGTAACCAGAGGGTTAGGGTTTGAATCCCACTGTCCTGGAAAGGCCACTAGGAGTAAAAACTCATGAAAAGTAAACCAGAACACCACAGTCAAACATTTTTCGTCATTCTCTCACAAGGTACTGTGACATAAACAGAATCATTAAGATCTTTTTCTACCGAGGCATTTCTTTTTCCTGATCCAACAATGCAAGAAAAACAAAACAATGCAAGAAAAAGCAGAAAACAAAATGAGGCTGAAAAGATCTGCCAAGTAACAAAAGGGGGAGAAAAAAAAGTGGTGGTTTCTCTGAAGCAGATACTCACGTGCAACGGAGAAGTTATTTAAGGGGGTTTCCAGCTGGTCAACATCTTGTGGTCGCTCTTTGTAGCCAATGAATGTACCATCACTCTTGAGGAGAAAATACCTCGGCCTCCAGGTCTTGATGTATTCTCCTGATGTGAGAAAAGACAAAGATAAAGTGGACGGAATTAACAATTTATGTCAGACTGTACACATGAAATCCTCCATCAAACCAGCCTTCATTGAGAAGCTATACGTGCCTGTGCATTCTCAGATTGCTGACCAGCGCACCACTGTTGTGTTTACAGCGTGTTTTCATGATTAATGACTCAACATTTTCGTCCTTTGTCTTTTTTTGCTTTAATTCCCAGCCGCGCCGGTCTTTTCTAATTACTATGCTGTTCGCCGGTGTTCCCTAAAACGACCATCTTGTCACCGTCTCTCTTTTAGTGTAAGGTCAACTGCAGGACAAATACGGGGTTTAGCAAAAGTCAGGGATCGCTCCTCCATCTCTTCGGCAACTGAAGATTTTGGCTTCAATTTCCTGGTTTAGGCAAAATCCTAATTCAAACTTTGTGTTGCTTTTTTTTTTTTTTAAATAAAATGTATTCAGTCACAGCTCCTTATAAGTAAATTCAAAACCACTTAAAATGTTTCTCAACTTCATTCGAGTCTTTTTGAGAGCTACCAGCTTCAAAACTATTTACAGGAAGTTTTACAGACTGATGTCTGAAATCAATGGATTTCCAATTAAAAAGTTTCCATCAGTCCTCTCCTACCTCTGAACTCATGCTGGCTGAAGCTTCAATTTGATCTTCAAATATAAACTCTCCACAATTCCCATTTTCTAGACAACCGCCAGAACTTGAAGCCATGCATGTCCGTCCCCATTCACTCAGACACGCCAGCGCCGCACAAATGAATCTCTCTTAGGCAGACGAAACTCAATTTATTCCGGTGATGCTTCAGGAAATGTTGGGCCAGATGTTGTGCAGACTGGGGGAAAAAAATAGCTTACATACCATAACAAGGCAGTGGCACACAGTGGAGTGGAACTTGAATATTTATACAGGAAAACTGTAATTTATTTTTAATTACGGAGCCACATATTAACCCCATGCAGAGCAGCACCAAGCTGTCCTTAATTGCCCCATTTCCTCTGACACAGAAGTGTGAGTGTGTGTGTGCGTGCGTGCAAAAAGACGAGAGTGGCTGTGTGTGTTTGTCCATGTGTGTGTGAAGGGGGAAAAGTGAAAGATCTGTCAATAAAAGCTTTTGCTGCACTCCTTCAAACACACACGTCTGACTGATGAAATTGTTAACAGATCAGACGGCGCGAACACCGGCTAGTAAAGCCTCCTCTGTTCCGTGCACGTCTAATAAAATATTTAAACAACTGCATGAATAAGTAACACCGGCTGAAAGTCACATCTCAAGATTTGTCAATTCTGACACCCTGAGATGATGAACCTTCTCGACTGGCTCCATTTCTACATTTTATTGTAATAAACCAAAAGAGAAGAATAGCAAATTTTGATAGGAAATTCGCCATATGGCTTTGACAATATGAAGAAAGGACACATTAGTGAAGCGTTGTCAGATTCTTAAAAGACGACCAGATGAGAGAAATATGAAACACCCTGTTTGAACTGCGGCTGGAATCAACAAATACTCCAATTACTGTGGTTGAGTCAAATTGCTTCGTGTGTTTTTACTCATACATGTAAAGTTTTACACACATTAAATCCACGGTGTTGAGTTATCCTCCTTTTTTGCCCCCAATCATATGCTCGTCATTAAAATTTGAATAAACAAACAGTAGCAGATACAAAAGTCACAAAACGGTATTGGCCGAAGAGTTTGAGAGTAAGGAAAATGTACTGATAAAAACAAAGAGCTCTAAATATAAAACATGGCTTTATTCCAGATGTTATGTATAATGTATATAAGGACATGAACCGAAATTCTTATATACAGCATGCTGGGGTGGAAGTAAACTCAGAGAAAAAACACAATACTTTAATTAAGTCAAGTTTATGGTTAGTACTTTTTCCCAACTACTGTTAACATCTTGTAATCTTGTAAGACAAAATGCAGAATACAAAAGTTTATCCTTTGGACACAGATTTTTTTTTTTTTTTCGTTCTTTCTGTCACAAAAGTAGAATTCTCACATAATTCATTGTTTGTCTGAGAATCATGCTTTGATATTTGTTTTTAGTGCTTTGATATCCTATTTTGTGCTATTGACAAAACACGTTAAGTAGTTTTTTTTGGAGCAGTCCGTTGTGCTTTCTTTTTGTAACTGAATACAATTTCAACAGTCTAACAAGAGTTGGAAAAAAAAAAAAAAAGAGTTCCTGTGCTCTTGTTTGAAAAAATCAAACCGTGAAACCAAAAGCAAACAACCAAGTGTACAAACAGCTGATTTACAGTAACCATGTAGGTGGTGCCACCAATCACCACACTGGAGGAGAGATCTGCTCCAGAGCACAATACACTTTAGTCTTCAATCCACAGCAGATGTTCAATTTGTTATTACATTTTTCATCGTGGCAGGGCGGGGGGATTTTTCATCTCGCTTTCCTGCAGAGCAAGCATTTTTCCCACCAAATCTAACACATTTAGAAATGGGTTTTGACTTTGTGAGCCGTCACATTGCCACTCTCGCCGTCTTCGAACAAAGCTGATCACAGTAGATGTGCCGTCCTAATTGAAGCAAATACCAGGCAGATCCTGTTTTGGTGGTTTTCCCTCTCCACTGTTTAAATGAAACCCAATTATCGTGATGAGTCGTTTGTCCGTCTCCAACCTGGAAAAGCTCACCAATCAACTTACACATCAGTCACCCGACTGTGGACGCCCGTCTCCAGATAGCGCGCACATAAGGTTGTTCATCACGAGCCTTTGAGACAACCGCAGTCCTTAACTTTGCATAAAATCTAAATAATAGAAGCAGAGGAAACGTAGTAACTGAGTTTTATTAAATAAGTTGCCTAAAACTGCAGCCAGAGGGTCTCTGGAGCACCAAACCTTGTTTTCCTCAGCCGGGCCCCATCTGGTGTCCCCCTCTGTGGTCAGGTCTTGGCTGACCCATATCTCCCACCCCCCCCCACCCAGCCGCCACAGAGGACAGTATGTGCACAACGTAGCTGCAGCATAATGAGCCCCCCTCTACCTGACACCATGACAGCAGATGAAGGCTTGCTGTGCGTACATGTCCGGAAAAACATAAAACTAAAGTTTTAATGCAACAGTTTAGGAAATTACTTCCAGATTGGCTCAAGAGCTTATTACAGCATTGAGATCTTCATGAATAGAGGCAGATGTTTACATGAATACACACGTGTGTGTGTGTGTGTATGTGTGTACTCTACCTGTAGGAGGTGGAAGGTGTGACAGATCACAACAGTTAGTCATGAAGGTTTTCCCTGCCAGCTGCACTGACGCACAGCAGCCTCCATAAGAAGCACGAGTGGTCATGTGTGTGACGCAGCGGCGCCGGGCATGGCATGTACTGTATTAGTTGACACGCTGCCATCCTGAGATAGCCTTGATCACGCGGGGTGGCAAGGAAGATGATAATATGAGCCCGGCATAGCAGGCTCCTTAAACAATTGTCACTATGCTGAACTATGCAATCGTAATGCTAGGAGAGACGCGTGTGTGTGTGCGTGTGTGTGTGTGTGTGTGTGTGTGGCGTCTGCAGAGACTACACACAAAAATGATAAGCAATGTCATTAAGGGCATGCGACAGTCATCCAAGGTGTCAAACTTTCAGTATGCCAGTCTAAACCGACCCAACGGGGGCATAATTAATAATAATAAATAAAGATGTGATTTCAGAGGTGAAAAATAAAAATAACAACTTAAAGCTAAGTCGACTACATCGGCAACATAATTCAAAAACAGAATATGTTAAAATGTCAAAATTACACTTCATGTCTTTTCTTTGTGTTTTTCTAAAAAGATGAGATTAAATGTAAACCATTTCCCTCTTTGTACTAAAACAAAGGAATCATTTGGAGTTGTGCTTTCTTAATGCTTTATCATACTTTTCTGGCCGATCTGACATCAAACAGAGCTGTATACGGCCCCTGAGCTAATAAGCGTCTGACACCCTTCCCCGTGAGCTACTTACACTGAAAAAAAAAAACCTCATAGTCTGCGGTGAACCCAAATGAAGGGGGTTTATGAGTAAATGTTTGAGTAAGTTTCAGTTTGCTGCCTTTAAATATGCTAACAAACATAATGAATAATGCTGGGTTGACAACGTTTGATTTAAGCTTGGAGAGTTAACTCTTACAGTGTATAGATAGCTACACACACATTAAACTTCTCCATCATGTGATGATTGTGATAACCATTGTGAACCGTGGTAGAACTAATGTGTTTGTACTGAAACAAACCTTTTTTTTAATCTGTTCTGCTTGCTTGCGTGCAGGAATACAGGAACTTCAGCTAATAATCACAGCTTCCCTTAAGAGAGGCACACATGGTGTGGGTTTAAAGTAAAATTTCCTCAATGCATGGCATGGCAAATTGTGAATGTGTGTTGTTGCTGATTTCTGCGCTGCTGTAAGATCGTCCAGCCGTCGTAGCGCCGTGAAAGACTACAGAGCTTGACTGATATTGTATGGTTGTCATAGACAGACTGTAATGACCTGAACCAGGATCTGGGCTATCTGGGACTACAGAGAAGGCCTTGAAGAGTCACGAGGTCCTGATGTGTTTGTGTCCGAGGTGGATTCTCCCCACAAACCATTGGGAACGTGAGCTCCCTTGAAATATTGATTCCTCACCTTGGGGCCGCATGTGTGTACGAATGCTTTAAAGCAGTGTGCTGCGGTGCCAGCTGCACTGATATTTCGTTTCCGTCTATTATTCCATCTACTAATAAATTCAGCAAACCGATTTTACAAATCACAAAATGTGTTTTCCCCCTCATACTGTTGTGACAGAATAATAATAATAATAAAAAAAAATGACATCAAAACTCAAGGTTGTTAGAATCTTTTTCTATAACATCGCCTTCCTTCAAAACGAAAATGCAATCAGACAGATGAGGCGTCTGCAGATCAGCTTGTGCACGCTCCTCCTAGACAGGAGGACACAGCAACTTCCCCAACTTTGACCACAAACTCTGTCACATGACAAACAAGTGGAAGCAGAAACATCCGCTTGCCCGTGTGGTGTGTGTGCGTGTGTGTGTGTGTGCGAGCGTCTCCACAACTCTGCATGGTAACCCACCACTCCCCCCCCCTCCACCCGACACTGTCTGCACTCAGAGCATAAACAACAAAGATGACCCTTGTCAGCTTCCTATTTACACTCATTTCCTCTTCTTCTTTTATTCGGCCGTACTTTCCACACTGTGGCTTTTATCAAGCCCTGACATGATCAGAAAGTGAAACTGACAGCTGGGCTTTTTTTTCTCTCTCACTCTTTTTTTTTTTTTTCAAGTTTACTTGAACACAGTTTAGGGTAAATGTGATTGCAAAATCCCCACCGTGGTGTTTATAGAAAGTGTGATGCAAACAGATAGAATAAACCAGGGGCAGGTTTTAGGATGAAGGACTGATGTAGATGTAGACTCTGCAAACGTGTGACACTTGACTTCGGCACTGTGCAGAGCAGACCCCAAATACATCCTGTGCTCAGTGCGCGACGGGGTGAGGACAATGGACCTCATAACAACACAACACAGGAGAGACTCCAGCTTTTAAGTCAGTTCATCATCACAGTGTTCCAGTAAACTAGAACCTCTTTTGAAGTCGACGTGTTCTCCAAAACAGGAAAGCGGGGCCCACAGACAGACTGACCGCCAGATTCAGATCAGATAATGCCTGCTGCGAGTGTCTGGACGAGATGTGGCGAGGAAATCCACCGCATTATCTTTGTCCCACAATCAACGGTTTTCCAATAAAACCAAAGTGCGACAATGGACATGTGGCTCAACTCAAACAAATTAAGGGAAGGACGGAAGAATGGGAGGACTGATCTGACACAGGATGAGAAATGAGAGAAGTGGAGGGGATGAGAAAGCTCCGCCGAGTGCAAAGACTTGCACTGAATGGAGCGGTAGTGAGACAGATCACTGCATATGTTCCTCACATATGTAGGACTGTAAGTGGGTGGGGGCGGTGGTGTCAGTGCAAGTGAAGTGTGCATGAGCCATGCGCAATGTGTGTGTGCATGTGTGTGCATGGGAGGAGCTGTCAGGGCCTGATAGAGTGTCTTTACATGACAAGCAGCTGCTGAGGGCTGGGATGCGCGCTGGGCAAAGTGGAAAATAATGAACGGAGAACTGCTGCCAAACACAACAGAATTCATCTTTATTTGCCAACTGCTGCATGGCCCTGTGTGTGGACAGCTCCGGCGTGCCACCGCCACGCCCTCTATACCCCCCGAAACGCGCGCGCACACACACACACACACACACACAAAAACATACAGCAAGGTGCAGGGGGGAGAGAACAGGTTTGGCCACAGCTGTACGTGGCGGAGCGTCGTCTTGTTTGCTTATGCATGCGTTTATCAAATCAAGAGCACCTTCTGTTTATGTGTACTACTATGTGATGCAAGGACATCTCCTAAACCAGCGGTTCCCAACATGCAGTTCTGGACTCCCGTAAGAGAGATGACAGAGTTCAGAAAGCTAAACCCAATGTCCTTCGCTGTTTGGCTTCACTGGAATGTTTCGGTGAATCAGAGAGAGATGATTGAGACAGATGTTTTCTGAAGTAATCTAAGGGGGTAAGGAATCCTGAACATCTTTAAAAGTTGTTTATATGCAGCCATAGAATTGAAAAAGGGTTAATTTGATTCCTCTGTGAGGAAAAAGGACCCTGAGAGATTAAAATCTACACTGATGCTTTCTTTAGACAACACTCGCAAGTTGACTGGGAGGCCAAAACAGTAAAAGACGGGCAGTCCGGTCTTTATGAGGAGTCACTAAAAGGGTAAAATGTGGGAGATTTTAGCCAGAAGAGGGGGAGAGAGAGACTGACAGAGGTTAGTGGCTGTTTCCGAGGAGCATCCTGTTCTATCCGTCTCTATGTGACAACAACAGGAATGTTGAGGTCCCAGCTGCTGTGGCTTGTTGGCTTTTAATAAGACACATCATGTAGCATTCATCAAGCGGCCTCTGAAAGAGAGGCCGCAGTGTCCCAATAACGTGGCCAAACTAACAGCTCTGTTACACACCAATGCGCCTCTTTCTGCTTTGAGGCGCTTTTAAATAACATTTTCAACACAATATTCTTAAAAAGGCGAGGCCCGGCGAAGTCATCTGGTCCTTGATAAACCAAACGCACACACACGCTTACTGGAACATACACACCCTCACGTGGCAAGCGGGTAAATGATCTCACACAGAGTGAGAGGAACCGAGAGAGAGGGTCAGACAAAATGTGCCTCTCAGTGCCCACACCCAGTGGTTGGACTTCCTGAGAGGGCTGCTGTTGGGTTTTGTCCCCGTCTGGCCATTCATGGCTTGGGGATGAGAGGAACGGAGCCAGTGGTAACTGCATGAACTATGCATGTGTGTGTGCGTGTGTGTGTGTGTGTGTGTTTGAGTGGTGAGAATCGGATGAGAAGAGGGGGGGGTGGGCGGAGGTTGAGGATTAGGGAATTAGAACTCCAAAGCGAGGGAGGAGGAGAAGGGGGGCTTCGCCTTTTGTTGGTTTTTCCTCAGCCGCCCCCGCCATCCCTTCGGCCCTTTTCTGCCGGGTTCTGCCTGTAAGCTGCAGCTGCGGCCTGCCACCCTGTGCCCTGCATCTCAATGAGCCACGGGCCGCCTGCTCCAGAGGAGAGGGGGCTCCCTGATGCGGGGGTCACCACTGAGCCCCAGCAACCACGAACTCCGCCTCCGCTATCCCCCCCCCCACCCCCCCACCCCCGCCCTGAATCGAGGGGCTCTGAGCTGAGCTTCTCGTGCTGCCCGGGCTACCCAGTTGCCCGAGTCGCTGTGACCATATAAGGCCGGCATCAGCCGCACACGCCATCCTGAACCATCCAGCAGTTTGGGTTTCTTCATTTCTTTCCTCGCCTTTATGCCTTCCGGACATCCCCAAACATCTCTTGCTGGCGCCTCTCACTTCCACGCAGCTGGATGTGGCGGCGGCGGTGGTGGTGGTGGTGGCGGGGGGCAGGGGGGTGGGGCTCCATTGCCAGGGTTTTGGCAGCAGCATCAACAGGTTGCGTTGAAGGGGCTCCCCAGCATCCAATGCAGCCCCTCTGCCTCTTCCCCTTATCCGTCTCTTTTTCCCTGGTTGCTGCTACTACCCAGACAAGAAGAAAAAAAAAAAAAAAAAAACTAGGGGGTTGGGGTGCGATGGAGTCTGCCCCTCTTTCTCACGCTCGTAAGAAAGCGCTCACTTCTTCTCCGTGGTGAGTGACACCTGCTGATTACCATAGAGACACTGTGGGAAGTTCCCCCCTGCCACACTGGGGCTGCGATTTGCCCCTTCTCCTTGGGCAAACAAGCAGTCCATGGATTAGTTAACTGGGCTGCTGCACAGAAAACAAATAAACACACATTATTTAGAGCAAATTAGTTACAATGAACTCTAAATGACCGGTGAGAGATTCAGCATCATCCAACAAGTGAGGAATAAACTCCAGATGATCTTTTCTACGGAGCGAGACCAAACTTTCTGCGTTGCCTCATAACAGCAGCAAGAGAAACTAAATGAAGCGAACAGTGGGACGTCACATGTGCGAGCATACAGTCAAGCTCTCAGTCAGTCGACAGCTGAGCATCCCCCCTTCATTTCTCTGTCTCCCCTACCCTTCCTAAATTGGCGAGAGGTGCCAGTGATGTGATTGATTTCAAAGACTGGGAGCTTTTCGCCGGTCCATAGCCGCTTCCGCTATGGGTCTGAGTTGTCAGCAGGGTCATTATCCTAGCAACAGGATGGTGGGGCGGCAGCGGTGGGAGGGAGCGCATGTGCTGGAAGTGGGGGAGGATGGAGAGTGGGGTTAGAGCGGGGATACTCATGAACTAAAAGGGGCAGAAAAGGGTAAAAAAAAAAAAAAAAAAAAAGAGACAGTAAGAATGGAAGAGAAAGAAGAGGATGAACAGAGATGAGGAAACGCCACAGACAGAAAAGGGAACGGCGCAGCAGAGGCAGACAGTGCAGCTCAGCGCCACAGTTGCAGGGAGCAGGCGGGCTCTGCACAGAAAAGTAAGCACCCAGCAGGCCTGCCGTGAGAGGAGGCGACTGGCGGAGGTGCCACCTCCCTCAGCCTCCTGGTGCCCCCCCACCATGCCAGCCAGCCAGCCTGCCGACAGCTGCACCTCACTCATTTACTTCTCTCCACCACATTTAACAGGAGACTGCCTCCCATTACCCGGAGCAGGGGGTCCTCGCTGACGGCCAGACGCCCGGGCCAGAGCCCGCGCGTCCTGGTGCGACACCCTCTGCTGCTGGACGCCGCCTGCAGGGGTTCCGCTCCCAAATCTGTCTGAAACTTCAGATACCACAACGGCTGATCAATTAGAGGCTGGATCTGCCCAACAAAGTTTCAGCCACTAGTTGATGAGCCAATACCCAACTCGATTTGCACTACTTATTTCAGTCAAACTACAAAATATCCTATGAGCTGAGTTCACCGTTTCACAGAAAAAACAAAATTTGATATTGTAAGCTTCTATGCTTTCATTTACAAACACATTGAAGAAAAATTAGCATTTTATGCTATGCAACTTCATATCAGCCAAAATGTCTGCAGGCTAGAAACGTTACACCAGACAGAGCAATTTAGACTATTCTTCTTTTAAACTCATTTATCAACATGACTCCAAACTCATTCCAATGGGCGATCCTCTAACTTCAAAGCACTCTATGCCTGTTTTTCTCTTCCCCGTTTCATTTGGGTATGTCTAGTTTATTACTTGTCCCTCTACTTTTATTGGTGGTAACTCAGTAATAAGTAACTCAGTCTAGTCTCCAATCCCACCGTTAGAGGTTTCAGTCATTTTGCTAAGCCTTAGATCTGGACGCACTTACTTCCTGTTTAGTGCTCTGTAACGTTGGCATTAAGAAAAGGCACCAGTGACCACTTGTTGTACTAAATATATGAAACGGATATTTATTAAAAGAGAAAACATTAAGTTGTTACCTAATTCGGTCTGAGACTGCCACTTTACGACCAACTGAGATTTGTGTTTATTGAATCTCCTCGGTGTAGGTGAATATATTAGCAAATCTGATGAGCTGTTCCTCTTCCCCCTGCAGTGTGTCTGTGTGTGTACTGCAGCAGCATGTGGCCCATGACAGCCATAATGAGGGGATGTGTAGGAGCCTGGGCGAACCCAGCAGCAGATCTGGCAGATACTCAAAGTCCCAAACTCCTGAGGCAGTCAGGATTGCAGTATCATGAGACACACTTAATCAGGTGGGCCTGCTCCTTTGAAGAGCATTTAGCAGTACAGGAAACACTGCATTCCCTCACTGAGATCATACAGAGCAAATACAAATGTGGAGCATGCTGGCAGAACTGTTGCGGGCCTGCTCACCAGATGCACAAAACTCTGATATTCAAAAGATGGAAAGAAAAAAAAAAAAAAAAAAAACCTTCTCATACACTAACTACTGTGTCTGCAGTTCCAAACCTCCCCCTCATTCCCACTCTCTGTCTCATGCACTTTCCTGGACCACCAACAAGGTCTCGCTCGGAGGAGCCGCTCACGGGCGTCCTTCAGCCACATGACCGGCGAAGGAACCAATCAGCTGATGAGCTCCACGGCAAACCGCGAGAGGGTCTCCGCCGCGGCACGTCGCACACGACATCCGCCAGCTCTCCTCCGACCGACTGGGTCACTGAGCAATGTTCTGGGAACATCACAAAAGACGCTGCTCAACTTCTGTCCCTCTCCGCTCGCCCCTTTATCTTCCCCGCACCAGCTCTCCTGGTGTGCTCGACGCTTCTCCTCACCCCCACCCGTCCCCTCGTCAGTTGGAGCCAGCTGAGCGTGCTACCCAAATCCAACAGTTGTTGTGGCCTTCGTTAGCCTAACGAGGGGGCCGGCTCTTTATACTTGTCAGGGAGCAAATGAGTCAAACAAACAAGGGCCAGGGAAGAGGGGAGGACAAGCGAGCGCTGTTCTGTTGAGCTTCACTGGGTTCTTGGCCACGGCGCTTCCCTGGAAACTAGGGAACCCACAATCTGCCTGTTTGATGTCTGATGATGCTCTGGCTTTGATGGAAACTTTGGAAAAACACACTAGCAAAAAGAAATAACATGCTGCTCGGTCTCTGTGGCCACTAGAGGCCGTAGGCACATTCAAAGTGTGTGGGTGCACACTGTGAAGGATCTAAAAGCGAAGTATCATTTGGGGACACATAACAACTGGTTATGATAGTAGCAACAAAGTTACAGTGTTTTTGCAAGCCTGTACTTGCAATGCGGTCTGCGCATAAGGGCACTGAGTAATGTCCTGCTGGCGGAGGAACTTCTAAATAAATATGCTTCACACTGTCCACGCGCATTTGCATATGCATGTCGAAGCGTTGCGCCGCTCAGAGGCTCCGTCTCGCATTCCGAAACCGTCCTTCCAAAACAGATAACGGAGATAACAGTCTCAACAAGTCATCCCAAACCGTGTCCACAATCTAAACACATTACTGCAGCGCCAGGCTTCGGGAGAAAGTATGAAGGTGTGTCCTTCAGAATGAGATCATCCCATTGAGTGCGGCCCGTCTGGAACAAATGTACGGAGCACTTCAAGGCTGAGAATCTGGAGCTCCAGAGAACGACCGGCTCTACTGAGGACGGGGGTTCACAGGGCACCATTATACTTGCTCCACTTTCTTCCATGAATCTTGACACAGTTTGCACGTGCATGCAAGAAGATGACTAATCGGAAAGGAATCAAGAGTAGAAGTCAGCCGCATGCCAGAGCCGCTGTGCTTTGTGCCTGCAACTGAGTCTCCGTGAAATTCAATCACGCTGTAGAGCCAATAAATGGGCACCGCTTGAACACGAGACCACTTCACACTGGATGTGTGTGTTTTGTTTTGGTTTTTTCTTGCAAACTGCTCACGAAAAGACGCCTGGTACTTGACCAGGTCGGGGAACACACACACAATGTTGATGGAAACATAAAGGCCTCTCCTTTGAAAAACATTAAATTGATGTTTTGAGTGCAAACATGGGAGTAATGAGCATGGTGAACACACTTAGAGGCGGTATAAGCCATTTATTATCACGCCTACATGAAGATTTGAGTCACTTGGGTGGCGCCACGGCCCCGAAAAAAGCCTCCACTCAAGGTGCAGGCTGAGGAGATGGCTGTCGGGAGCGGGCTGCCCGGCTGCAGGTGATGGACAGCGAGACAAGGCTACTGCAGGTTCACCTTCTGTGCCGTGGCTCTGGGGCAGAGACCGCATGACAGTGACGCGACACGAAAAGGCTTCCTGTCAAGGAAGCAGGCGGACGCCCTCCAATCAAAACACAGAGGCTCTGGGTGACATTTCACAGGGCACAGCTGCTGGGCTCGGACAACATGCCAACTCACTATTCCTGAAGGGTTGTTTGTTTAGTGCGTGTGTCACAACTAGAAGGGTGTCACTGCTAGAACTGTGTGTGTGAGTGTGTGTGAGTGTGTGTGTGTGTGTGTGTCTGTGTGTGTGCTTTAATGTTTTCTTACCAGTCACTATTTGACTACTCTCACAGTTATGCTTTACACTCGCCTCCCATTAGGATGTTCTGTTCTTATCTGTACTGTGCAAGGTGTGGAAAAATGGACTGATGCCAGTTTGTATCACAGAAAAAACAAGCACAAAACGATTTCATTGTGATGCCAAACACATCCCCTTTCCAAGAAACTATGTTCCTGTTCTCATTTTACTCTAAACAAACACAATTTAACTGTAAAACCTGCAGAACAACAATGTAAATGTGGGGTTGTGTGGATTTTTTATTCGGGGCGGTAGATAATCCAAGATTATGGATTATACAACACTGTATTTATGTCAGATGTTTCCAAACTTGACTAATTTGTTCTGGCAATGTTTGATCGTTAGACTGAATGGAGGAACATGAGCCTGCCTGAATGAGTGGAACCAGGCTAATCCATTACTAACATCAGCCTGTTACACTCCTGAACTAAGACTTGCCGATGGGGAGTGTGGCCGCACACGTCTCAACAACACTTTCTTCCACACTTCTGAGTCTCAGGAGCTTTAGCTAGCATCATCTTATTCCATGAATTTGAGTTTAGATTCCCCCTTTTTTTTCAGTTGTTCCAGTAAAAGCCTGGATACTTGGCTCTGGGCCCGAGAGACTTCAGCGGTTTTGGACAAGTTCTTTATCCAATTTTGCCCCTGGTGGTGGCGGTGGAGTGGGCTCTGTGATGCAGCCGCAGCTGAAGGCAGAGTCAGTACGCACACATAAAGCTGCTCAAAGCCAGCAGGTATGTGAGGAATGCCTCTTCGTCCAAACAACAGGACTCGACGCCCGACGCTGAGCCACGCCACGACACACACCACTGTCAGAGAAGCTAAATGGGGCCCGCTGGGGACACAGCAACTGACTGGGGCTTTACATTAGATCCGGCGAGCAACTTTAAACACATTTATCCTAAAGTCAAGCGCCTTTGCACTTAGGAGATGTCACTAAGTTTAGCAATTTCTGAAGCACAGAGAAGGAAAAAATGTTTAGACATTAAACACCTGCTAATCCAAACGCTAAGGAACTGGAATAATACAGATATGAGGGATAGTGTGAAAATGTGGCAGTTAAATCTGTGCTGCGATGAATACTCAAATTTAAAAGAAACACTTAAACAGGGATGCAAACAATCCACTTTTTCTGCACCTTAAATACATTTCTCCAACGTGTATCGACAAGGGATTTTAAAATCTTTGCACAATCAACATATTTTAGGGTCTTAACATATTTCACATTGCGTGCCAGCGTGGTTAACTGCATGTGAGCACAGTCAGGATTTCCACTACATATAAACAAATCGTATGAAATGTTATTATGTTGGACAAATCATCTGTTTATTTACCTCTTTTATGCAGCCATCCCTCCTTGACGATCACCACATTGGTCATGTTGGTGGGCAGGATGGAGGATCCAGGTTTCCCACAGGGAGAGACACAACTCTGCTTTAGGACTCTCCTTCACACAGCCTTCTGCGCGAGCCTCGAGATGGGGTCTTCGGGTTTATGGCCGCCTTTTTCAATGGTGGTTACCTATTAGAAGAAAAAAAACAAAAAAAAAACTAAAAATTAGCTCCACGCTGAGGTGAAAGAGTTTTTCCACTTGTCTGAATATTAACCCTCGGGTCAACGCGGCAGAGGAACTGAGGAGATCCTCGTGCTTTATGGCCCAGTCAGTGGAGGATATGCGGCAGCCACATGGAAGTCCTTTTCACAAGTGGAACCTGCAACATTTCAAGGTTCAAATATCTGTTGGAGGGCTGTGGTTTCTGGCGTTCACAATGAGCTCTCTAGTATTGGAAAATTCCACGCTGTTCACCACCGACACAGCCATTTCTGATACACTTTTTCAATTCATGAACAGCAGTTAAAAATTAATGTTGTCAAATCTTTCCTCAGTCTGAAAAAAAAAAAGTCTTTCAAACTGTCTTTTTCAAAGGCGTAGTTATTCTTTAACTCAGTAGAAACTATATTCATGTTTTTGTGATGAATCATTCATACAGAGCATAATTCGCAAAATGATTTTCTAATTATGTATTGTTGCAGTGCTTTTATTCTCTGAACATGCGACAATTAAAAGCTACTTCTGATCTGGTTCAACTATTACCAGTTTGTACACACAATTATCTCGAAAAAATAGTGAGAATGCTGTTGTTGCAATAAGAAAGGTCTGCAAAAAGAAACAGAAAATGTAAAATTGACCTGTAGAAAATGCAAAATGTCTCAATATCTTGACAATCATACCCCAAAAAGCTTTTGTTTTGGGAAGCATACAATACCGAGCCGAGGTTTCAGGCAGGTGTAATATAATGATACGCATTTATCATGTAATACCAGCAGGGAGGCGTCTGATTGGCTCCAAATTTACTTGGATTTATTCATAGTAACGGTGTGACCCCCCACAGAGTCCTGACGGTAACATAATCAAGCCTGTGTGGGTTTAAATGAAGAGACAGACGGTTCTGATCCAGACTACAAACACAGAAGATCTGTGCTTACTTGTCTTACATATTTTAAAACACCCTCCATGCAAATTCTAGAAAGATCGACAGTGACAGTGAGGAAAGAGTGGTCGCACCAAACGCTCCTGCTAATCCACTAGAATTAAGAGATACAAATAAACTTTTTTTGGTTTGTTTTTGAAGCATTACTGCAGCTTTCCCCTCTACATAAGCCTCAAACATTTGGACACTACTGTGTATATGATTAATGAGATCCAGACTCAAACATTAAGACACATTATAACAGGAAAATGCTACTAAAGCTCAAGAGTCGGTACTTTCCATCCACCTCACAAAGAAAAACCGGCAGATTAAGATACAGTGGGATTGGATGAACACGTACAATAGCCGTGCTCTCAATGCAAACTGAAGAAAATGTATGTTTCATATTGTCTGGGAATACATCTTCGCAACATAAAGATTAAAATGCGCATCAATCCATCAAAGTCTATCAAAGAATGACTTAAGTAAGAATAAAAAACAGTCCCATTCACCTATTTGCACTCACACAATCCTTCATACAGCATGAGGAGTGAATGGAGGTTTTATGTTTTGCCAAAGGAAAATCTGACATGTGGTTAAGGCGAGGTGAAGACGACCTGCTCCACCAACTGAGCCACACCGTGTTATGTTAGTTAGATCACCTCAGATGATCTTTGGGTAGGATGAGTCCAAAAACACAGAAGACCAAAGAAGGTTGTGAGAGAGCCCTGGAGGTGACATTATTTCGTCACCGAAAATAAACACACATGCATGTTTAGGAACACAACCCACTTCCTGTGCTGTCAATGTACGTGTTCCCTTTGAAAACTCAAGATCAGTAATAACAAGATGAGCAGCTGCCGAGTGTCTCAGTGCAGAACAGAAAGGTGTCACCATACACAGTTCATCAGTTTCTCAGAAAGAACCAGATTTAACTTCTGCAGCAACTTCAGCTACAACAGCTCATCTGTTGGATGAGACCACAGAGCCATGATGTTGTTGATGTTCCCAATAATGCAATTGATGAAACTTTAAATTATCTTACAAAATCCTGATAATAACAACTATCATCTCTTTCCAGTCAACTTATCACATCATCTTGATGGAGAATATAACACTTCCTACAGAGAAAAAAAAAGCAAAACTGAACTAAAAAAAAAACTAATTTCAAATCATTAGATAGAACATAGACATGACCCTGTCACCATTTCACTATTTCTCCTTCTTGTACCTCAACAACAGCTCCACTTTTACAGATGAAGACCACGTTGTCTTAAGTATTAGTGATAATCATTGCGATAATCAATGTTATTCACCTCACCTGCTGTAATGTTAAGGCTGATCGGATTCGGCATACACATCTGTTGGTGAAAAGTTATACACTAATCCTAACACAACAAAACAATAAATGGGGTCTGCGACAGGAAACAAGACAAAACAGCTTTCACATTCAGTAAATGTGTCAGTGTTAGGAGAAGCGTTGCACAGAAACTAAAGATGAGTGAAAGTGCAACAGCAGTAGTCAAGTCAAACTCTAGGTGAGATATATAAGGTTAGAGTTCTTCAAGGGGGCTGGGGGGGGAACTGTACCCTTACAGAGTATCACTAAGAACCAGAATTGACTTTCATGAAATTAACCAGTAGTTCCTTGAAATCTTCAGCTACAGGCCCTATTTACACAACATATAAAATGGAAATGGACCGATTTTGCATTTTTGTTTTAGAAAATATGTGCAATTATGGCAACATTTTAAAAACAAAGTTCATTTACACAGAAACAGAAGAAACGCTGAAAATCATTTTGTGTAAACAGACACTCAAAACGCAACAAAACTTTGCCATTTTTTCCCCAATGTCAGCAGGTACAGTAGTAGAAGGGAGCGGTGGAGAGGCAGTGGAGTGTTGGGGTAAATCCCAGTTGTTAAATAAGAACATATAAAAATCACAATAAGGAATCGCTGGTAGTCATTTGACAAATTGGCTGAACTCCAACTGAGATTTATCAGTTAGCCATCAAACCTGCAGGCTATCACAATCCAAACACTTGATCGTCAGATACTTTCTAACAGTATAAAGAAAGGATTTGAACACTTCGAAGAAAGAGGGGGGAAAAAAAATAATCAATTGCCATGTTTGTTCACACAAATGTCACATACCGCGGCAGGCAATCCCTGACCATCGACCGAAATCAATTGTCCCGGAGCAGCATCGGGGTTTAGCCATCAAAAGTGAGCTCTGTTTGAGTGACCTCATCCAGTGGACTGGTGGGGACAACAACAGGAAGTGAATGTGACTATTGACAGGCTACGAGTCATATCAGCACGGCCCCGGGCCTCAATACATCTGTAAGTGAATGTGCCACGAACACGGCTTTTCACTTCTTCAACCAGCAAAAGTGAGTTTTTTAAATGAAAAGTTTTGTTTTGTTTTTTTTTGCGTATTTTTGTTTATTGTCTTGGTTTTGGTGTCAATAAAGAATTCTGGATGGAGAGTTAAAGGAATACTCCGAAGATTTTGGACCCACGCCCTATCCCGATCATTTACAGAGTGAGATGAGCTCATAAATACCTTTTTTGTGTCCGCTCGCCCAGTGCCTGGCTAACAGCTGTTAGCATCGTAGTTAGCTTAGCTCAACTGCGGCAGGTGAAGAGGAGACAGAGCCAGACTGAGAAAGTGGACAAAATACTCCTTCCAGTGGTCCAGGGGACGGCGTATTAGCACGTGAAGTAAATCCGAATGGTTATAAAGCATTTTAAAAGACGTGGGGTTTTTTCAATCCGTTAAAATAATTTTTTGCTCCACACAGACCTGCGTATGCGCAGTGCTCCACGGAAGGATATACCGGAGCACAGCAGTAGAAGCATAGACTCAGCCGCTGTGCGCCTGGTATATCATTCTGCAGCGCACTATGCTTGTGCAGGTCTGTGTGTATCAAAACGCTATTTTAAGGGATTGAAAAGAAAACACACGTCTTTTAAAAAGTTTTATAACCATTCGGATTTACTTCGCGTGCTAATACGCCGTCCCCTGGACCACTGGAAGGAGTATTTTGTCCACTTTCTCAGTCTGGCTCTGTCTCCTCTTCACCTGCCGTAGTTGAGCTAAGCTAACTACGATGCTAACAGCTGTTAGCCAGGCACTGGACGAACGGACACAAAAAAGGTATTTATGAGCTTATCTCACTTTGTAAATGATAGGGATAGGGCGTGGGTCCAAAATCTTCGGAGTATTCTTTTAAAGGAAGAAACAAGTGCACTGATAGCAATCCAAACTGGGAATCACACATATGTGGAATTATGTGTGAAGTACCTCAAGATATGTTGTATATTTTAGATTCCTGAAATCAGAATCATCTTTATTGTCATTGGAGGCGCCCAAAGGAGCCGCCCTTTGCTTCCTTGACCTTCGCTCAATGAGCTTCATGAGGTTGTTACCTAGAATTGTTTTCGTTTCACAGTTGTGCCTTGTCAGGGTTCACTGGTGTAATTTGTTGCCTTTTTAACGGGGTTTGGACTCACAGCTCAGGCTCATCGGTTGTGTCCTGCAGATGTCAGGCTGGTATACATGAAGATCTAACAACGGTTATAATTCATAATATGATGGCAAGAACCAATCAACTGAGCAAAGACAAACCACAGTTACTTTAAGAACTGAAGGTCAGTAAGTCTGAAAAATTGCAAAAACTTGGAATGTGTCCTCAAGTGCAGTCGCAAAAACCATCAAACACTACCATGAAACAGCATGAATCACACCTTTATAGTCAAGTAACTGAAACCACTACTAAGATACAGCAACAAGTAGAAGAGAGTTGTTTGGACCAAGAAACACAAGGAGAGGACATTAGACCAGCGGGAATCTGTGCTTCGGTCTGATGAGTCCTAATCTGAGCTCTTCAGTTCAACCCGCTGTGTCTTTGTGCGACGCGGAAAAGGTAAACGAATGGTTTCTACATGCATGGTTCCCACCGTGAAGCAAGGAGGAAGAGGAGGAGGAGGAGGAGGAGGAGGTATGATGTGTGGGATACTGGGATACTGTTGGGGAGCGCTACATCAGATGACCTGACCTCCACAGTCACTTAAACCCAGTCGAGATGGTTTGGGAGCGCAGAGTGAAGGCACAAGGGTCAACAAGTGCTCCGCATCTCTGGTAACTCCTTCAAGACTGTTGAAAAACTATTTCAGGTGACTCTTGAACCTCATAAACAGTATACCAAGAGTGCACAAAGCAATAATCAAAGCAAAGGTTGGCTATTTTGAAGAATCTAAAATATAAAACATATTTTTAATTATTTCACACTTCTTTACTCCATAAATTCATATGTGTTCATTCATAGTTTGATGCCTTCGGTCATAATTTGCAATGTAAATAGTCATGAAAATAAAGAAAAACCATTGAATGAGAAGGTGTGTCCAAACGTTCGACTGGTAGTGTACACATTGGAATACATCACACAAACAAACTTGAGCACACAAACACCACAGCCAAAAAAGCAACACATGCACAAGACCGGCTCTGGAGCCACAACAGAGTGCTGCTGTTTTAATGGGAGCGACCTGTTGCTACTGCGGCCTGTGTGGAAAAGCTGGGCTGCTGCCAGCACTGCAGCCAGCAGCCACTGAATGAACCCAGTACCCTGACAGCAGGTCACATGGTCCTCAGGCCTCTGGGCCACCGCCTGCCTGCCTGCCTGCCTGCCTGCCTGCCTGCCCGCCCGCCCTGATGTCAGGGCGGCCTTCAATCATTCATCTTTCTGGCTCCAGCTCTGGGGCCCACCCCATTCAATGCAAATCAGTGTCATGCAGCGAAAGATGCCACACACCGAGCCTGTCACTGGGCCAGGGAGGACAGGCCCGTGCACATGGCAGGAAGCAGAAAATCAGGCCGACATCACCACGCTACTTCCTTTATCGCAGATCAATAGATGCAGGTCTGTTTTCGCTCTATTTTCTGCTGCTGTTTGAGTAAACAAGAGTCAGCAGCTGGTTACGGCGGGAGAATAAGAGACCTGTGTTTAAAGTGATCTCAAAAAACAAGAATATCATGCATGCTCACCTGCTACAGACAGTCCCTGAAGCAACACTTGGGTTTGTGTTGAAATGCTACAGAGCAGCCAGTATTAGTGTGATCTACTACAGAGTGTCAAGTTCCTCTTTCAAGTTCCCTGAAAACACACCATTGATGATAAGAATATTAAGGGCGGCAGAAGCTGAACACCCAACCACAGCTACTGCAACTTTCAAAGACAAGTAGTTTCACTTCTTCAGTCCTGTGATGACATGAACAACAAACCCTTTATGACTCATGTTAATGTATTCATTTCTAAGCTGTTCAGACAAGCCGAGAACTAATTAAAGATGCGACACAAGGCCGAATTTATTCAAATGTTTGCCACACTCGACACACCCATTATGATAAATAAACAGCACCGTTGTCAGGTAGCTGCAAATCAGATGATAACCAGTAAACAAGTTGAGTCAGAGAAAAAGTATTTTGGACTTCTCACCTTTTTTTTTTTTTTTTGCGAAACTCAGATAAGCGCCCTGTTATAAGAAGCGCAGCTTTGTTGCACAGTCAGGTCCGTCTGTATGTTTGCCTCCTCGAAGACGCAAAATTTCAAACAACATTCCTCAGATTCTGCATGCAACTGGTGGCACATTTGCGTCAACGGGGCTGCGAGGGGATTGGGTGGGAGGTGACTGGTATTTTCTAAACACAACACGGACAGCCAAGCAAGTCACTGGCTGCATCATTACGCCAGCCTGTTGCATCTTCCCCAGGTCACATGCCAAGTCCCCCCATGCGTACGCACGCACACACACACTCACTTGACGCAGTCCCATGACCGATAAAAACACATTTTGACACTACGCGCCCGGGGGAAGAACGCTCTCTTTCCAGGCTGAACATGCATACATGAGCCCTGGAAGATGGAGACAAACAGATTATTAGTAAAGTCAGGTTTATCCCAAGTTCAACAGTGGAGCCTTACCATCCATGTCCGTAAGACCTGTCCAGCAGGCACACCTTTTCATTGGGAACAGAAGCGAATAAACTCCCAGTTTATTTTCTGTAGTCTGTATTTAGCATGATTTAGTGTAGAAGCACACAACTGTAGGTGGGATAATAGCAGAAAAAACAGCTACCCACATGCATGATCTCATTGTGATGACCACTAGTGTGGAAAACAAGACCAACAACTCGAATGGGACTTTTTTCTCAGGACCTCCCTGGTGTCAGGGTTGAGGACCAAAAGGTCCTGAAAGAGATCTTGGGAGGGGTGTAGGGAAGGGAAAGTAACAAGAAAGAACTACAGCAGACTCCATGAATGCATGTGGATACTACAGTGTGAGCAGAGCTGGTCCCTGAAGACGCAGTAATTGTTTGGCAATAAGTTTCTCACTCAAGTAAACAAACGCAGAGGCAGTTCAGGTCATAACAATGAATGAGCTGCTCCCTGCTTGAGCTCATTTGTTTTCATTTGCCTCCTGAGTTATAAAGCACAGGCAAAAAACTACTTTCTGCTGGAGGTTGAAGCCTTTAAAAAGTTCAGCCTGAATGCAGATATTTTGGCCTGAGGACTGTGTAGGGAAAAGTGGTCATTTTCAGAGAAAGAAAGAAAGAAAGAAAAAAAAATGAATGGTTAACATCTTCCGAGACGCTCACTGTTTGTTTGAAGGAAAAAAGCCACAGCGCGTTGTAATTTTACTACACGTCGCTTTGTTCGAGCCCAACTTTGCCGTTAAATAACTTGTGCGGCGGCGTGAAGCTGAGAAAGTGGCTGATTTCGGGTTTGCATTTCGCGATAGAAAGGATATGGGGCCTAGCAGGGCAGCTTGGGTGAGAATAACCGCATCCCATGTAAGTACAATGGGGACCTACCCTGTCTAGCTGTCGGCCTCTTGTAGTGAACCATGCGAAGGAAAGGCGGACATTTACCTGGACGGGAACTCAACACTGTGTCCGTCTCATTCTAGTGGGCTGTTTCGGCGGTATTTTTAGTTGATAAGTCCTTGAACAATCTGGACAAAGTGCTCTCATTTACTCCGTTTCTCTCTTGCCTTTCTTCCACTACACCTCCCAAACGCGCTGTCTGCAATGCCTCTGTGGCAGCGCGCGCTCCCGGGTCCTAGCGCCCGCGCTCTCGCAGGCCTGCCCGTCCCGTTCAAAGAGCCCTGCTCAGTCCACTGCAATTCAATACAGCCACTTCTAATGAAATTACAGGGGCTGCTCCCTTTGTGTACAAAATGTAAAATGCAAATAGAATAGAAATACTTTCAAAACGGCAATATTCATAATTTATGGTCACCTCATAACCTTACTTTTGGATTATGGAAAGAAAATAGTTCAAGAAAATCATGCAAACTCCACACTGAAAGTTCCCCGGCTGTTAGGTGACAGCGCTAACCGCCACTCCACCTCCACCAGGTCCACACCGACTCAATGATCTGATTTGATGATGGCCCATCTGATAGAAGCCATGTGATGATCTGGATGTGTGGGCCCTGTTTGACCTGAAGGCATCAGTTCAAACAGGTGACAGTCTGGGTGGGGGTGGTCTGGCCATCTCCTCCAGGGAGGTCAGAGGGCAGTCCATGATTTTGTGGCCTGTGTTTACGACCCTGCAGGACCTGCATGGCTCCTCTGGACCCTGCCTGCTTTATCTGGTGGGGTCAAACATGGGGCTCGGGGACCTACAGAGGGTCTTGTTAGATTTTCTTGCTGTATTTCTTAGTTTGTAGAACAGTCGTGTTTATTTTTGACCTTTTTTTCACTGTTTCTAAAGCAGTTGTTTTTGATTATTGATATGTTGCCTCACTTCTGCTTAAATCTCCACTCTAACCATGTTTAACTACCCGTCGCAGCAGGAAACGGATGAAAACATCTAAGATTTAACAGAGTAAGCTGAAGTGATTTGTATTCGGTATGTATTTTAATGATCAGACACTGACTGGGTAATGATTGTGTTAATTAAGTGTTTCGGTTTCAACAGAAACACAATCTAATAAATCCATCTTCCACACTTCTGTGTGTGGGATTATGTGTGCATGTCACAAATGGTCAATGTCATTGCAAAGCATTGTGGGATATTTCCCCCAACTGAATCAGATGATACTGACAGTGAATATAAATCCAAACATCAATCTGATCACTTTATTTAATGTCCAAACAGAATAATCTGCTCTCTCAATCAGGTTATATTCAATCAGACTTATCGACAGTCAATGATCGTTCTGGATCTCATGTGGCTTTCCTGAACATGGGAACTGGAGTAGTTCCCTGCTGGGATAGTTTCATTTCCAAGTTAACAGAATTCAGTTGACAATAAAGACCAATATGCATTGCAAAAGTGCAACATTGCTGCAGTCAGATCACAGAGAAGCTGCTCATCCAGAGTTTTTTTTTAAATCTTTACATGTATGAATTTAGAGTTTGCCACTTCTGTATCGCTTAGATTTTAAAAACCCATTTATTTCACTTTTTTTGAACTCTGTTTAAAAAAAGAATCTGTCCATCTCCCAATATTAATTTATCATTGAAAATACACGTGTGATGTTATGTTCATCTGAACTGGGATAGTTATCCCATTCACTACTTCATGGTGTTCACATGACAAGAACAAACAAGAAACATGGCTGCCGAAAGCGGTGCTGCTTTATAGTTAGAGTCCAGAAGGGGGACAGGCGTCTCATGGTCAGACACACCATCCAAGATGGGGATAAAATGAAGCTCATCAACTACAATTTGTCTTAACATTTTCACTGAAGTTGCTACAGTTATCTACTAACTAACTAACTAACTTATCTAAATAAAAACAGTATAAAACCTGAAAGCTAAACAGCAAGTCTGATCCTCTATGTTGGTGAGAAATACCAACAAAAATATGGTGAGAAAAATGTGTTTTTGTGCTTTTATTAGCTTTCACCAAAACTGCTGTCATGTTGACTGACAGCAAACCTTTTAAACTCTCTAAAACCTCCCTCAACTTCTGTTTGACTGCTTTGAGACGCATTCTTCCCCACTATTTTCGAGGGTCCGTTCCCTACGTTTTATGGATTACTGTCAACATGAGTAACGTATATTCAGCCTCTTGGAGTTGACCATTAAATGTGTTTAGGGGCCATCAGTCAGAACTTCAAATCCACACAATGAAAGGGATTTTTTTTTTTTTTTTTTTGTGAATGGAAAGGAATGTGGTGCAAACAGCAGCTGTATTCCTGGATATTATTGAACAGACTGCACAGTGTCAATGTCGTTTTCTTCTATGCCAGAAATTAAATAACTGAATTCAAGAAATATGACCTAAAATGTCCACAGGCATAAGCAATCAAAACCAATAATATTCATATTTCTTTCTTCTATAGCCATTTTTTGTCCAATGTACAGTTGATCCCAGCTCCCAGTAAATGGATGAGTGAATGACTGACTGAATGAATAACTTTTTTTAATTTACCATTACATAAACCCAATAATATATCATAACGCAATGAATTTGTGTTCCTGAATTATTTACAAACCAGATATTCAGTGATATAAAATGAAATTTCCTGATACTTGTTCTGTGCCCAGGGTTAGTTTTTTTCCTTTTTTTTAAATATTAATTTTTATATCTCATTTAGCTCATCAGCAAGCTTTATCCACAGACTTTTATTGTTGTGAAAACACAGTGTTTCTTACAGATGACCCATGCCTCTCACTGTTTTGTAAGTTCTCCAGAAGTTTTTTTTTTTTGTCCTTTTTTCTTGAGCATAATTAATTGACTTTAAAATTCTTCCCAATCCATCACTTTCTATGCAAAGGACATTAAATGCAGTGTGCTGGAACCAGCTCTATATGGGAGTTAAACTGAGCAAAAAGCAATGATAATTTAATAAAACATGAAACATTCCATCCATCCGACCGTTTTCTCCAAGGTTGTGGTGTACAAACATTTACTGTATAAAGAGAACATGCAAACTCTGCACAGTCTCCATAAGAACAGACCGTGAACTTAGGCCCCTCTTGCTGTAAGATGAGAGTATTCAATTCAATTTTTATTAAAATACCTGATCAGAAAGTATTATTGATGTCATATTTACTGCTGCTGAAAAAGACACTGCTTTTGTTTGAAACTGATATTAATGTACCATCTATATTCTACACCTCGCAGTTCTCTTACGAACAGTAGGGATGGTAAAATCCCCCAAAGACAAATACAACCACATTCTTTCTTCGGCACGCCAAGTTTGATACCTGCGTTTGGATCTGCAGGAACACATCTTCGGGAAGTAACAAAATATTGAGACATTTAGGAAAGGAGATATCACGTTTCCGGCTGAAACTGCCGGGGGGCCTTTAAATTTCTAATGTGGTGTGTGGTATTATTAGCCGGTGCGTTACGGCGGGATTAACCGTCGTGCAGCTGCGGAGAACGGGTGCTACTGGAGAGGCAGGAGTTAAACCAGTTCCAGACAGGTACAGACAGGCCAGCGGAGCTCGCTTCAAAGACGTCAGGGAGCCTCTGTATCAAACAAAGCTCTCAGATTACTGACTCGTTTTGATCAAAGATGTTTAGGGAGGTCCTTTAAACAGAACCTCTATGTAAGACATATCCATCAGATTGTCATTATATGTTTGACCTCGTCTGACTTTTGTTTCCCTTTACTTCTTCGACTGATTAATGACACAGCTTATTTTTTAAACTTCCATCCGTTTGGAATTCAAATGTTGATCATGACCCACTTTTTTTTAGAAGTTCAAACTGTTTATCACACAGCATAAGTCATCTCGGGGCATGTTTTCTAGTAAGGTCAATGCCATAGAGAGAAATAGGAAGAAAAAAAAATGTAACAGCTCAACAATTCCCACATGAGTAAAAGAGAGAAGGGAAAACTTCCGTCTAACAGGAAGAAACCTCTGACTGAACGGCGGTGGGTGGCCCTCCGCCTCGACCGGTTGGGGTGAGGAGCCAGCAGGCAGAGAGAAAAATGCTCAAACAAAAAGAGTGAACAACAGTTGGACGGGTTGGTAATCAGGACGGTGCGGCTCCGGAATCAGAAGCACTCGCACAAAGGATAGGTGAGAAAAGTACGATTTCCAGGGGAAGCAGACAATGATTCAAAAAAAAAAAAAAAAAAAATTGTGCCAAAAAAGCACAAAAAGAAGCAGATAGCAATGCCAGCGTTGGTCTGTGTGTCTCAGTCTCTCCTGCTGTCATTTCCCCTCTTTGTCACTCACTGTAATGTGTTCCTCGCCGCTGTGCTGCTGTCAGTTTTGCCAAGCTGTTCCTGTCTGACTGAGGGGATCCCTCATTGTCTCCCATTCTTATTAAGTGATATCTCTTTTGAATCTTCATCCTCCTTCTCATTGGCTCTGTGATCCTATCTGCACCAATCCTTTGTAAATTTGTATCGTTTTATCGCAACTTTGTCATGAAGTTGTACTTATTATTATTTCCCTTTCAACATATTCTATGTGGTTTTCATGATCTAAAATAGAAATGAATGTCAGAATGTGCTGCTGCCGATGCTTAAATAGCCTTGTTCTTTGTTTGGCACGGCTGCAAGCTGCTTAGTTTTCTGTTAGCTTATTAACCGCACTGAAAAACACAGATGTTGAAGAGAACAATGTAAAAGGGAACACAGGCGACCTAATATAAATTCAGATGGTAGAAAATAAGGATGTGAAATGCAGCCTCTTTGCAAAGAGAGAAAAACTTATTTAGCCCATATGATGAAGAGAAGGATACACTAAACAAACAGTGTATTTCTTCTTATTATTATGAATATTTAGCAACATTTCCTCCTCGTGATCAACCCTTGCTTGGAATGGGACCGTCTGGCCTGTAGTTTTGCAGGTTCAAAGCACAAGTGACAGGGTGAAAGAGCCAGAGTGCGTTAATGATGACGTTCCTGTCTGATCTGACGAGCAGCACAAAGCAGAACACAGTAGGATGAAGAACTCAGACGCCTCTGCACTGGCACCGCTTAGGCACAAACTTTCCTAAACGTGATAGCGCCGAGGCATTTTGGGCGGAAAAGTGAGACCAAATTAAATCAATGATATCGCAAGAATGTACAATTTGATATTCAAAATACCAGTCAGCGTGTGGAATAATATGAGAGTTCTACTTTATCGTGTTTAAAATAGGAATGTGACAATGATGTGTCCAAGAGTTATTTATTTATTTTTTATATTTAAGGAAGAATCCTCAAGCTGACATCTGCAGCACAGCGCCAACGCGCCGCGGTGAAGAGCCTCCGGTCCAGTGGGAAGAGTGATGTGGTTGGACGGTGGCTGGATGGCTGGCTGGTTGGCCAGTCAGGCTACACTGGAATGCGGGGTCTTTTGTTTGTCTGAGAGAGGAGTGGGTCAGGGGGAGAATGCCATTGATGATTGCAGAGAGGAAGAATGAACCTCCAGGAAGTGTTCTCTCTCCCCCCCCCCCCCCACCCCTTCTCTCTATACCCCCCACTCTCCCACTCTCATTCTCTCTCACTCTCTCACTGTCTCTCTCTTTCTCTGTCTTTTTTCTGTGTGTGAGAACCTTCACCGTGCCGAGCCTCTCTCTCGCTGAGGCCACGGTCCCCAGGCACAACCACTGCTTTGTCTTGCCCTGTGAACACACACCCCTCCTCTGCCGGGCGCCTGCATTTGCCAGGGCCAGGGAAACACAGGGCCACTGCTCCTATTCTTATCCACATCGCTGCTCCTGCATGGATGTGTGTGTGTGTGTGTGTGTGTGTGTGCGTGTGTGTGCATCAGTAGTGAATGGTAAATTGTTTTTTCATGAGGCACACATCTGACACATCACTGAAAACCCCTTGATATTCACTTTCTCCTTTCTTTTTTAGCTTACTTGTAGATCTTATACACCTGATTTAACCTCGGCTGCAGGGACGATATTTCGAGATCATGACACTGCGTTGCGTCTCCTCATCTGGACGCGGCCACGGCGCGGCGGCCCTCGCTCTGTAACAGTAACAGCCGGACTAAAAATGGAATAAAGCGGTAAGTGGATAAGAATCTGGCCGGTGGCCCCTCTCTCCGACCAGTGGCTGCCGCCTCCCGTCACATTGCTCATTCCCCCGTGTGTCAGGAGGCTGTGAGGAGCTGCAAATGGCCCTTTCAAAACGCACGACAGCTGGAACACAGGGCAAAGGTGACCGAGGCAGTTGGGGGGGAGCACGGGGAGGGGTGCGGGAGGAGGAGGGGGGGAGGGAGAGGGGGCACGAGATGAGCAGCTGCAGCCTCCAGCCTCTGTTTCCTCACTGTCCCGCCGCCTCCCGCTTTAACAATCGCGGAGCAGACGTTTTGTTGAGGACACCTCAAAACGCTCACACGTGCGGGGATTCTTTGTATGATTTCACTACAGATTCGGCACTGTTCCTGCCCTGAGACAGCCTCAGCCACATAAATCACACGCAGAACCTGGTGTTGTCTGGAAAAACAAAGGCGCTGGGTGGTTCGGTGCCAGGGAATTCCACAACTCAAAGCAGGATTAGAGAGAACAGGGGCCTGAAAAGTTCCCAAAAAGACCTTCTATGTTACAACACATGATTTTTACTTCTTTGATCACTTCGGACACTCTTTCTTTGTAGCAGAGAAATTGTTTCTTTTACTGGCACACAAGAAACATATTGTCCAACCAGGTGAATTTCTGGAGTTTGTCTTTGAACTTTTAATAGCGATCCTCTGGAAGAAAACAAGGAAAACACGACAGCGTGCCTCAAGGGAACAAAGCATTTTAAGTTGCAGTTTTATTTATTAAAATGTACTGATTGCTTTATTACAGTGTCGAGCCCCTTCGCGGTCCGGCCCTTCATCCGTCTTCCAAACTATTTTCTGCAGTTTAGTGGCACTGGAGCTGATCCCGGCTGGTGAAAAGCAGGAAACATCCAGAAACAGCTCACCAGTCCATCACAGCACAAACACACAGACACAGACAGTGACACACACTCGCATTCACACCTACTGGCAATTTCAACCTCTAATACATGGTTATACGCACCAAGAATATCATATGATTCAATCAGTGGCTCAATCCCATGATGCACTGCACTGGGATGACGGCCTTTTGTGACATCCGGCTTTACCGGTAATTAGTGAAGATGGATTTGTCAGTTTGACTGATCTAACTTGTTGTATTTCATTTGAAACCAAACAAGCACACTCCTTGTTCAGCGCCCGATCAGTAAAAGAGAATTATATGTTTGAGGGCAGCGTTTTCTTCTGAATCCACCCGTCATGCTTTGCCACCGCCGTCAGAACGGCGTGCATGATGTCATTTAACCCCAGCTAGGGTGACAGGAAGTAGCTGATACATGGTTTTGAATAAAGGTTGGCATAACTCGGTCCTCTCATTGGAGAAAATCACTCCGATTAAATTCCATTCTGATTATTTGAGTCTGTGTAAACAGAATCAGTGTGACTTCTATTGATGTTGATCATGTAAGATGGTTTATAAGCTCTTCCCCACCTTAAAAAAGTTTATTTCCACTCAGTCGTTTCAGTATTAAAGTGATACCATTTATTTTCATTACTTTTGAGTAGTTTAACCACTGCAAACATCAGTCCTTTGCAGTTCTGATCTGAGTTTCCAAATGGATGCATAAATAAAATGAATAAATATCTGACAATAAAGAATGAATTATTAGCCCTCATTGAATATATTACAGATTTTTTTTTTTTTACTTTATATATTGGTCAGGTTTTACCGCTACTACAAAAGTTTGAAACACTGGTGCTAAAATGTTGAATCTATCTTCTATCTTGCGTTCTTCTTGTTGTTGTATCTATTAAATGCAAAAAAGACCGAATGGAAGGGTTAAGTATTGGTACCCCCTGTGCTCTGGACTCCTCCAATAAAAATCCCTGGATCCGCCCCTGTTTTTAGAGTAAAACTGGTTGCTGGATAAGCCGCTGTTGCCCCTGTCGTCCTCTTCTTCCGTGCCACACTGATTCCTCCCCCCCCCCTCCCTCGCTGGCGGGGACAGGTGTTTTAATAAGACAGCCAGCGGATGCGCCCCAGTGTGCCCTGCTACTTGCTGCCGCTGTGTGAATTCTCGGAGTAGTACAGAACTTATTGTGGACGCGCGCGGGTATCGCGAGACTTGTCCCATTATCAACCTGCTTGACACACAGCAGCGCTGAGTGCAGCCTGCCTTCCCAGGGTCGGACTGGAGCTCAAGAAACGACAAGGAGAAGCGAACATCTGGCCGCACCATCATGAGAGGACAGCGGGGCTCCTAGGCGGAAAGAAGACGACGATCCGGGCGGGAATTCGTGTGAGTAGCGCGTTTTTACAGCCGCCAGACGGACAAAGTTGAAAGAGTGTCCCCTCTTTTCGCCGCTCGCTTTCAGGCGCAGTTGCCGTGAGTTCCTCTGCTGTTTAAAAGGCTCCCAGCAATGCGTTTCCCAACACGGACGTGGAGCTCGGTTTACTGCGCCCTTGGCCATTCAGTCTCCCGCGGTCACTTTTTTGCTTTATCGTTTTGTTTTGTTTTTTCTCCCCACGAAAAAAAAAAGAAGAAGAAAATAATCCAAACTACTGCGCGCAAAATTACGCTCATGCACAAACTTTAAACACACAATTCCGTCCGGTTTATTCCCACTCCTCACCATCTGCCCATTTTTTTCTCCACCTTTTTAAATCAGCCCTCTTTAAACAAACCGACAGTTGTGCGCGGCTGCCTGATGAGTGCGCAAAAAAAAAAAAAAAAAAAAAGCCAAAGGAGCGGTTATCTTCTCTTTTATTTCATGCGCGCGCGTGTGATAAATCACCCGATTAAAAAAAAAAAGAAAAAAGTTGGAGATGCCGTGTAATCTCGTGACACCTATAAATATCCTCCATATCTGTCTAAGTTGCGTGTGTTTTTCGGAGTGCGCAGTCCAGAGTTTAACATATGGCATAAAGGGGCGCACAGCTGGAGGTAGCGTTTCCATTGCGGTGATGTCAGAGCAGCTGACTCCACAGCTTGCAGTGTAATTAGCAAACAGAGCACCACTTTACTCACTCCGCTCCGCTCTCATTCTGCTTTTTTATTTATTTTTTTTTCTTTCTTTCCACCTTATCTTCCGCTCCCGAGCGCTACCTTTTCCCAGTTTGTCCTGTAAACACGCGCTGCTTTTGTGTATATATACGTATGTGTGTGTTTGGAGACGCATCGGTGCGTCACTTCTCGCTAAATTCTGGGAGCGCACGGAGTGGGCTGACTGCTACTACCAGCCGGAATACTTTGGATCATTTGGAGAGTGGGTCCGTTTACACCGGGATCCGTGGGTGGGTGAGCGCAGTGTAGCGTGTCCTGCACCACTGGAGCGATGGTAGATTTACTCTTCCCAAGTTGGATAAAGTTACTGATGCAAATACACTCGAGATATTCTTAAATGCAAATTATGAAATCCTGAACCAGTTCAGATTTTTTCTTTTGTTTGTTGGTACTTTTAAATCATTTGGCTGAACTTATAGCCCTGCTTTCGATCGCTCCTAGTTTGACTCTGATGCGCCACCGCAGCCCAGTTCTGCCCTCTTAATGGCTTCATTTCATTTATCCAGTATCCTGTTTTTCCTGTTTTTCATCAGGTTATGAAGGAAGAATGGAGTTCCCAGACCATAGCCGCCAGTTGCTGCAGTGTCTGAGTCAGCAGCGTCACCAAGGTTTCCTCTGTGACTGCACTGTTCTTGTCGGAGAGGCTCGATTCAAAGCGCACAGAGCCGTGCTGGCCTCCTGCAGCATGTACTTCCATCTCTTCTACAGGGACCAGCTAGACAAAAGGGACGTTGTGCATCTCAACAGTGACATTGTGACAGCCCCGGCTTTCAGCCTGCTCCTTGAATTTATGTATGAGGGGAAGTTGGAATTCAGCACTCTGCCAGTGGAGGATGTCCTGGCGGCGGCCAGCTACCTCCACATGTACGACATAGTGAAAGTGTGCAAAGGTAAGCTGAAAGATAAGGAACTGTCCTCGCTGGATGAAAAGATGGGCGAGGGTTTGGGACTCAGCTGTCTGGACAGAGAGAACTCGTCGGACTGGGAGCTGCACAGTAAGCAGCTCATTCAGCGACTGCCCCAGACACAGTCTCAGGGGCTTCACAGGGCCCCCCCGGCGGAGGAGTTTGACATGGACAACAGTGAAGTCAGGCTGGCTGTCACAGATTGTGATAGGTCTGCGCAGAGCAGGCAGAAGGCAAACGGTCACTCTGGCAGGTCCCCGGACCTTGTAGGTGTCAATTATGTGTCAGCAGAGGCCGAGCCCTACGTTCAAACAGCTGGAAAAACAAAAGCTGATGTCAGTAGTTCCACCGTATTGCTGTCCCAGAGGTCCTGGGCTTCAGATGACATGGACTGTGCACTGGATTTGTCTTTCAAGCCTCTGTCTAGCAGAGATCCCTTACACCCCTCCTACGTCTCGGGACAGCTGGCCCTCGACAGCCAGCAGCAGGGCACTGAGCCACTTGTTAAAGACGAACACGACTTGCTGTCAGAGCAGGAGGACAGTGAGCCGATGAGCCCTGAGAGCCAGCGCTTTGGGAATAGTGCCAGGAGCTCAGTGGTGACAGGGTTCGCTGCCCTCTTCCCAGGCAACAACGGCTCCACAGCCGCCCTGCTCTCCCAGGAGGAGGACCTGATGGACGAGGAGGGGGAGGCCTGCCGGAGGAGGGAGGGCGCCCCGGGCAGGGAGTCGGACGGGAGGGGCCGGCTGCTGGGGGACAGCGAGGAGGAGGAGGAGGACGACCTGGCCTCCTCGGACATCTCCACCTCCAGCGGGGTGCTCCTGCCCCCCGGGCAACAGGTGTGCGTGTGTCCCCTCTGCAGCAAAGTCTTCCCCAGCCCCCACGTGCTGCAGCTCCACCTCAGCTCGCACTTCCGCGAGAAGGACGGCGCCCGGTCCAAGCTGTCCCCCGACGGCTCGGTCCCCACCTGCATGCAGTGCAACAAGACCTTCTCGTGCATGTACACCCTGAAGCGCCACGAGCGCACGCACTCCGGCGAGAAGCCGTACACCTGCGGCCAGTGCGGCAAGAGCTTCCAGTACTCCCACAACTTGAGCCGGCACGCCGTGGTCCACACGCGGGAGAAGCCGCACGCCTGCAAGTGGTGCGAGCGGCGCTTCACGCAGTCGGGGGACCTCTACCGCCACATCAGGAAGTTTCACTGTGGCCTTGTCAAGACTCTCGCCATTGGATAAAACGCCTCCCCACCAGTGCCACGACACACACTCCCAACAGCCCTCCGCGTTAGCACAACTCACCTCGGCAGTTTTTGCTGGAGACATATCCGTTGGATTCTATCCCGTGTGACGTTTCGCAAGCTAAAAGATGTAGCAACTTTAAAACTGGAGCTGTTTTCTGAGCTGGACGGTGTGGCGGGCGAGCGCGAGGGTCAGAGACGGCCAGCTGGAGATGCACGGGCTGCTAAGATTAACATGAGCGCTGTGAAACTTGAGCTGGATCCGTTTCCACAAAGGTGAACAAATCAGACGATGCACTTGTTTGTTTCTGTCCCGTTTGTGTCAGTCTGTCGAGTTTATTCATGGAGTATGTCTCCCGAACGATGAAAAGCATCCTGTGTTTTGAACCGTAGGTAGACGCGCTCACAAACGTTTATACAATCGTCAGAGAGAGCGAGACTTTTTATTTGTGCACATGGGAGATCAGAACCGTCCGTTAGTAGCAATATATGATTTTTTTTAACACTTATTATTATTCTTATTATTTATTTTGGGGGATTTCTTTAGTCCCTAACAAGTAAACTATCATAAGGCAGCAAAACTAATGAAGTCTGACTACTGGAATTATGATTTTTTATTCTATTTTTTTTCCATGAAAGAAGAAATTTGATTGGGTTTAAATGAAGGTTTTATGTTGTTCTGTACGAAGGCCATCAGATCACCACATTGCTTTCTCAGTGTCTTGGCTTTGCGTTCCCAGCTCTGTGCTTGCTAACATGAGGGCAGGATGATGGACTGGCCTTACATATGCTACTTCAAACTAGGCTGTATAATCAGAAGAGGGATGGAAAGTAGTTTATGCTTGTAACTCTGGTGCCTACTGACATTCTTAACACTTCACCGAGTGTACTTACTAAAACAAGAATGAGCTGTAATGCCATAGATATTATTTCTCTTTAAAAAAAAAACAAAAAAAACAATCAACAATCACACTCTCCATACCAGGCAGAAACAAAGAGCCACGGTTGTTCTTAATTAAGTAATTTAAAAGAATATAAACCACGCTCTCTTCTGCTGAATGTTTGAGCGATGTGGGTTAAAAGCTAATAGCCGTCACTAAATGACCTTGTTACTTTCTGGTATGGTGTAAAGAAGTGGTTTTCAAAGTGTGGGTGCCTTTTCCAAGCATGATTCATTGAAGGAAATGTATTAAATCTGAAGGTATAAGTGTAATGGGGATGGATGGAAATGATAAAATGTGCAAAACTGTAAACTCTCAAACCAGATTCTCCAAATTCAAGTATAAGATAACCTTTTTTTTTGCTAACAGCTGTTAATAATATCTATTAATTTGAGAAACTTGGAAAGTAACTGCACCTCCATCCTGCCACACTTTGAAAACCGCTGGCATGAGGCGTCCAAAACCCTCAGCAGGCAGAGAGGAAACAGACGAGAAGCGGACGTCAAAGCTGTGCCATTCAGCCAATTCTACTGACCTTTCCTTCCTTTGGAATTAACCGTTTTCACGTTGCTTTACTGTATGTGTGTAAGTTACTACTGACGAAGCCTTTAGCGACGCTGCCCTCGGAGGAGTCTCTGGGCGGGAAGTGGATTCCCTCTGTCGGTTCACGTAGATGCTGTATTGGATTCTTAACCAGGGGTGTAGTGCTAAACAGTTGATATTTTGTCTAATCTGTCCTGAGAAGACTTGATCAGAATTTATTTATTAGTTTGACTTGGTTCAGGGTTTACTGTAGGTGTAGTTTCTTATTTCTACAGGCTTGGAAGCCTTCTTGTGTCTTGCCTAGCGATCTTGGTACTCATTAACTGGTGTTTGGGGCTGTCCATTTTCTCTGTGCAAATCGAGTTACTGTAACTGTACTTTAATATATTGTGTAGAAACCTCTGCGGAGTATTCAAGATTTGTCACATGGAACATAGAGAAGCACTTGTTTTTAGCATGCATATAGTTTCAATACTATTGTCTAGGCTGCTATTTCTTACTATTTGTATATTTAATGTAAATACATATTATATTTATCAAACGGTTTGTTTTCCATGTTGAGAGAGTCAGGTGTCTTATTATTAAGGCTGGAGTCTCTTCCGTTTGGAGTCTTCCCCACCCCTCGGGGGAGTTTTGCTTCTTTTTTTTCCATATTCAAGACTTCACCGGACTCCGCCTTCGCTACGAATCAGAGCAGTTAATGCTACTCCGACCGCTGTTCCGCCAGAGGAAGCAGCGGTTCACAAGCACAGCCGCACTGACACGGCACTGGCTACCTATAGGATGGAGACAATACAGGCATTGTCCCCCCCCCTCCACCTCCACCTCCTCCACCTCCACCTCCTCTCACTACTACTACAGCCACCTACTCCCAGGTAGCCCTCAAGGGATCATTGTGTATCTCTCCTCTAGCTGTGGGGAGAAAAGCCAGTTCAAGTCCCTCTTTGCACTTTTCTGTATTGAATGGAGCCGTTGGAATGTGAGAAATGTATTGAGAGAGCAAGGAGACTGTAAACAGGTGTATTGTTTGGAGGCATCAAAGAAGGACCCCCCCCCCCCCCCCCCCCCCCCCCCCACCTATCCCAGCACGGGGTGGATAAACGCCTCATTGTTCCTCTGCGTGGAGACACGACCAGCGGCGTGCCGCACGTCCGTCACAAGTATGGAGAAATCAATCAAACTACAATTTTTCCTCATTTTCTGGGAGAAAAAAAAGTTGTAATTGGGTAAAATATGTCTGGAGGTCAGACGTAGCGGTTCACCAATATAGACACTACTATGTGATGTTGTCATTTCTCCATATTTGGACGTCTGATTGCTCGGTCAGTTATTGTTACAAAAAGGTTTCATGTCTCATTTTGAGTGGCTTTCAGTGGCGTCTGGTTAAAAACAACTGGGAAAACATCGGCTCCTATGAAGTGTTGTGATACTTTCAGATACTGTATTTTGGATTTTTCACATATTATAAGCTAAAATTCATGAGGTGAATCTAAAACATGTCTGTTTCAGTTTTTCTAAATGATGCGAGGAAAAAAAAAAAAAATCACTTTTTTACCCAAATGCCAGCTTAAGATTGAATAAGTTTGAGGCTGACAGCCATGTGTCTGAGACATTAGAGGTCAGATAGCCGTTGATCAAGTCTTCATGTCAGGATAGGCTTTTATTTTATTTTATTTATTTTTTTTAATGTTCATCAAGAAAACTGCTACTGAAAGAAAAATCACAGGTGATTAAATTGTTTCATTGCTGCTGAAAGAGACCAAGCTGGACTGGATTCCCTCTCAGATCGATCCATCACTCCGCTCCCTGACCTCAGGAGAGCTCCTGAACCACAAAACACTGCTGCGGTTCACACGCTCCCCCAGGTGACACACATCATGAATATTTCAATCAGAACACACAGGAATGTACTTTTATTTTTTTTTTTCCATCACTTCTTTGTTTTTAAAGGAACATTTCTACAAGGTGCAAGTTGAAGATTGCTTGATTCTCTAATGTACATGTGTACAGCGGTAGAAAAACTAACGACGTGTAAAGAATTCTCTGTTTTGTTTTGTTTGAAGTCTTTATTTATACCTCCAGGATGATCGCCAAATGTGCCTTATAGACACACGGATAGGTGTTGCATCTGGAGAAGCCCTTTTTTTTTTCTATCGCGTACCACTTTTGTTTTGTTTCTTATTTGCCCTCGACTGCGGAGTCGAAGTTCACATCACGGCGGCGGATTGTGAAACGACTCACTGACAGTCGTCGACTTTCAATCATATCAAATCAGTTCAGACAAAAAAAAAGCTAAAAGTCCATGTATCAGTGCTGCTCTGCATGAGATTACCTTCAGATTTTATTTTTTTTCTTTTTTGGGTTGGGGGGGGTTCAGTGAATAAATTTCTTCTAGATGTGTTCAGCTGAAGTCGAGCATTTTTGAGTTCGGGTTGCCATCAGCCGATACTACTGGGAACTAACAGTCCGTTCCTTTTTAAATGTCACTGTTGAATGTGAAACAGAGATTTTGATTGTTGACTTGAAACAGTGCTACTCTTAATCGAGGGCTATGTTCGCCTAACTCATGCTGTATGATCTTTTTACGTCTAAAAAAAAAACAAAAAAACAACAACTGACTTTATTGATACTGGAACTTTGTCCTCTGCAGGTTACAACTGTGAATTTGTGTATAATCATGAGAAATATTTATTATTGCAAACGCTTCTTGTGCAACATTTGACTGTCTCGGTTTTGATTTGGAAAAAAAAAAAAGCTTCTAAATGTCAAATGAAGATCTTTTTAATAGAATTTGTAGAAGTGCCATTAGAATTTAATATAATTTTTTAATAAGAAAGGTATATTTTATAGTAACCAATTGCTTCAGTGTTAGTGGTTTAGAGATTAGAGGACAATCTTAATGCAGAATTGACATTGCTTAGATATTCAGGCAATTTAATTTGATCTGTAACTGTACGTGCATTTTCTTTGCGCTTTCGGAGTGTGCTTGTGTGCGTGTGCTGTGGAAATGTGACAATCTTGATTTAGGTCTTTATTAAGATTATACATAGAAAATTAAATGGAACAACTTTCTCCGATTGTGTGGAGTTTCCTTTATTTACGAGCCCACTTTTTTTTTTTTACACTTTCATCAGGAAAATCGAGGCTGTGGACAGGCTGGCGGCCTGGGAATGCTGTGAGGGAGCTCGTATGTGACACACACAGCAGCAACAAGCGGGCAGACTGCATGTGTGTGTGTGTGTGTGTGTGGGCAGTGCTGCAATGTGTACAGAGACAACAGAATGTGATAACACTGCTGGTCTTACAGGCCATATCCCTCTGAAACCATAAACTGAGCTCAAGGACGTAGCAATTTCAAGATGGGCTTCTATTGTTCCCGACCTGTTGCCAGAGGAGATAAACCGGCTGTAGCAAAGCCAGCTGAGTCTGTCCTGGCGTAATTATTACTTAAACTCAACCTGATTGTATTTGCTGCAAAAACCTAAACCGCACACACACACACACGCACACCAAATGTCTGTCTCAGCGAGGAACTTCATGCCAATTCACTGGACATTTTCAATGGCGAGAACTTTTAATTATTTCCCGGCTGCACCATGAAAGAAATCCAGCTGCTCCGCTACGTGATCCCAATAGGGATGTGCTCGCGTTCCCACCACCCTCCCCCAAAAATCCCAACGCCCCCCACCCCTCCGTTCTGGGAATGCCATATAGAAAAAGGGCCGCTGCATCCATCCAACCGCCCCCTGCCCCCATCCGTGCTACCTCCACCCCCACGGCCCCCGAAACCACGGCCCCAGACCTCGGCCTCATCCCACCGCTCTATTGTGTGCGTGGGTAGTAGCTCAGCCAGGCTATTGTCTGGCCCCGGCTCCCCAGCACGTACTTTATGCACAAACAGACGACACGGCGGCGCTGGCCAGGCAGCCGCGACATAAAGAAAACAATGTCCTCCCAAGATCATTCATAAACGCCCCGGACGGCCGCGGCCAGCTCGCAGTAAATAAGGGACTCTCTGCAACGTCCACCGCCGAGGGCCCTCGGAGCGCACGCTGGCACCGGCAGCTCACATCTGCCTAACGGGGATCCTGGGCTTAAACCGCCCCAGTGTGTGTGTGTGTGTGTGTATGAGTGTGTTTCGTATGGACCAAAACCTTCACATGGAAAGTCGGGGCCATGTGATAGGGCTTAGCTGCAGGGTGACGAGCTGGGATATGTGCAGTGTAACTCCATGCTGTAATCAAACATTCCTTTCAGAGCCGGCCTCATTTGCCTGCGAGTGTCTTTTTTTTTTTCTTCTTTCGCGTGTGGCCTTGTTCTCCGGCGCTGATGGGTACCTGCACCTGACCGGACGCTCACCAAGAGGCGAGGAGGACGGAAAAGAAGGTCCTTATTGAAGAAAGACTAGCAGCTTTGGCTGAGTTGTGTTTAACTCTGCAGGGGATTAATGTAAGCCTGAAATGTATAGAAGCATAAGGTGTGTATGTGTGTGTGTGTGTATGTGTTTGGAGGTACTTGAGAGAAGTTGAGGAAAGTTGTAAGTGTCCAGCACCTCAACAAGGCCAGCGGTGGGAGCCCTTGACCTCTGAAGGGACGGACTGCCAGGGACAGCTGGTGTGGCCCGTGTTTATTTATTTATTTCTTAACAAAAGACAGGTGGTCACACTTGAAAAGGGCACACAAACACAGTAGCACATGCGCTTGTGTACATACCGCGCACGCCCGCACGCGCACGGGGGGAGTTTTCTTTTTCCTCCCTCTCCACATTAACACACATGCATATTTATTGTCCTCATCCACTGATTGTTTTTCGGAGGAGCCATTCCTTTGACTTTCAGGAAATCTGAGTCCCACTCTTTCCATAAACACGCAGTTTAAAGCCCACCAAACCACAGACAATGATCTGATTTCCACTTCTCATAAACAATTTGTGAGATTAAGTCCTTAATCACAGCTTGAATCCTGACTTATCATTATGTTGCTGCAAGTGCATAATATCAACTAGTGCGCTCTCACACACAGGGCTTGCCTTTTTTGGACCGGCCTGCCCTGACGGTGCCAAGACAGCGTGTCCTTGGTCCACTGTACAGCTGTCACTTACTCACACTCGTTGACGCATATTTATAGCAGCAGCATCACTGGGCCCGCCGCCGCGCTCAGACCACAGCTGGTCCCCAAAAGAATGGCTGAAAGACAAAGCCACGTGCTCCCGCTGGCCGACTGCAGTTGGTCCTGTCTGGAGCGCCGTGGGTGATTATGTGGCCCCCCCACCTCCTCCCTCCCTTCCCCACATGTATACCGAGGAGGAGACGGGGGCGAGGAGCTGCAGCACACCCTGACCTCTTTGTCCTTTAAGTGTCACGGATGGGGCCGCGCTGAAAACCTTGACAGGTGCACTGTCTTGTTTTCTGAATGCACATAAAGTCATCACATCACTGTGGCGCTGGGGGGGGGGGGGGGTTAACCATCAGCATCCGCTGCAGCCGAATGGAAAGACCAACGTTTCAGTTTGTGAGGTTAAAAGAAGTATTAACATAAAAAATTAAACATTAATAAAGATTTTTTTTCTGTAAACATTGATGCATTGCAGATATATACACATTACAGTCGGGCCATTTGCAGGGACTCTCACTTACCATAAAATGTGAATTAATGCCTACAGGGGGTTAGTGTATATGTTAAAATGTAAAGAAAGAAACTCTTGCATTCTGCAGCGGGCGTAAAGTGTGTCTGTAAAGTCTTTAAAGTGTGAGAGAGTGAGCCCCGTCACAGAGCTTTAATCACTTGCTCATATTTCTCACATTTTAGGAAAATATAGTGAACAACTGTTTGGATCTTCAGTCCATGACAAAATATAACTCTTCTCCTGATGTTTTTAATTAATATCTGATGTATTTTTCTGCATAATCTGAAAATGTTTAAAACTTATGATTTAGCAATGAAGCTTCTTTTTATTATTATGTCTCTCTCTCCTCTTTTAACATGGCAACAAAGTCTCCTGCTGGAGTTCAGAATTGGATTTAAGGAAAACATGCAAACTCCTCACAGAAAGGCCCCAGATGGTTCAACCCAGACTTGCCACTGTGAGGCGAGAGCATGCCCCGTAAAAAGCTATATTGAATAAAGTTCTTTTCTTGCAGGTTAGATGTTTAAAATTTGAAATAAAAAGAGAAACTGTGTTTTCACTATTTACCAGTTTTCATCAATGAGCCAATACATTCATTTTGTAGGTGCAAAGTTCATTCACTTAAAAAAAAAACCCCAACAACTTGATTCTCTTCCATCAATGGAACCATCAGTGAAGGGCTTGTGTTCAGATATTTTACGGCCATCTCATTGAGGTCCTTCCAGCCCAGAAACCTGCAGACAACTTGACGCCTCGCTCGCCGGCAGCTGTCTGCTCACTCAGCCAGAAGTCAGGCCGAGGCCTCGGACACCAACTGCGGCGGCTCCCAGAGGAGCGGGGCCACAACTGGCCACAATGTGACTCAACCGGCGCTCACGGGAGCGTGTGCAAATCGGCCCCGGCTCCTGGGAGGTGTGCTGTGCTCATCCGAGCCAAATACCTCCAACGCCGCGTCACGTGACTCCATCTCCATGAAGCAGTGCTGAGGACTTCTGCCTCCAAGAACAATTACTCCCAGTGTACGGCGGCTGACCCTGAGCGGCGGCCTGCTCCGGTGACGAGCAGCAGCCAGGAGAAAGTGATGACTGCGCCTCAAGGTCGTGTCCAGCAGGGGTAATTGTAGCCAAATTGTCTGCAGCTAAAGGCCCGGTTGTGCTCAACCTCTGGGTCGTCTTGTTTTAATAAATAAATTCGATAGCAGGATTCTCAAGGTCAGGCCCGCTCAGCCTGGATCGGAATTTCATTATCATTGCCAAGCGGAGACAAAACTTACACACTTCTGACTAAAAGGTTGAAACTGTGCCTCTTCAGCACAGTGAGACCAAATTGCTCACCCACTGAGAACCCCCCCTCTTCTACAAGGAACTCATCTTTCAAGCCAGGGCCTGATGTGTGCTGCCCCCTGCTGATTTGTGTAACTACAACGCAGCATAGCTGTGAAACCTTCTGGATATCTGGCACACCAAAAAAATACTTTGATCCATCCATCTTCAAAGCCCTGATCTCACAGCCCTTCGGCAAAAGCGCTTCCAGAAGATTCCCTTGATCCTCGTGACATGCTGCCATAATTTTGAACATGTTCGGGGAAAAATGGGTAAAATAGCGTGAGAATTGTTGCAGGTAAACTCAACAAATCTGAGGAAGTCGCTGGAGGAAAGTCGACTCTGTCAGCTCCTCATCCAGAGTAACACGAGGAAAAAAAAAATCCAATTTAAAAAAGACGTCAGCTGACGATAGGATTGATGAGACCGCTGTATTTTAAAGAGAAGTCTGGAATCCTGCCTCAAAATGTGTGAAACTTGCAGGCAAAAATTAGCTCCAGAAGTCAACAGGGTTCTGTGCGAAGTTTTAAATCACTGTGCGAATCGCAGCCAATCCAAATGTTTTCTTGTACTTTTCACATCTCCAGTCCCGAGAGGTCAGTGCAGTCAGAAAGCCTCAATCAAACCTCTCACATACTGTATCACTTAAAGCAATTGCATATTCAAAAAGTCAAGTTTATTTCAGTTACATTTGGAATAGCATACATATATACACACACACACACACACACACATCTGGATCACATATAAAAAAAAAAAGAGGTATAAAAAGGCAGTCGATATATCTCATTCATGTGGGGCGTCTATATAAATTCAAGCTTCAAGTTCTGACGGCTGCTCAGGTCTTCCTTTACGTAGAGCAGCTGCAGCAGAGTACTTCATCATAACGCCCGCTGTAGCTGTGGAATAAACAAAATATTCAAGGTTATTATGTAAAAGAAAAAAAGAAAAATTAGCTTCAGAGCACTTTGACATGAAGAGCTTAACTCGTAGAACAAACAACAGCTAGTCTTTAACATATAACATCATTAAAACTAAGGGTATCAAATGTAAATCTAGGTTTTAATAAGATCTACTCCTAATTTCAAGATGTGTCAGGATATCTGTGAGAATCTTTCAGGATAAGGACAGGAGGCGGCGTACTCTATGATGGTGCAGACCGAGCAGCAGAGGCTGGAGCAGCTGGAGCACAGCCGGGTGCAGGAGGAACAGGTTTGGCGGTCACACTGCGAGCACACGGTCCGGGACCCCTGGCTCTTCTGACACACACAGCAGCCTGAGGGAACCGCTGCTGCACCTACAGAGCCAAACACACAACACTGAAATCTTTAACCGAGAGCAACGCTTTAACCACGTTTGGGGAAACACTGACATCTAGTGGCGAAAGGAGGGAATTACTCCGATTCATCACAACAAGAGGGCAATGTTTTCTTAAATACATTAAAAACAGCCTTATATGCTATCTGATTCCTATGCTGACCAAATACAAAAATAAACATGTCATGGAGGCTTCTACTAACATTTCATTTATTAGGGAATTCATGCAATTTAAAAGATTGAACAAAAATAAAATTCTTAATGCACACAAACTGGGTGACAAAACTATTATCTCCGAACTACATCAGGAATGAGTTATAACTTAAAGTAACACTAAGGAACTTTCAGTTTCCGTTGATTTTGGCGGCGCCAGTGGACAAAAGCGGTAGTGTTTTGCCTAAAGGAATACTACAGTTCCCATGAGGACTAGTGCGTGACGTTGTAAAATGCTGCTCCCGGTGGCATGCTGTCAGACTGAACTCGCCTACATTTGTTTCTAGTGGCTGTGTGAAGGACGGATAGCGACGAGGTAATGAATCTAATGGTGGCTAAACAATATTATATCATAATGTGACGCATGCCGTGTGCTGGGTTCCTACCACCCTCCTCACAGTTTCTTAGTCCAAGTGAAAGCAATACTGACGCCCTCAGCCCGTGACAGAGGGGTCATTCAACCCGTTGTAAGTCGATGTATCATCAGAAAAGATATTAAAATGTTTTATTAAGGTTGAAAAGTTCCTTAGTGTCGCTTTAAGGTCAGGACAGGGAAAGAAATTACATCAACTGAGGATAAGTGCGTACAACCTTCATAATAGACACATGGTTGCAGCAGGTTGTTTTTTAAAAAGCCTCCGATAGTTCTTTTGTAATCCTGCTGTAGTTACTGACGAGCTTGATTAAGTTTAATAGTGAGGGGACAGAATATGGATTTCTAAGTTTTCACATGTTTGACCCTCATTTGTTGTCAGTCCTGGTGGAGATTCTCATCCAAGCGATTGTCTACCCTGACACTATGCTCAGGTTAAAGCCGGAACTGATCAGCCAATGTGGACAAATGTGATTTAAAAATGTGCTTCACCTATTTCTTAATACATGTTAAAGTAATGACACAAAAGGAAATTGTGTATTTTCACCAAAATTCCACAATTGTGCTCAGAAAAAGCAAGAATTAGAGATGTGCTTGCTAAATGTTCAAATATTGAAAACAAACTTACAGTGAATCACTGCTAACAACTAAGTCTCCTTTCAAGGATGAACATTCACTGTCATTAAGGGTGAACTTTGTATCTTTAACTATTCAGGAGCTTGTAAGAGACTTCCCTCTGTGTGACACCGTGCCTCGGAAACTGCTTCTACAACAGCTTCGATGAACCCTGCTGCAGACGGCAAATGAGCGGTCTGTATTATATCCAACCATGTAAGATAAAGATAAGCAATTAAATTGATGGGACTTCTGAGCATTCATTCCTCACAACCTTTCACTACTGCCTTTGGTCAGCACATCATCCAAAAAGGTCAGGTGATTTTCCTTTCGAAGCGAGATTGTATGTGTATTTTGTGGCATTACATTCCTGTGAAAACAGGTGTATTTTTAGGAGACTGCTGTTTACTCACAGTATAGAAAAACTCCAAAACAACAAACATATTTGGTTCATTCTGTCTGTGAACTGATGTCAGCTGCGGTTATTCCCTGTTGTATAAAGTCGTGATGGATCGATGGCAGGAGGACTGAATACGTTTGACCTGATTCTTCTGCTGGGTGCTCATTAATGCAGGTGGCTGTGGGGATTCTCTCATCCTCTGAATGCATGCGTACTGTGACCCTCAGGTCAGGCTCACCTGGAGCTGCAGTCCCTCTCGTCAGTCTCCCATCGTGTCCGATCAGTGTCTGTCCTCTCAGCAGAGAGTGGCTGCTGACAGGGGGGTCGGCTTGTTTCTCCTCTCCTGTCCATATTGAGCCCATCACCGCCTTGGCTCCCACGAAGAGCAAATTCTTCGTTTTGGCTGGGAGGAGGAAAAAAATTCTACTCGTGAGAGGAATCAAACGTGACAGCTGGCAAACAGAGGACACTTTGTGCCCAAATAAAAAGTTCAGACTGCCAAGTTGTGTAAGAACACATTGTTCAATTATGGCGATATTAGGCCAACCCAAACGAACCTCAGTTAAACACTCATGTCGGACGACACAGCTGACCCATACACACATTCTTGTATCATGTTTAAGAGACTGATCTGCGCCCCAACACTACTTGTGGATGTGCGCAACGTCGAAGCTAACATGAGCTAACGCTACATAGTAGCCACACTCACACTTACCGTATATTTCCTGCCTGTATGTGTTCCCAAACACGCCGTATTTGCTCAACTCCGACTGCCCTATGTGTATCTTGTACTGGGAAGAAAAGGTTTCTGGGAATGGATAGGCTCGTTTCGGCATATTTGGCTGTTAAAAAGCGCTGCGCTCCCAGAGCCCGCTACTTGTTTTCACGCTGAGTTGTTTGCGGGAAAATTACAAGAAGGTGGAAAAAAAACGAGCCAATCACAGGCATGTTTTATTGTCACGTGAAAACTGTAAGCCAATCAGACATCGAGTAATATGTCACGTGGCTAGGTTGATATAAACTTCGCTCAACGCATGGTGCGTTCAAAGACCACGTTCTGTGTCGTATTTTGTTACATTATATATTGAATGTAAAAAACACGTGCTTGTGGGGCACAAAACAAGAAATAAAACATTTCCAGATACAAAACTGTGAAATAGTGCTTTATACTAAACTCTGAATTGCGTTGATTGTCATCCAGATATGACAATTATTTTTAATACCATCAGGAACTTTCAGGCCTATTTGAATATATATATATATATATATATATATATATATATATATATATATATATATATATATATATATATATATATATATATATATATATACACACACACACATATATATATATATATATATATATATATATATATATATATATATATGTGTGTGTGTGTGTGTGTGTGTGTGTGTGTGTGTGTGTGTGTGTGTGTGTGTGTGAGTAGATATAGATATATATATGTATATATTCATTAAGGTTGAAGTCTTTCTCTTTTTAACAACCACTCCAAGCGTAAACTTTAACTCCAGTACAACATTCATCCATCCATCCATCCATCCATTTTCCACCATTTATTCGGGACCGGGTCGCGGGAGCAGCAGTCTAAGCAGAGATATCCAGACTACCCTGTCCCCAGACACTTCCTCCAGCTCTTCCGGGAGGATCCCAAGGCGTTCTCAGGCCAACAAAGAGACATAGTCTCTCCAGCGTGTCCTAGGTCTTCCCCGGGGTCTCCTCCCAGTGTGACATGCCCGGAACACCTCTCCAGGGAGGCGTCCAGGAGGCATCCTAAAGAGGTGCCCAAGCCACCTCAGCTGGCTCCTCTGGAAGTGGAGGAGTAGTGGCTCTACTCTGAGCTCCTCCCTGGTGACTGAACTCCTCACCCTATCTCTAAGGGAGCGCCCAGTCACCCTACAGAGGAAGCTCATTTCAGCCACTTGTGTCCAGGATCTTGTCCTTTTGGTCATGACACAAAGCACATGACAATAGGTGAGGGTGGGAACATAGATTGACCGGTAAATTGAGAGCTTTGCCTTTCGGCTCAGCTCCTTCTTCACCACAATGGACCAATACAATGATCGCATCACTGCAGATGCTGCACCGATCCGCCTGTCAATCTCACGCTCCATCCATCCCCCACTCATGAACAAGACCCCAAGATACCTAAACTCCTCCACTTGGGCCAGAGTCTCTCCACTGACCTGGAGGGGACAAGCCACCTTTTTCTGGTCGAGGACCATGACCTCGGATTTGGAGGTGCTGGTCCTCATCCCTGTCCCTTCACACTCGCCTGTGAACCACCCCAGTGCATGCTGCAGGTCCGGGTTCGATGGAGCCAACAGGACAACATCATCTGCAAAAAGCAGAGATGAAATTCTGTGGTTCCCGAACCGGACCCCCTCCAGCCCCTGGCTGCACCTAGAAATTCTGTCCATAAAGAATATGAACAGAACCGGTGACAAAGGGCAGCCCTGCTGGAGTCCAACATGCACCGGGAACAAGTCCGACTTACTGCCGGCAATGCGGACCAGACTCCTACTCCGGTCATACAGAGACCGGACGGCCCTTAACAAGGGGCCCCGTACTCCGTATTCCCGAAGCACCTCCCACAAGACACCATGAGGGACGCGGTCGAACGCCTTCTCCAAGTCCACAAAACACATGTGAACTGGTTGGGCGAACTCCCACAAACCCTAGAGTACCCTATAGAGGGTATAGAGCTGGTCCAGTGTTCCGCGACCAGGACAAAAACCGCATTGTTCCTCCAGGATCTGAGGTTCAACTATCGGTCGAATTCTCCTCTCCAGTACCCTGGTATAGACTTTCCCAGGGAGGCTGAGGAGTGTGATCCCCCTATAGTCGGAGCACACCCTCCGGCCCCCCTTTCTGCCAATCCAGAGGCACTGTCCCCGACCGCCACGCGATGTTGCAGAGACGTGTCAACCAAGACAGTTCCTGCACATCCAAGAGATTTAAGGTACTCGGGCCGAATCTCATCCACTCCCGGTGCCTTGCCACCGAGGAGCTTACCAATCACCTCGGTGACTTCGGCTTGGGTGACGGAGGAGTCCACCTCTGAGACCTCAGCCTCTGCTTCGTCCACAGAAGACGTGCTGGCGTCATTGAGGAGGTCCTCGAAGTATTCCTTCCAGTACAACATACAGGAAGCTTTTCATTTAATTTCTATTCCAATCAAGATTAGATAGACTAGGCCCATCTCTCCATGTATGTATCCATCCATCTTCGATGCTGCTTTATCCAGTTCAGGGGTTCTTGGAATATTGGAGCTGATCTTAGTTAACTATGGCTAATGGCAGGGTACACCCCAGAAGTTGCCAGTTCATCACACAAACAACCATACATACTGACATTAACACCTATGGGCAATTTAGAATCATCAATTACCTCCGTACCTCATGTGTGTGCTTTTTTCTCTCTAAAAAAATAGGAGTACCCAAGCAAAACTGCTAAAACATACAAACTACACACAAGAAGGAATGATTTGAACTCATTGGGCGACCAGTCTTAAAGCTAGGGTTGGCGATCTTGGAAAACTAGCGTTAGCATGTAGCATCTCCCCAAGGCTCTGCCTAGTTAGCTCCGCCCAGCTCCCAAACCATTGGAGAAGCTCCCGTTGGGAGCGGAGATGCGGAGACATTTGCGGCGCGCGCGGCACTTCCGCGTCCAGTGCGTCCCTGCCGTAACCTGTCCTCAGCGCTTCGTTTCTTCGTTTTTCTTTATTTGCACTACACCAAGTTATGGCGCACTCAACGGTAAGTAAACCCCCAAACATTCGTCTCCGCCATTCTGCAACGACACTCCGTCCTTCTACGCGCACACTGAACCAGGGTCAGTGCACGCGTACATGTACGCGCACGGGGGTAGGTCGAACAGCGAAGGGATTTGATTGGTTTAAAAAAAGGTGTCCCCTCAAGACTATTGGTTGCTGTTTTTCCCGTTTTACTCCTGCTGTAGATAGCGGATATTTTCCAAACTACTTTAAACACGCGCTATGAATTGCTTCCCATCGGGTCATAAAGATCATTTTAACCAGTATTTAAAAAAATGTATCTCATTCAAATCGCCAACCCTAGCTTTAATGAGTGTGACACCCTTAATTTGGATGAAGCAACACAAACCGTAAACATTGCTCACAGGTCGCATAAGTTTATTATTAGTGATGATCTTTTTAGGTGATGAAATGCTGCCACATCATGGGAAAATGTTTGAGCCTCCATCATAGTGCGGCAGACATCTAAAACATCTGGATCATGCACTCTCTGGACTTTCCGACGCCGACCCACTTGACTGAAAAAAAAGAGAGAGAAAAAGAGAGATTATGAGAGCTGAAAATAGGCTGTAGCCAAGGGAATGAATGCCACTTGAAGAGGAATATATGTGATCTAAAAATCTAAATAAAAACATTAAAGTTTTTGTCCTTCATTTGCGACGTACTGGGGACTCCAATGTGGTTCTCAATGAAGCGGATGTAGTTCTGTGCTTTGGCTGGTAGGTCGTTCCACTTCCTGGCAGCAGATGTGTCTGTCTTCCAGCCAGGGAAAGTCTCATACTCAACCTCGACTTTGTGCAACACGTCCATGTTGGCTGTGATGAAAAGACAACATTTGATATCGGTTTTGAATTTGGATGCTGAACCATAAATCCTGGGATGGGAAACAGTGGTAAAATTAGAGATTTTTAAAGTACCTGGGAAATGTGGAATTCTCTTTCCATTGAGTTTGTAGGCAACTCCGACTTTAATTTCATCCAGCACATCCAGAATGTCAAGTTTTGTCAAAGCAATGCTGTCGATCAAAATGTCAAAAAGGCAGAAAGTTAAGCATGCCCTCTTTATTGGTGCAACAACTGTTTTTGTAAAAAAAAAAAAAAACACTGCATGCTTGCAGAATAAAGAAATGGTCCTGATGAGCTGTGTTAAGCTGTTCTTGACACTCACGCTGTGAAGCCATTGATCATGTGAGCATATCTGACGATGACAAGGTCCAGCCATCCGCAGCGCCGCTTCCTTCCGGTGGTCACACCGACCTCATGCCCCCTTGTCTGCAGCAGCTCGCCGACTGCCTGCAGAAAGCAGGAAAAAAAACTACTTTAACCCATCAACTATGACTCCTGAAGTAGAATGATACCATGCAATAAATTACCCAGCATAAATCACCGAGTAAACAAGCTTGAGTACAATAAAGCATTCCTTGAATGAGGGACTGGAGTTTTCACATCATGATCTATGTTCCCCACGGTCAGTTCCCGTGACAAGTAACATAAGCCCGGCTCGGCTCCTTAACCCAGACTCTGGCCCTAAATTTATCCCTGTGCACATGTGATCCGCAAAAGAGGTAAAGACTGTTTGAGTCCATCTCTCACAAAATTTAACAGCTGCACCCAACCAGAATATACACCTCTCTCTGCCCTTGCTCACCCCGTCGCCTGTGTGTTACGATCGCAGACGATACACGCCATGCTGAATATCAGCCAGTTACATAACATGTTATGAGCCGACCCATGTTATACAGACACAAGGAGAGCAAAGAAAATATGTGGCAACATTTGGCCCTATCAGTAGCTTTCAATGTGTGGGAAAAATGAACATTCCTCAGCTCTGACAAAGTCCACGACAAACATGTTTTTGACTTTTGGATTTCCTTTAGTTTTGCACATCATGAACTATGAGCTTTGAAGAATGATTGGATCTTATCTTGTGCTAAATGGTTTTAGTTTCTCACTACTCACTTCTTTTTAAATCAGGCCTGAAAACACTTTTGTATTTTAAGTATTTCTATCAAACAATACATTTTACAAATTGTATTACCTTTAGCTTAATAAAGTTATTACTTTATTGTTTTTTTTTTAAATCACCTTGTTATGTCTTTCCTTTATTTCTTTGTTAAGGACTGTGAATTGCCTTGTCTGAATGCTGCTATATAAATAAATTAGCCTTGATTCCAAAGTCTTTTTTTAGTTTTTGTATTTAGAAATGTGTCTTTCATGAAAAGTGAAAAGTTTTACTCTCAACCTAATATTTTTCATTCTGATTTAAGGAAAGGGATCCCCCGACCCTCCCTTGTCTTAGCTGTATTTCTCCTAAAGCTTTGGAGACCCTTCCAACACTTTGAAATCCATTCAGGTGAAGTAATGTCAGTATCGAGCTCACATTGAGTTGCTCTGTGGGGAAAGCTCCAATTCCCACTCGGGTGGTGTAGGCCTTCGCTACGCCAAACACTTCACCGATGTTGAGTGGAGGGATGCCCAGACCAGTGCACACACCTCCTACGGTGCAGTTTGAGGACGTCACAAAAGGATATGTGCCTGAAGAGAAGATGTCACAGGTTATTAACCATATACAGCTATTTTTCCAAAATTGCAGCAAAAAATTGTAGCATTTGAATACCAACCAAAGTCAATGTCAAGCAGAGCAGCATTGGCCCCTTCAACCAGAATTTTCTTTGGAGGCCCGTGAAGAGCTTCGTACATGTAATAGACTCCGTCTCGGACCATTGGCCGCAATCTCTCACCGTAGTCCTGCAAGAAACAGAAAGTTAAAAAACAAGAAAATGCATGACTGTTAAAAACAATAACAGAATATCATCCAAAAGGCTTTTATCCACCTTCAGTTTTTTCAGCTGGTCCTCGACATCGACTGTCAAGGATGGATACATGGACTGGTACTGGTGGACCAGGTTCTTGAATCTGAAAGGATTTGACAAAGCGCAGCTCCTGCATTAGAACACGGAGTCAGTCGTTTGGCATTTATGTGCAACTCAACTGATTCTCTTTACCGAGTGGAGAAGTCCTTAAAGTCGCCCAGGAGGTCGCACACACGTAGGCCAGTGCGTGAGGCTTTGCTGGAGTACGCAGGTCCAATGCCCTTCTTGGTTGTTCCAATGCTATCAAGGAGAAATAAAATGACTAAATGCTTAACTGTACACTATTTAGTGCACATCATGTTCCTTTATTCCTTTACTTTTTTCCTTCTTGTGCTTGTCGCTCAGTTTCCTGTAAGCCATCAACGACTTGATGGAAATCAAACACTGTGGAAAGAAAACAAACAAATCAATGTGTACAAGACACAAACCCTTGAAATCTGTTATTCATTTTAAAGATTGTGTGTATTAAATCTCAATGAACAACTAAGCATACCGATGTGAGCTCTGTCAGAAACTATTAGCCTTTTATCCCAGCCTTTTAAACCTGATTGGACGACAAGAAACCCCTATGTGAGTACACAATAATCATTATTCAGACTTAATTTCAGATTCTAGTGTGCCAGTGTACCTTTCTTGTCATTTTTATCTCCCTCTTCAAACAAGCCAGGTAGATGTATGACCACTCCATTGCCTAGAACAGTAAGAGGGAGATGACAGGACATTTACTTAGTGACATTTATCTAATGAGGTCTTGATTAAAGGCCCGATATGAAAAGCCGTACCGATGAGTGATATGCTTTTGGGATTGATGATTCCGCTGGGAAGGAGGTGAAAGTCATACTCCTTGCCATCCACCACCACTGTGTGTCCCGCGTTGTTGCCGCCCTGTAAATCGAGATCACATGAGCATTCACGCTGTCAGCGAGGCCGGCGTCACACAAACATCCAGGAGGATCCGTCCACACGGCCGTGCCTCGTCTTATTTTCATGAGACGCGATAAGCCACCACCTCTTCCCAGATTCGCCAACATTTTTCCAGCCCCTATTTTAACAGACTTGGCTGGCGCTGGCAGATCCTTCACTCTGTTCCCCCCTGACTAAGACCTGGCCTTCTCACATATCCAGCCAGCCTGAGAATGTGACCTCTGGAGCACCGTGGGTGGGGCTTTCGGTCCCCTTCAGAACACAGGGTGCTGGTCCTGTCAGTGCAGATAGTACAACACAGCAACAGTTGGCAGGGTTTGCTCTGCCTCCCGTCCCAGTGGTGGACTGACCTCTGAAATGTTACGTAAGAGGATGAAAACTGAACCAGTGCAAAGTTCGGCTTTATAATATTATTGCAGGAAACTTCAAGTCTTCCTTTTATATTGTGAGATCAGAGGGAAACCGACAGTCTGAGCAAATTTGGTAAAATAGTGACAACTAATATGACAGATGTATAAAGAAAACAAAAAACAAAATGCAGAGAAACACCACAATGATTTAAATCGTAAAGTTGCAAATATGCATAAAATGCATGCTTTAAAATATATATACTGAAAAAAGAGAACAGGTTAATGAAGGGAAATGCTGTAGCAAGTATTCCAAGATCTCAGAGGTCAGAGTGCATGGACCCGAGCACCTGTTGCACCCTAACCTATCCGGCCTATAAGCAGGAAAAGATTTCATTGCGCACAAAATGATTTTTTAAAAAATAAATCTGAATATCGATCAGCAACAATAACTGCATGAATAAAACCGTGCTCTTTGGCGGAGCGCCGCTCTTAAACAAACCACCAACCCAAACATTTACCTGGCACCTGCAGACGACGTCAGCCTCGGTCGCCAATAAATCAACGACTTTCCCTTTCCCCTCGTCGCCCCATTGCGCGCCGAGCACCACGGTCACTTTGTTCCCCGCGTCGTTGCGCGAGCGCTTCAGCCCGGCGGCGGCGGCCTGATTCGTGTTCTTGTGGTCTTTCGCCGACCAGCTGAGCGACATGTCGGCGGTGGCCCTGGTCGCTCCGTCTCAAGAAGACTGAAGGCTGCCTCCGAGGGCGGCATGGCCATATCTGTCACTTCGTGACGGTGATGTCAGAGCCAGACGCACGAGAGGAGGACGTCTGCGCGCTGCGCGAGGGCGCGAGGGCAGTGGAGCAGAGCAGAGCAGAGCGGGGCAGATAAACTCCAGCGTTATCTGTCCAGACAGGGGAAAATACAACCTAATCACCTATAACCTATTTATACCGGCAGCTCCGAAATTTAGACTTGTTTTAGGGAAATAAATTCAAATACTACTATTACTACCATAACTACTGCTATTACTACTTCTACTACTAATACTACTATAATTTCCTCAGCGCTTACCATTCTCATCTCATCACAAAACTGTGTGTTCTTCCTACACATAGATGGGTTTTCTTCAGTTCACAAACAAGCAAAGGTTCATTTACAGCCAGGCTACTGCGTGAAATGGCTTGTGTGCAAGGGGAATATTGTGTGTCTCGACTTGTGTATGTAAATTAATATTTGTTCCAGCTAGAGGATATTTGTGTGTCTGTAATGAGAATATTGTAAAGGACTTTTTCGGTTTCAGCATTAGTATCAAAGACATTTTAACTGAGGAGCCACATGCAGCCCAATTTCATCTTGAGTGGACTAGATAGGTAAAATAGTGCCATAGCAACCTGTAAATTTAAACTTTAAAATTTTTCTTTGGAGTGGCACAGAGTATAGTACAAGATGAATATGTCTATATTTCTGCAAAACCAAATGATTAATACCTAAAGTTACTACAATCTCAACAAAAATGGTCAATTTTAATGGAAACGTCTGTTGCATGCATATGTCCAAAAATATTCTCCTGTCACTGCTGCATTATGCATGTTTTAAAAAAATGCACCCGAACTAAGGATCAAGATATAGAAGGGGAAAAATGTCAGTATAGAAGTGACTGGTGAAGGTCAACATTGTTCAGCATTTCACATTTTTGGGATTCTCCAAACTATTGTTTTGGAGCTGTGGTGGAGCTGCTCTGGGGCTCTATGCACAACTCAACCACTTCCTGAACTTCAAGAGGCTCCTTGTTTCCTGTCTGTCATGATAGGATGAGCTGATGAATGCAGGTGTGTCTGACCTTTACTGTTACAGAGGTCAGACACACCTGGATTTATCAGCTCGTCCTATCATGAAAGACAGGAAACAAGGAGCCTCCTGAAGTTCAGGAAGTGGTGAAGTTGTGCATAGATATGGAAGTTGTGAAGGATTATCTTTGTGTATGCCTCCACGTCCTGGAATCTCTATCACTGTATGACAAAACTACAGATTTCATGCTGCTATCAATATTGACATTACCTCTTATACAATATAACAGTGCACGGCTGAATAAGGTGGGGGTGAAGTTCCTCAACATGCACCAAGCTCACCACACATGCACACATCTGATCTTGCACATTTTGCTAGAAAGTATAAATATTCACACATTTTTGATACAACCTACAAGTGCATGTATGAAACAAAAATATTCACTGGAAAACATCACAAATCTCACACATGCAGGATTTACACTCAGATTCGTCACAATGCAACCTTTAAGCTGCTTTCTAAAGGGAATTTTGATGTGGAAGTGCGGATACAAGACAACCCTCTGAACAGCAAATTCAATTTTATTAAAATATATCTAACATTAAAAGTTACAATCCATTATACGCCACCCTCAAATTTCCCATTTCAAATCAATTCAACATTTAAAAAAAAAAAAATTAAGACTTCACATTCGAGCAGTTCTGTTTTCATGGCTATTTAAATTGAACATATTGCATCAAGTACTAGATCTTATGTGTGCTGTAGGTAAACAGAGGTTATTGCAAAAAACACATCCACTGCATAATACAACCATTATACAAACATATAAAGCACATTCAAGTGTTTAGCACTCATATACACATACAAAGAAAAACATATTTACATAAAGTGACGGGTAACGTCAAGGCTGTGCAAAATCCCAGCCGCCAAAGTGTTTGCTTTCTCTTTGTCAGGAAAGTCTTCCACATCCTCTTCGAAGAGTCAATATTCCTGAAGTCTGACTAAATAAAATATACGGCAGTCCTTCCAGCTCAGAAGTCCATCTAACATTTTCTTTTTCCTCTTGCTTTTCTTTTTCTTGAGTCACCTAGAAAGACAAACACTAAATGAGTAGATGGAATCAAATTATATTCGTATAGAACACTTTAATATAAATTACATTTCGCAGCTGTAGAAAACAGCTGGCAGAGACACACACACACACACTGATGATCAGCTGGCAAATTTTATGACATTTAAAATGCGGAACATTTAAAATAAACATTTTAATATGCTTATGTAAAAGCATTGTTAATAAACAAGGGTAACAAAGCACAGTTTACAGGAAGCACAGGAGACCGTTAGTAGATTGAACAGTCCCACTCGCAAAATTTAAAAGAATGAACAGGAAAATATGGCGAGAGGACAGAGTGACAGCTTTCATGAAATAACAATCCACAATGAACGGCACAGATGACTCCACAAACTGCAAGGCTGTTGGAAATCAGAAGACAGTACTGTCAGACTCCTCCAATATTAAAAAAATTGGTTAGTTTACGGTTTGCGATACTTTAAAGAGGTTTGGGTTTCCAAGGATTGATGGACATTTGAATCACCTCAAGCCACAAGACTTTCAGGGCGCCGGGAGAGCGTTAGAGCGAGGCGTTAAAAGTTGGACAACACAGACAAATGAGATCCAGATTCCAGTTAGACCGACAAATGAGGCGTTATTTGGCACAAAGCTCTGACGACGACTGAGTTCAGTAGGAGGATACTCCCGCTTACAGTTTGCCATCCCACGGATTGGACCTACCTCACTGCAACACACAGCCTTTTTTATGTTTAGTGTGTCCTTTTCCACTGTTACCTTGTGGTTCAGAGAGTCAGAACGGAGAACAGAGCATTCAAACAAACTGGCCACAGACTTCATTCAGTATCAAATCTGCAAAAAAACATGTGCTGCAAACTGCTTTTATACTCTTTATTAAAATGCAAGTATTAACTCATGTACTTTAGGAGCATACACTATGATAGCCCGCAGATAAAATGTAAAATGTTAACGGCGTTAAAACCAAGACCAGTAGTGGTTTCCCTTTGAGACACTTCAAGAGGCTAGTGCTGCAAGCATTAACTTTATTGAAGTTAACGGATGGATTACCTTGAGTACTCTTCTTTTTGTTTCGTTTAAAGAGCCCGTGAGGTTTCTTTGGTTCGGACTGAACGGGTGGAGGCACTTCTTCAGACGCCGACGGCAGGTCTTCCGGCTGCAGCCCGTCCGGGACATCACAGCCCCTGATGCCCTCGTCCAGCGGCGCCACGCTGCCTGTCGGCCCCGAATGTCTGTAAGTCGTAACCTTGTCTTGGCCCGGGGTTGTTGAAGTACTGCTTCTCTTCTGCTCTCCAGCTTCTTCTCTCCCCAGCGTCTCTGGTAAATGGCTTGTATTGGCACTGCTGTCACTCTTCCCCTCTCCCCACGTATTGCTTTCGCTAGTTTCAGTCACGTCCATGTTCGCGTCAAGCGACGGGCTTCGCTTGACGCGAACGTTCACGCTGATGTCCGCCGGATCGCTTGGCGTCGGCAGGCTTGACGATCCGTCCAGCGCGGCCTCCAGCAGGTCCGAGTCCGAGAGGGAAGATGGGCTGAGGATGCTGGTCTCGGCGGAGTCTACCAAAAAGCCATTGGTGGAGGGACGGGGCTGCTGCTGCTCCCCGTCAACCTGAGGCGGCGTTTGCGTCAAATCGAGCGCCGGCGGTGGAGGCGTCTCCAGGAGTCGACGCTCTTGCAGCGAAGTAGGTCGCTCTTGGGGTGCCCGTGCTGTCGTGGCCGGTTCTACCAGGGGTGTGCTGGGAGGAGCAGCTGAGCCGTCGGCAGCTGGACTCCGAGGCGCTGGGAGAGTCTCGTCGGAGGGGCTGATGAAGCCGTTGACTTCTCCTGCGCTGCAGCGCCGCTCCTCTGCCTGAGGTTTGGTGGGAGCGGAAATTGTGTCCTGCGCTTCTGCGGCTTTTTCTTTTGCAGGCCTCGCATTTGATCCTGAGAGGAGAAACGGGACGCACCGAGGACAAAAAGCACAAAATTACAGTCTGAAGCCGACAGACGGCCGGACATGAACGAACGCCGAAGCAACTGGACAAATGGGGCAAAAAGCTGGGTGAAATGAGAGCGGTGCAAAAGCACAAATGAACCCTACAAAGCAGTGTTGTGGCTCAGAATAAAGTGATCAGCAGCAAAGCTAAGAACTGCGGGTGGAGGCCAGAGTCTCTTGTCCTTACCAGGTGGGCAGGTATCCCTATGCATTTCACTAGAGGGGAGGGTTTCCGAATCGCACCTTGGCCGGGTCTTCCTCAGGCTGAACCCTTTCCTGATATCCGCCAGAAGCTGATCGATGATACAGTCATCGTTCTGTGGTACAAATCCTTTCTTGACTGAAAGGACAGAAAATACGAGGCTTTAAAACGGATCTATTCAAATAACATTGCACCGTTTTAGTGTGTGTACAAGGAAGTTCTCTCCTTACTTATTTTTCCATTCTCCCCTTTCTGTCTCTTTGACTCTTCCTCTGCCAGCTGCTGCTTTCTCTTCTCGGCCTTGGCTGCTTGTTCCTTTCTGGTTTTGTTTTCCTATTATGAAAAAAAAGAAAAAAAGAATGTCACTCACTGCCAAGTACAAAAACGTACATAGCAATTTGTCTTTGTAACTCTCACTCAGAACATATTTATATCTTCAGTATTCAGTCACATTATCCAATCAGCAATGCTCAAACACAATCAACTGTCGACTTAACATCCTCCCTGACCTTCAGAGCTTTGATGAACAGCTCTCTGAAGGTCCTGATGGTTCCGAAAAGATCCTCCAGCAACAGCTTGTTGGCGTCCTCGCATAAGTAGACAGCCAGCTCGCTTTTCTTCTTCTCCATCTCTGTGAACTTCTGGTTCAAAGTGCGACACGCCTCCAGATTTTCCTGCAGAGGATCGAGGGAAGAGGGAAGCCTTTAGGGTCTGGATCCGGCTGCCAGAGACATTACCGAGTCACGCACCGGAAAGGATGACGTTTTACCTCGAGGACTTGTGCATACTGCTCCTTCACCTCCTCCGATGAATTGGACACCTTCCTCGCCGTCTCGGTCAGACGCTTCAGTAAGGCACTGGCTTCTGATTGCACCGAATCCAGATTTACTCTGAGGATGAAGCGGAAAGCTCATTGATTATGAGTCACTTGCGGATCCACTGAAATGTGATGAAATGGGAAAAACATGAAAAAAAAAAAAAAGAGTGCAAACCCTGCTGCTTTATCGCATATCTCGATATCATCCGGCAGCGCCAGCAGCTCTGGGTGTTTTGCCTCTGCTTCCTTTGAAAAACAAGCCAGACAGTGGGTAATTAAAACAGGGCCGCGACTGAGGCGGTGAAAGTATGGCAGCTTCTGAAAACTCCCCGTACCTCCAAGATGTGATGAAGCAGCGTAATGCGGCTCTTGTTTGCCTTGGTCTCTGTGAGCTTGAGCAGAGAGCTGATCTTGAAGCCTTCGGCGTTCCCAGTGTGACTTCCCTGCAGAAGTGGAGCGATGATTAAAATTGCAAGCTCTGTAAATGTCAGCCTAAGTAAAAAATAAATGAGACGAAAAAAAAAAAAAAAAAAGAAAGTTCTTACATAGTTGAGAAAATTTCCCACGTCAAGGATGAGCCTGCAGAAACTGGGCATGAGCGCGCTCGTCCGGAGAGCTGAGGAATTCGCCGTTGCGTTATTTGGAGTGCGTGATGCATATGTTTGAGCCACATAGGTGAAAGTGAGAGTTACAGGTTAATACAGGTAGAAGTGCACTCACAGTGGCAGGCCTCCTCCACCAGCTTGACTTTCGGTTTGAGCATCTCCAACACCGACGTCGTCTCCTCGCACAGCAGCATGCACTCGATTCTCAGCTGATAACTGGGAGACAAGAAAGAAAGGGAAAAAAAAATGAATGAACTGAGCCGATTCCAGGTCTGAATTGGCAAAAACCCAACCTAGATATGTTGCTGGGAAATACAGACTAGCCGTTTACAATAAAAACACTGGAAGACTGTGGGAGGAAACTAGAGTGGAACTGTAAGTTGAACCAGAGACGTTCTCGATGTGATGTGAGGCTGTTAACCACTACCGAGCATCCTATATGAAAAACATAAGGATGTTTGGCATTCACTCAAAAACTACTGCTATGTGTGAGACAGACCCTGAGTGGTCTGTGAGTCAGGGGGTCAATATCTTTCAAACCTCTGAGAATGAAAGTGGGGGTGCGGGCTTATCTGGAAGCATAAAGCTACCTCGGCACGGTGAGGAGGGAGGTGTAGAAGCGGTCGACATTCGCCAACTTGTCTTTTTCTCCTTGGAAGGACTTCAAATTCTCGATCTACATGAAAGTACAAGACAGTGACTCAGAAATGCAGTTTCTTTTTTTTCTTCTTCTTTCCTCTACGTGGGCATTTAATTGGCAGATGAGTCTGCAAAGACACCTGGGGTGAGGATGCAGAGACGGTGAAAACAAACCTCGTGCTTCTCAGGTAGCAGCTTCAGAAGCTGCTTCAGCACCTCCACGTCGAACCTGGTCCGGTCCCCGGTCTGGATCATGGCTACAAATTCCTCGTTTGTGCTGTGAAGGGACATTAAAACTACTGAGATCAGCGAAAATGGCTCAGAATGCGACGCCACATTCAGGTGAGTGATCTCTCTCACCATTTGAACTGCTTTAGAAATATGTTCAAATTCAAATTCTTCTTTGGATCAATAAATGTGATCTGTAGGAAGAGAAGAGAGGTATATAGACGGCGCAGCTTTGCAATAAGCGGTTTTGTTGTGAGTGCTGCCGCCTCTCGAGTGTCGACCAAGCGCACCTCTTTAGGCTCCTTCTTGACAGGAGCAGCTGCCCCCTTGTCTTTGTTGTCCGTCACCGGGAGACAGAACAGCTGCTCGATACTGCTGTAGTCCGGCTCCCGAGGAGGCGGCTCCTTCTGAACCGAGGCCCACATGGAGTGACCGTCTGCGGGCACGGAGAGGCGAAACCTGTCACGACCGTGTGTGGCTCCCGGTTTGTACCAAGTGGCGCTCCAAGCTCTTAGAACTTGGAAGAAATCCTCTGAATTGATCATATTAACTCACTTTATGGAACAAAGCATTATAATAGTACAGCCATCAGCTGCAATTAATGCTGCACTTGGATTCGTTTTCTTCTGATACACATCAAGAAGTAATTAAACCACAAGCCCAAAGACACGAAACTGAAACTTCCAGAATATTAAATCTGGACTACCTACCGGTAACAGCTCGCAGTTTTTGCCAGTTGAGCTTCTTCATCCTCAGCGTGGGGCACCTGCTCGTCTTCATGGGCGTGGCGCACCCCAGCGCCTGGCTGCTCTGGGCGGCGATCAAGCCCATGGGAGGAGGCGGCGGCGGCGGCATGCCAGGCAGGAGAGGAGGCGGGGGAGGCGGAGGCATGCCACCCATGCCTGGTAGAGGTGGCGGAGGTGGAGGCGGAGCCATGCCCGGGCCGCAGGGCAGCGGCGGGGGCGGCGGAGGCATGCCGGGTAAAGGAGGGGGAGGTGGGGGAGCACCAAAGCCTCCAGGAAGTGGGGGTGGCGGCGGGGGAGGAGGAGGAGGAGGAGGGGGGCACTGATTGGAAGGCATTGACCCCATCATGCCGGGGGGAAGAGGAGGTGGAGGAGGCGGAGGGGGCGGAGGGGGCGGAGGAGGAGAGGCACACAGTGGCTTCTGAGGAGACGTCGTGCTTGCGTCCGGTTTGTCCATTTCCTCGTCCGTCTGCACGGACTTGTCCACCTTGACGGTCTGACCGTCCACCTCCGTGAGGCCGCCGCAGCTTTTCCCCTTGATGAACATGAGCCGGTGCAAGATCTTCTCGGAGGACTCCATCTGGGCTGGAGCACAAATCCACACAATTCCAGAGGTCATCTGGGATGATCCCTCACAATAACCAGCAGCTAGTTTGCTTTTATCTGTATAATCACCCATTTTAATACAACATCTGGCGATTAGGCAATCAAACAGCCATACACCTCCACTGAGAATTACTGTGAACTGCTGGTGTGCTGACTCACAGTCCTGGGCGAGGAGTATGGCTCTGTTCGTGATGGCCTCCAGTGCCAGCCAGATATCGGAGCGGTCCGGCCCCAGCACCAACAACGTCTGCATGATGGACAGCAGCTGAAGGGAGGCTGGAGAGCTGCTCACCTGCTCACACACACATCAACCAATTACCCCTCTCGTCTTGTTCTCGTTTATTAATCCAAGCCAGAAATGCAAAAACCTCACTCAATTAATCAGAAAGAAGTATTCGCTCTTTATTGAGGGACATCTGTTCAAAAATTCAATGAAGTGTGGATGAGTCACTCATGTTCCGGACTCACCGTTGATGAAAAAGCCATTCAGACTGCGATGCACCCACCTTGTTGAAGAGTGTGGTGAAAACCTCAAGGTGATTACTCATATCGATGCCCCCGTACACTCGCAGCAGCTCCTCCTCGTCTTCAGCCATGGCCTCTTCAAAAGCTTCACATTGAATAATCAAGTCTTCATCCTCCTGCTCCCTGCACACACACACACACAACATGCAAACTTCATTTATCAAATGCCATCTGCATCTCTCTTCTTAAAAGAAAACAGGACTGTGACAGCGGCCTTTGCCTAAATTATTGTCATTAATGGACTGAAATTTGCAAAATTCCTTTTAAGAAAAGATGATTTCACCTGCAGTGATTCTAACCTTTAAAGTATCCTCCCAACTGAAGCAGTTAACCTTTGAGAAAACAAGAAATGAAAGACTGACGACGCCAAGGAAAAGCACTCACCTTAACTTTGGCAGAACATCCAGTAACTGGAGTCCTGCAACAAACAAAAGACGCAAACAAACGTAAAAACAAAACAAATAACAAAACGGTCCGGATTATTAGCACATTGAGTTATTAGTTTTTAAGAACGCTCGATCTGAAAAGTCATCAGCTCATCAACTGACAGCAATATATGTAAGGTCTGGGGAGCCAGCAGGGAGCCACAGGTGAGCAATCACACAGGGGGCGTGGCAGATCAGCTGGCTGATTAGTCCAAGGAGGAGGGGAGAACCTGTCAGCAGCAAATAACACTGAGGACGATGCCCCTGAAGAGGACATCATCTCCTCTGCATTTATATTGAGCTCCATTCAGGTGACTTACCACAATAAAAACAAGACAATAAAATCAGAGTTAAAATCTGAGCATCTCATTCATACTGAAAATGTTGATTATCATTAGTCGTAGTGTGAAATGCAGGAACAGGCACTGCTCCATACACATGAGGTTTGCTTAAGTTCTGAGGCGGTGATCAAAATATAATGAGGCCATTAAGGCCTATTCTTAGCCACGCTCACTGACAGGGATCGTCGCTTCAGAGCTCTGGCTGATAGCCTCATTTTCCCCTCAGTATTCACTTTGTGCTAACAATTAACCACAGCGTCACCTTGTCCGTGATGGGACCGACTCATTGTTAAATGGCAGAAAAAAGAAAAGAAAGCAAAAGAGAGGCTGTACCGATAAACTCCTTTCTCATCTTATCTCTCTGCCTCAGGTCATCGGTCCCAAAGATGAGGGCGTTGATGACGCTGAGGAGTGTCACCATGTACGGGACGTTGTCCGTGGCCTGCAGCTCGTTCATGATCACGCTGAAGCGGTACTGCTGCGTCTTCACGCCCTGGAGGGGGGAATTTCAGAATCAGGGTAAATAATTAAGAGCCGCAAGATGGAATCTCTGCAGGCAACCCGCCACTAGAGGGCCTCGGGAAGGTAAATATACATATTAATTTCTTCCACATAAACCAGTGATGTAGGATGAAATGAAGATGGAAATATGTGTTTACCTTGTAGTGGTCCAGGGCATCGAGAGCGAGGCGGTGGCCGTCCGTGGAGAACATGCTGAGGGCTGCAAGGAGCTCAAACACCTGCTTCTTCACCATGGTGTTGGAGGTGTCCAGGGCTGCGCGGAGCATCACAATCCCACACACATCAGTCAAGCGTTCAGGGTCTAATTCACCAACACTTCCTCCTGAGTTAAACCTCTCTCTCCACTCCCTTTCCTCCTTGTGAGCAGACCCAAACAGGATGCATTGTTTTACTGTCTTTCAGGCAACACAACATGAACTTTGGCCTCTGAAAAGATGTGGTGCTGTATGATAGATAAATGTGTGTTATGTGTGTACGTCTGAGTGTGTATATGCGTGCGTGAGAGCGTATGTGTTTGTGTGTGTGTGTATGGTATTCACAACATACTGTGATGTTACTGTTCTACAGACTTGTCCTCAAATAACCCCTTAATGATTCAAGTTTTTAAGACGGGAGCATGACTGGAAAATTCAGCTTGGCTGAATGAGTCAACAAATACAGTTTTAATCATGTGACCGCTCCGACATAATGCTTCGAATGTTGCACAATAAGTCAACAAATAAGGCAAAGGAAACCTGTCATGCTTTTTCTTGTGTGTGTGTGTGTGTGTATGTGTGTGTGTGTGTGTGTGTGTTTTCTATCCATTCCATAATGACACAATTCTGGGTTTTCATAATTAATTAGAGAATACTGCAGAATGAGGAAGTTTTCTGTGTATTTTATGTAACTTCTAGAAGAAAGGCTGAACCTTCAAAATTATGAAAGCCTATTTTGTAAGATAATGCTTATCAGGCTTTTTAAAAGATAGAAGAGACAGACATATTGTGGACTGAGGGCGAGATACGCTCTTTAACTGTGAATTATGAAGGTCCTCTAAACATGAAAAATCTCCAATTTTGTAAATATTAATTTTACTGGAAAATAGGAGAACATATTTTTTTAAGACACTGATGAAAAGTGCTTTGGTAATCAACCTTGGGAGAGCTTTCGAATGTATCCCTCGTTCTCTATGATGAAGTGGATCCCCGCCGACGAGTTCATCACGGCCCGGACGCAGCTGACGCAGGTGAGCTGCAGGAGGGCGTCGGCGATCCGCGAGCAGCCGCGCCCGGACAGGCGGTCCAGCGCCTCCAGGAGGAGGTCCAGGCCGCACAGCTCCAGGAACTGCACCATCCACGTCTGGTCGCTGCCCTCCAGGCGCCGCTTCAGCCCGGAGTAGTTGACCACGGTGGGGACCTGCAGCAGCCGGATGCACAGCTCCGGGTCGGCGCTCTCCAGGTTGGCCTCCTGCTGGGTGTCGGAGTCCTGCGAGGAGCCCAGGCGGTCCCGGACCGCCGCCCACTTCTTCTTCCCATCTGACTTCCCTGACATGGTGGCAAGTACAACTGCAGAACAGAGAGGACAAATAAAGAAATCTATATATTATACAGACAAAACAAGTCGTTTTTTTTAGTTTTATTTGAAATAAAATTGTATTTGCACAGTGTTGTAATTGTTCTATCCAGATGACAGGAAGCAGGCCAAAATGAGTCTTATCAGAACGGAAACCAGAATGGGAAATGATAGCCCTGCACTCTGTGGATGAGCGGAAGATCTGTCAGAAGTCGAGTCATCAAGCAGCTCTGCCAAACATTCCAGCTTAATCCGACCTGAAAAAAAGAGCCTGGCCTCACCAAAACCCTGCACAAAGCCAGGGTCAACACCGTCTGGTCGGTGCACAGCCGCTGCCCACCATGCAGAAACATGTTTGCAACACAACCACACAGCATGTACAAACATCTGTTCCACATATCTGACATGAATGCACACATTCAGACCACAAGTGGTGTTTTCAGGAAGCACAGAGGACTATTTTATTAAACATTTTAACCCCAAGCCTCTAAAAACAAGCCACTGTGATGCACGTAACAAGTATAAACACATTCTCACACAAAAACAAAATCCAGGGGGGGAAGGGATCGGGCCAAAAAAGGGGGAAACTTGCTCCAAACATCTAAAAATACTTTCTCTCTGAACAGGATTATGAGCTCCAGCATAAATGGATGTTGTGAGAAAAGATCCTTAAAGTCTTGTTGTCGATTTTACACTCACACTGATATGATATACGTAAGAGACAGTGTGAACAAGTGCAATGGGGGATGTGCACAGGAAAGAAATTCCATATAAATTATAATAATAAATTATCAAGAGTTTCTGGGGGAAATGATCCAGGCTGTCCAGTGTGTCTGTGTTTCTGCATGTCAGCAATCAAACACACAAACAGCTTGCAAATGGCTCGAATGACTCACTCCTTTCAAAAGGTAGAGAACAGAAGCCCAAGAAAGAGAAGGGAGTAATGATTTGAGAAAGAGAAAAAAAAAAAAAATCCAACAAATTGGATTTCAATTCGCTCTGAAAAGTCAAGGTAAAATTATCCCCCTCTTTTCTCACATTTTCTGGCGAGGCATTTGTCGGCTGTGACTGCAGCATTCCAGCCCGGCTGCCAGAGTGAGTGTTACCGTGGCAGCGGGCGGACAAGACAATGCTCTTCCTACAATAGGCCTTTCTCAACACCGCTCAAAGGGCTGCGTTCATCAGCCTCACAACAGATCCAGTGCTCCCGACATGACCCCACCCCGCCCCACCCGGCCCCGGCCCCGGCCCCCATTCTGGCTCCTGAAAGTTTCGGGTCCAGCGACACTTTCTGAATCATCAGACGGACGCCGCGCTCGCGTGTCCAGCACCAGTTCGGGAACAAAAAGTCGCGAGCTGACACTTGTGATCGGGCGAGTTTTCACAGTCATGAGCGCTTGTGAAGACAGTGGGGCTCATTAAAATTCACTGCCAGGTTTTTGTTTGATGGAGTCGAACTTTGCTGCGAAGCCCAAACTTATGACTAAAAGACACTTCAAAGGAGCTGGTATGCGAAGGAGGGGATGTGAGCTGGACTGAGGGAACGTTTCATGGGGAAGGAAAGGGCTTTCCCAGGACAGGAAGCTGAGTCTTAGAAAGAAAAAAAAACCCCACTGCTGTGTCAGATCTGCTTCCTCTTTTCATTTTCCATTTTCAGTGCAGTATAGTTGGAACATTTTATCCATTTTTCACAGAGTATTCCACCCGTTTAACCTTTTGATTCTTGATTGTATAAATATCACAGTCAGTTTCCAGCTGTTATTCCTGTTGTGAGGCCTGTGTGGTATTTTATTCTGACGCTTGCCTCACAACAGGAGCTCTCCAGTCTGAACCGGGGCCTGGACTGTGCTGAGTTTGCATGTTCTCCGATTCGCTTTTCCACAATCTAAACAAACGCGCTAAAATTGTCTGTGGGTGGGGATGTGAGCGCACGTCGGTCTGTCTCTCCCTGTTTGCTCGGTCATGGACGTGTTCAGGGTGTGTCACGCCTGGAGTTAGTTCAACACACAACCTCAATCTAGATCAAGTGAAATGGAAGACAGATGCATTCATGCTCATCCTGCATTTAGCAAACAACTCCTGCTTTTCTTGCTTGGAGCAAATAAGATTTTCGGCAGGTATGCATCTTCCCACATGACTATGTCCTTATTCATTTCCATTCAGAGTTAAGGTATTTGGAATTTCACATTGCTTATGGTTTTAATGAAATTTACATTTTTCCAGGATGGTATCATCATTGCAGAATGGAATGGTTGTTCGCTTTTTAATTCATCACCAGGTTTTTCCAGCTGAATTAAGTTGTGGATATGTATTGTCTCTGACGCATTTCATGAGCTCTAAACTCAAGTCTCAGCTCTCGTCTCTTGGAACCGCTCCTATGTGGAGTTTATGTTCTTCTTATGCACATATGGGGCTTTTTTCTGCTGAGGTTAAGTGAGGACTCCTCAGCTGAGACTGTGAGACTGCTGGCAGGGTGGTGGGCTGGCAGCTTATCCAGGGTGTACTCTGACTTCTGCCCACAGTCAGCTGGGAGGCGTCCCGCTCTCCGCCATCCTGAGCTGGACGGAGTGATGCAGAAGAGAAGAGAGACGGATTAAAGTGTGCGGAATTCCTCCCACATCCAGAGCTATTCTCACCGAGACAAACATCCAGATTACATCACAGATCGACTGCAATCAGAATCCGGCATTTGCATTTCCTTTTGTGCGCCCCCTCTTAAAATATCACTTACTTTCATTTGTCAACCTTGTCTGCCCGAGCCCCCACACTTCCCACTAATAGCAGGCTGATTCACAGCACACAAGACAAGCCCACTCATCGGTCTTCTGGTTAAAGCCTCCCACGCTGCAGCCCACTGCTACTGTACAGCAGCAACACTTGTGAGTGCGCACCAACAGCTTCCCTGGCTTATTTCCTCTGAAACATATGAAGAACTCACAAATGCAGACACCTTTCTTTTCTTTTTCTTTTCTTTTCTTCTTCTTCAGCAAACACATAAATATTGTGTGTGTCAGGAATAATTGCTAAATAAACTAAAGGGCAAGAACGACTTCACATATTTCTGGGGTTATTTTCATTTCATGTCCTGACATGTCGGATTGAGTTGGAAGATAGAAATTATCCAATGACTGTGTGACGAAATAATCACCTGCAAACACTGAGAGAGGAACTGTTAAGGTAAAATGGAAGAAGACGTCAACATGGATGTGAGCATCTGGGAGGCTGAGCAGGGAGCAGTAATTACATAAGCTTAATTTATATTGCGGTCATAAAAAGATAAATGAAATACACCATCTGGTATTCATTTGATTAAAAAAACTGACCTCTTGCCTCCTCCCTTTTCTTCCGTTTCAAGGGAGTGACCAGCATGCCTGGAAAGTCTAAACTGACATATTTTAGAGTTGGACTGTAATTGCATATAACAACTGTAGTTTGCAGACATCTCCTGCTTTTTTTTAACAGTTTTTTTCAATGTATTTTATTCACTCCAGCACAGTGACAGATAGAAAAGCTGTGCCACCCTACACTGTGCACATCTGCACAACCGAACCCTTCCTTCTTGCAGGAGTTTGTTTTCTTCCCCACATCCAGCGTTTCCTCCCTTCATTCCTTTCCTAAAGCAATCAGGCTTTAAAGGCGCAGTCCGATCTCCACAGCTGATTATCGATCGGACTGGAAACACAAGAACACAACTGTCACTTTGCTCGTCCACGTTGCGCACTGGCACGGTCTTCAGGAGACGCAAAGAGCGACAGAAATGCTGCATCCTTCTTACTTTGCGCTGCGATTTTCACCCCCTCCTCCCTCCCCACATACCAAGGGACGTAACGGGACCGTAGACACCTCACTGAGCCCAGTCCAGGACGAACACAGCAGAAAACACTCCTCTGTTTGTTTCTGATGTGCGCGTCTCAGGAGCGTGCACTGTTGCGCATCTATAGATGACCTACAGTCCGGTATGGATGTCTTACCTGGATTTATTCCATAAATAAACGGGCGTCCGGAGCCTCTCAGACGGGGGAGCGCTCTGCGGTCATCCGGGAGGTGTTTATTATTAAACGATTTATTCTGACAGCGGATGAGACGTGGACTCCGGGAAACGCGCGCGGCGGTGCGGCAGGTCCGAGTGTGCGCGCGCTGTGCGGACGGCACCGCTCAAACCGCCACGGCCCCTCAGCTTTTCACTCAGTTCAGAGACTGACAGAGTAAAGACAGCACCCACACCGAGATCCGGCTTCCTGCCCACTCTTTCAGAAGAAAAGTCTGACTTGTAATGGGAAAATGACTATTTTCAATCTGAGAATTACATTTCTTCCCCCCTTCAAAAGCTCACAATTATTCTTATTCTTATTGTTATTTTAAACAATTCAGATATTCCAGTCAAGGTAGTATTTTTGACCTTTTTGGAGGGATCCAATAAGAAAATAAAAACAAAATTTGTTTCTGGTTGCAATTCTAAAAAGAAAGTCACTGCATTGAAGCTTAAAGTATGTTAAACATATCACATAGTTTCTCATAAAAACATATTAATTTCAAAACAACAATCCAAATGTTATCCAAAAGAAAGTTTTATAATGGACCCAATCTGCAGCTACCAACCGAAACAGGGGCCACAAATCTATAAATCAGGTGAAGGCAGGCTGGCAACACAGTAACTCAACACAACAACCCAATTCACAACAAGTAAATACAGTCAATCAGATCAACCTCCTGTGTTCTGATTCTCACCTAATTGTTAATCTGAAAGATTGAGACATTATTTTTGTCTAAATATGCTCAATTCGATATCAGTGGCAGCTGTTTCGATCACTTTTGGGTCAGTCCTGATATCACTACAGTGATATTGGGTTTCAGGTGTGTATTCTGAATAACGGGCTTGCCATCTCATCCCAAATCATTTAATCTTGTAAATCCAGCATCTATAGTTTGTATAGATGCAAAAAATATTACATTGAACAGTGAAATTATCAGTGCCTGAAAAACAAAAAGCTGAACAGAAGTACTTAATGCATAAAACTGACAAACTACACATTTTTCTGACGACACCCTTGAGAACAGTTTGAAAATAATGTAGTAACACAAGAAGGAATAACAAAGTAAATCATGCTTTGAAGTAATCTTAAGAGGATTAGTTAGGATTCGAATGATGAGGCGACGATCCTTTGAAAGTGACAAGTAAATTTTGTGTGTATTAAAGGCACAATCGCTTTTCCATCATTAAAGAGTTTGAATTCATGATGTTGATTCAGAAGACGCTTTGGGGTAAAGGGACACAACTCTCTGCTTTCACCAAATAAAAAAGAGAAGCCAGGAAGGAATGCTCATAAAAAGGCCATAAAATGACAGTAAATAGTCTTTCTGGCTGACATTCCCACAATGCCAAGAAAACAACACAAAGATCAGTACGTCTGTCTTCAAGAATGATTCTCTTTGCCATCTGATGAGGAGGCTTCTGAGGTTTATTTCTTTTCTTTGATCTTTTTTTGATAAATTAACACATGAAAGGAGACTTTGAGTGGTTGTTTTACTTTGAAAGGACTACACTCTGATTTCCGTCCCTGAAGTGCCTGCTGTTGTGTAACTTGGAGCTGTTTGCGATGCTGTTTGCAGTCAGAATCCCCCCCCTCCTCCTGCTCCTCCTCCTCCTGCTGCTTCACCTCCTCCTCCTCCTCCTCCCACTCCCCCATCCCATCAGCAGGACCTGACCTCAGCCGGAGGGAGGAAATACCTGCGACTCTCTGGTCACACGAGACACAAAGGGACCCAATCAGAGAGCAGGAGAGGCAGAATAACAGAAACATTTAACTGATAAAAATGTGAAGGATGCCAGACATATGTTAAGAGTGCCACAAAGCTTCCATTAATCATCACACTTCATTTGGCGAGGGTTTCCTGTGACTTCCACCTGTGCTCTGATTCACTCAAAAGACTTTTCTAACACACATCTCTGCATTTCACTGCACTGAGATTAGATCTGGAGAATCAAAAGTAATATTTCTTTCACAACTTCTTCACATAGTGACGGCAAATCTCCATCAAAGCACTGATTCTGAGCTCAGCTCACTGTGGTTTTTAAAGACTGGTTTACTCTTTTTAAAATGCAAAAATGCCACAATGCTTATCTAAAATCTAGAATACAATTCAGAATTTTGAAGCGGTTCCTCGAGTTTCTACAGGAGAAGGGGAGGGAGTGCTTTAGGCAACACCAGTGTTCAAACTTTTCATTTTGATAATGCTCGTTCTCCTACAGGTTTAGCCAGCGGGCTGTGACTCCTTCTTAAATTCAGTGAGCTTTTCTTCTCGATAGAAACATTAAATGTCTCCTTTGTAGTGTCTCTTCTTTCTGTCCTCTCTCTCTCTCCGTACCCTCCTGGATGATTCAGACTAGTCGGACCTGCAGTTTGTGATCTTTGCTGCCCGATCAGCGTCTTGTCTACACCCAGTCTGCAGAGCCTCTACCAGAGAGCACTCACATTACAGCATGGAAGAAAGGATGCCGGGCGGCTGTGCTCCCCGCCTGCCACCCAGAAAATTATGGCTACATGGAACAATGTTGTGTTTGGACTGAGCCACACAAAGCAAACATATATATAGCTGTCCACCAGTTGAGCTTGTTAAACAGGATCATGAAACACGCTGGCTGTAATAAAATGTGTTATCTTCATTGCAAAATTCAATACGGTTGCCAGGTTTTCATTTATTGCTCTTTATGTGTTTGCACAGCGACAGCTGCCAGCCTTGATTTTACAGTTAACACAAAGTGTGGATGCAGACCTCCTTCACTTTCAGATGATCGAGTTTTACAATCAAAAGATTTAGTTTTAGTGTTCGCTCTCATTTAAACCTTGGTTGATTTTTATAATCTGGTATTACGAGGCGTATCCTGCCTTCATGGTCAGATATAACTGGATGAATATAACAATACAAAGACATTATATAAGACGTGCAACAAAGAGGATATTCTGTGCAATAGACATGAATAAACATAATGCTGACATACTCATACACTCGTTTCGAGCAATTTACAAACCGATCTGTACATCTGAATCAGCCGAAGCGGGATTGTCTTGGTTGTCAACGTAGCAAGTATAATCAAAATCAAAGGTGTGGTACTCTTTCAGTGAAGAAGAAACACAATAGAGTGCAATTCAAAAATCCAAAACACAGCGCAGAATCAAAAGGATTTAGAGCACAATAGATTGTAATATAAAACGCGAATCATCACTGGAACATAATCATTGTCATCTACACATAAAGCATGTCATTCACAGCACAACAACACATCCACACTGAGTACCGTATCATTAACGCATCTGTATTACTATTGAACAACTGTACACACATTGTTCTCCAGATTAATCATGATTGAGTGAAATTGTTGTCATCATCATCATTATTATTATTATTATTATTATTATTATTATTATTATTATTATTATTATTATTATTATTATTATCTCCTCCCTGTTCTTCTTCTTCAGGTCTATCTTGAACAATATCTGTCCAATAAATCCACCATCTCAACGTGACATTGTGACTTTTATCTCAAAGCGTTGCTGTCCCACTAAAGCTGGGAAAGCATCACACTTTCCTTAAGATTCAGTTTTTATCACCAGAGCAGAAAGAGAAGTGACGGCACAGCTTGCCTTCTATTTGGGTGTCAATCACATTTTAGTACAGGAGCAATACAAACCAGTCTCATCTTGAGTGGGCCAGAGAGCTAAAATAGAGCCATAATAACCTTTAGATATGTGCTTGTACGTTTTTCTTTGTTGTGGTACAGAGTGTATGTGATGGAAATGTATATATGCTTTCAAAGCCAACAAGTTATGACCGGAAATGTCGACAATCGCAACATAAACCACTTTTAATAAAACCTTCTGGTGCAAAATGCATGTCCAAAAAATGCTTCTTATAGTTGATGCATTATGCAAATGTTTTATATATAAAAAAACCCCTGACAGCATTGATTTGAAACTAATACTAGTTTTATAGCTGTCATGGCAGCATCGCTGACGTCTCACAGCTCAGATCTCAGTGTTCTGTTCACTACTCCTATGAAATATTTTAGAAAAAAATTGTTCTTTTATTCTTTTATTTTTACAATTTGCATAGTGGTTGCCTTGATTGAATTGGAACCTTTTGCGGGCTGGTTTTGGCCCACAGACCTTATGTTTGACACTCCTGATATGTTTGACACTCCTGATGTGGATTCAGAGTTTCAGCAATGGAGCTTTTCTTGGACGTGTCCGGACACAATCCTGATGCTGCTCCAATAGGAAGCCCACCCCCGCCAAACACACACACACACACACACACACACACACACACACACACACACACACACACACACACACACACACACACACACACTTGCCAACAGGAAATGCTGCAGAAACAAGTTAGCTGGTAAAAAGGAAAGAAAGGAAACATTATCTTCAGGCTGCAGAAAATATGTGGGGAAAAAAAAACGGTCTTTCATTCCAGTTTATCACGATTCCTACAGATTCTATAACCCATCATCCTAAAAAATTGCTGAGACCAAATGTAAGTATCAAAATATTCTTCTCCAAGTTATTAGAGATGAAATATCTTCCCAAATCGCCAGAAAGTAGTTGATAGTTGCAATAATCAAGATGTGCAAAAAGCATTACTACCACAAAATGCAGCAGAAATGGAATAACATTAAAATGTCTGTAAAAAAACAAAAGTATCCATTCTTCTATTTTTGGTGGAGCACTGACACAAAGTGGCTCAAGCTTATTTGAGGACTGAAGTGGGCTTGACATGTCAACAAAGGCGGAGTCAGGATGCCCAAAGTATATACAACAGAGGACGATGGTTGCAAACAGTTTCTCTGGCAGGCTTCTTCTGGCTCTGTGTCAGAACCGTAACAACTGAAACAAGTTCAGAACAGCCGTCATGACATGGAGCCTGTGGTACATGTGAGTCATCCCCATCCACAAACTCTGCAGCTCACAAAACCGTTTCCAAATATAAATTGTTCTTATTTTCACAGGTAGTAGCAGGAAGATGTTCATTTTAAGCACATCTGAAAAATATGTCTGTTGAATTAGTTGAAAATGCTAAGCATTAAACTTGTATGACATTTATCTCAAGGTAAATAAACTATTTTGATGCTTGTTGATTAAAATCAAATGATTTTAAATTTGATTAGGTGTGATAATTTTTATTAAAAAAGAATAAATGAAGAAAACTTGCCCTATAGAAGTGGCTCATGTGGTTTGTGACTTCTTATTTTATTCTACAGAGAAACATCTCAAATAAGGGGACTTTTTCAAATATGATTATCATTGTCAATGTACAGTTCTTTCTACTGTTTCAAGGTTTGGTGAATGTCATTACTTGGAGTGTGCATTAATTCTGTGGCTCGATGTCCGAAAATGTGTTAAAAATGCCGAATGCAGGTCAGAATTATATCATTTACGGTATGTATTGGGTCTGTCTATTCCTGTGAGATCACACTTTGCGTTAAATATACTTGCTTCCACTCAGTATTAGTATTATACAACAGATATAGACTCACTCACAAGGACAACAGTGGCTCAATTTTCCTTCAATTTTCTGGATCACATCCTCTTTTTTTTGCATTTGAATGAGCGCCCATGGTGAAAAACAAATTGATCTTTAGAGTGAAAATCAGCTGCTTCAACATTGTGCGTGTCCTCTTAAGTATTTCACAACCACAAGTTATTACTATGTTTTGTGGCCACAGATTAATTCATTCACACAAAAAAAGCACTTCATTGCAACAATTGAGCATATCGCAGCCATTAATTTGTATTTCATTGCCATGAATTCTATGTATGTTTATGTTATTATTTGCAAATCTCAAAAAACAGAATCAGAAATACTTTATTATTATATATTTGATCATTTTTCTTTAAAGAAAATAAATAACGTTTAAATAAAAGCCTAAATTAAAAAATATATTCCCCATTGTATAAAGAAAAATAGACAAGTAAAACCATAGATGTTTGATTTTTGTAGATTTATTTATTTTAGGTCAATAGACAGTATGTCTACAATAAAAACTACATTTCCCAGGGCAGGAAGTACATCCGGGTTCAAAGCATATCACTTCCGGTATTCTACAGGAAACGCAAGCTAATAAGGAAAAATCTTTCGGAAAACGTCGTTTAATTTATTTTTCTCTGGTTACACTCCAGTGTCTCTCCAACCGAAATGTCCGGAAAGGCGAAGGAAATCCTGCAGATGGACCTTTACGGTCTGCTCGGCATCGAAAGCACCGCTACAACGAAAGAGGTGTGTGTGGAGTGGTTAGCCGCTAAAGCTAGCTGCACATCATTTGGAGTAAACAAAGCTAAGAAAGTTAATTGTGTTTGTTTACAGCTATAAGTGCACTGTGGTTGTGAATTCGTCATGTTAAATGGTGAATGACTTGCAATGATGGGCGTTAATTACAAAAACTGAAGCTGAAATGTGTCGCCTTAATTTAGTTCTGCTTTGTTTGTGCGTAAAGTGACACATTGCGCACAGCAAATGTGTTTTCCAAATATATACGAGCAATTTCCTTTGATATATTTAGGTTCTACGAGTAGTATCATTGACATTAAGACAAATAAGTGTCGAATTGTTGAATTCCTCAGCTGTCATACACACAAATAGCCACTGGGTGGAGACATTGTATCACTTCGGGTTAACAGACTGCATCAACAAACTAACAGCTTGTAACTGAGTCTGTGGCATGTTGTCAGATAAATGCACATTTGTTCATGTAAGATGAAGCCAAAGTATCTGACAAGGTGTAAATGTCATGATTATATCAGAAGTAAATCACGAATAGTTAGAGAATGCAGTAATACTATTGCAATGTGTGACGTTTGAACAATTTCTGTTAAATGCTACATCAGGTTTATTGACTTCTGTATGCCAAAGACAGCTTTTGTGTTTACAGATGTTAGTCTGAACATGGACTTTCAATCATCTCCAAAAAGAATTCAGTCTTTCCCAGCTCTGAGCAGTTCATCTCGAATTCAGCCTGTTCTCTGGAACCATTTCTCCGTGCAGTTTTCCACTGTCCACAATCCACAGGCCCGACGGGAAATCACGGTCGCTGCCAAAATGAGGGAACAAGTTAATTTCTTAATTGGATTTCAAAGTTTTTGTCCTGCCCAGAGGATTATCCTGGAGGAAGTTAGTGGTTGTGGCTTGGGCGGAATCAAGGCTTCAAAATGGAGCGAGGCTGGTTCTGTGAGGTCTGTTGATGGTCGAGAGAGATAGGTGGTTTTCTGTGTAAGCGCATCAAGTGTGGGTGGTGAAAGACCCTGAAATGAATCAAGTTTGTAAAGACAGATGTCATCAAACGGGCTACTTATTCCATCACCAGTATTGGGCCTGTTGTTTATCACAGAGAAAGGGGAAGATGCTCTTCCCAAAGCTTGTTTATGTGTGCTCTGCCACTGCTTGTAAACCACTGCCAGGATGTAGAAAAATGTGCATTCTTCATATTCTCCCGGCTCGATTTAGCATCTCTCTTTATTATCACTGCTGCCTACCTGCCCCTGTGCTTGGGTGGCAAATAAATGCCGGGTAAACAAGCATGCCGGAGCTTCGCCTTGTTTGTAATGCGAAGGGAGACATTTACAGAGGGGCTGGCCACCAGTTAAAGAGCTGTACCTACCACAGATTGCTTGGTGAAACAATGTCTGCAGCCAAGACCACACAGAATTTCTTGCGGTTTATTCAGCTCTTTAAATTTTAATGCGCCTATTACCCAAAGTGTTGTAGTGTATGCAGTAACTACATGCCTTGATGATTTACTTTCTGTCAGAGATTAAAAGGATGGGGGAATGTAATACATCGTAAGAGTTCATTTCAAACCAATGAGGTGCGTTTTCCTTCAGCGTTTGGCTGATTAGAGAAATATAGCTCAGGGATATTATTAAGGTGTTCTCATAATACTTACACAGTACCTTGAAAGATAGTGTTTATTTAGTTACCAAAAGAACAGCAGCAATACGAAACCAGCAATAATGAAAATCAGACGAGCTTAGTGTACCGTAATCATAGAATAAAGGAAAAAAAACAGGAATAAACAGAGCAAATAACTTAAGAACAGAGTATGAAATGGAAAATACTGAACTCACAGTGTAAAGTAAAATCAGCTTAATAAGTTCAAATCACACAATCCAGAGAATTATGTAATTTTGTTTGTTAAAACCAACAGGAGGCCAAGCTGCTCCAATCTGGACGAGCTGGGGATTTAGGACTTATTCCTGAGCTACAGTAGTTTTAAGGAAATGAGAATCTAACTTATTTTTCCTGGCTGGATTGAGTAACACTGCACTTTAAAGCATCTCAGTGAATTAATTTTACAAATTTATCACTATATCTTGGTGAAACCTTTGTTACTAGTGAATTTAAGAAGCTTTATTGTCCAGCTTGTTGGCTTTTCTTAGTCTGCCAGACATGTACAGACACAGAAGGTCAATCAGTGTGTTTCACTAATTTTCCTCATCACACTCGTCTTTTTTTCCCCCTCTCCTTTGGCTACGACCTCTTGTTCTCTCTATGTTCACATCCACCTCCTCTCCTGTTAATTTCGTCCTCCAGCTGATAACGTCCTGTAAATGGCCCTGCGTTGTAATTAAGCAGGATGGGCCCATGGCAGATCAGGCAGTTAATCAGCAGCGCAGGCTAGGGGCCCTACCGGAGCTGCGCTGCGGCTACACCAGGACCAGTTTGTCAACTATAATTGGCACCGAAGACTGCTGTAATGAAGACAAGATGTGGGCATGTAGTTAAAGACTGTGGGCAAGCAGGGATCCTGGTAGCACACAGTCTGTTTTTCACCAGGCACTAACCATTAGGCTACTGTTGGCCTGCTGCTGCAAGACTGTAGTTTTCCTGTGATTTACAATGATTCTTTGACAAACATGTTGGATATAGTTTGGATTTCCTACTTTTGTGTTTTCAATTGAAGTGAATGGCATGTAACAGTTTAGTATATTTGAATTTTCAGACACAAAGATGAGAAGAATCAAATTATTAATCATTGGTTCTTTATAAATTCATTTTAGGGACAAAGTTTTTATATCCTCCCCCAATTCATAACTGATTCAAGAGCCAGTCCTTAAGGGTCACGGTAAACTGCACAAAGCCAATTGCTCCAGTAATTGAATGGATTAGTTCTGTAAAAAGATGCCACTCTGTCTGAGAGCTCTTCCCCTCTTCAAAGCTTTGGTTGTTTTGGCTCCTGGTTTCTAGGATCAACACGCTGTAGGCTCTTCCAGCATCAATTATGGCTTTGCGTGTTACGGCATTGATGAGAGCAATCATGCATTATTCAGCCGAGCAGCACTGAAGGCACAGTGGAGATAAGACAATGCGAAGGATGCTGGAGGGAGTGAAGGGGAAAGGAAAAGATGAGAAGAAAGGGAGAATTAGAAGCAGGATGAGAGAAGCGTGTGCGAACTGGGCCGTAAAGTTAACCCAATGAGACATGATGAAATCCAATATCGCTGCTCACCAGAACAATCTCGATGACGACAGGTTGTTCTTGTCAGACGGCCCAACTGGAAAACCTTTGTCCTCATGACCATAAACATCTGTTGATGTGAAGACACGTTAATCTTGTCAGTTGCTCGCAAGTGATAGAGGACACAAGAAGCAGACTGGATTATTGTGGGATGTCCTCAAGGATTATCAGCGAGTTTTGTGGATTTCACCTGCTGTGATTATGAAAACCATACATGCTGTTTGGAAGAACTTAGGAAAAAATGCTGTAGCATATCGAGTTGTTCACAAGATTTTATTGCATAGATGCTTTGCAGTTTTTTCACTAGTAAGAAAGAACACACATGCACCATATCTCAACAATTACAATGAGTACAAATATGTGTTTTATCCTTGTGTCTGCCCCATTTCAACTGATAAGTCCATGTTCTGTCCAGCAATAGTGATCATAAATTCATTGGTATAGCACTATTTAAGTGCTTCACATCAAAAAAGTAGATTCAAAACCATACAATTAAAAAATAAATGGCAAATGAAACTTCAGCTTAAGACAGAATATTGTTTATACATTTATAAAAAAGTAGCTTAAAGAGGACAAACGATGAAGCTGAAGCCTGATTTTCTGCTGTCGTTCCAAGCAATGAGGTTCTTACAGACTTGGTTTTTAATCTTGTCCCGGCATCATTAACGGAGACCTTCCACAGGACCTCAGGCCACGTTTTACGTGATGGAATTAAACGTTTAGTCACGTACTGAGGCTCTGATCACATCCTCGCCCCACAAGGAAGAACTAAAATCTTGAACTTGATTCTAATGTGTGATATTCTATCCAAGGCAGGAAATCGAAAACTGGGATGAAGTGTTCTTCCTTTTTACTAACAGTGGACAGTCTGGCATAAGCATTTCGTATTCACGAGTTTGCTTATGTTCGATCCGGACAAACAGGAATATAAATGATGCAGTAATCCAAACAGGATGGAAGAAATGCAGGGATGACAGCTTCCAGGTTTCCTTGTGACATTAGAGTGTGGAGCTTAGAAAATCTGTGTAGGAGATAAAAACACGTTTGATTAAGAAATCCTTCATGAGCGGCAACTCTGCCCAACTCAGTCAATCATGTCGTAGAAGGCGGTTATTCAGATTTCTTCCAGTTCCTGAGGATTATTTGTCTTCCAGTCATAATAGAAAAGCCAGTCCAGGATTTCAGAGGCTGAGCAAAAGCAGACAACATTTTTAAGTCTCCAAGTATATACAGCTGAGGACAGAGAACAAATGTCCCTTTCAAAACATTGATAAGGCAACAGTGACCCTCCATCCAATACTGGTTCATCTTCAGGGATTGTACTTCTTCTGTTTAAGTATCTTTCTATATAGAGTGCTGTATAACATAATATAGTGTATGCCAATCTGCAATGATTGTCCCTGACTGGGATTTGTCTTCAAAAAGCAATACACAACACTGGAGACAAACGGCAAAACATGATTTGCACCACCAGGTTTTTTAAAGACTCCATGACAGATACCTGTTGCAAATCAGTTTTAATGTGAGTTTAAATGATCTCAATCAGGATCCAGTTTCAGTTCCACTGGTAAAGAATTCTTCATTTTGTTATACAGAGACTTTATGTTCACATTGGAATAGTTTTTGGTAGTAATTGTGAAAGATTTTGCAAAAACATAGACTTTTTCTAAAGGTATACTCAAGTTTTACCAAGAGACTTCATATCCTAACGTCTATAAAGCTGTTGCTGTATTTTGCCTGATTGTTGCAATGATGCAGAACCTTGAGGGACAACACTGACCTGTGAGAGTTACAGTCGGGTCCATAAATGACTCTTCTACAGTGTACAGATATCTTGCATGTGTCGATCACCTTTTTAAAAACAAATGCCTCTCAAAAATTGGACAATGTGCTGATCAGGCATACCATGACCGAGTGTGTATTATTTCCTCAGAACACAAGAGGTCTGAAATTTATTTCTAGTGTTGTATTTGCATTTGAATTCTGGGGAAATCACCTCTCAATATGTATGCTTTTATATCTGTGCCTCATTTCTTACAAAAGTTAAAGCTTCTCGCCCCCTGCAAGCTCAGCCCGACCCCTGCATTCGCTCAACATCGCACACTGTTGACTGCATTGACGTGATCATAAATGTGAGCTCCAGAGTGTGGACCGCTGTAACTCCAACACGCTATCTGATTTCAAAGAAAATACCCACTAATTAAAGCTGAAAGTCTAAACTTAGCAAAATTGAACCAAATTGTGACAGTTTTCAGCTTTTTAGCTCTTTAAACCATCACAATGGAGATACACAATACAGCAGTCAAGATAAATAAAGGCTTCGTCATATAAAAGTCATATTTACTTTCACAGGAAAATCTTTGTCACACTTAAACTTGAACACTTTCTTTATTTCTAACATGAGTGTGTGAGAGTTTCCCCACTTGGACCTGTTTCAAACTGTATGTAGATGATAATAAACCTGATCCTAACCTTGAGTCTTCACTTCCTTTTAAATTAGCAACAATTTAGAGCGATTTTGAAAGAAGTTATGATGGGGAATCACAGGGAAAATAAAAGAGAAGGACAAACTAAACAGAGAGAGGCTGAAAAGGGGATGTAGGTTTTTTTGGCCCAATAGTGAGCATATGTGTTTGGCGCCGGTCCACAGCCCTGCGTGTCAGTCTCAATCTCTAGGAAGGCTCCGTGTGCCAAGCTGCAAGACTAAATATCCCGTAATGATGTCTAGTCTCTCGAAGCCCTCTCAGTGAACCAAGTTCTCATTTACTCCTTTAACCCTAATGAAATAAAAATCCAGTCCAGACAGAAGAAAGGACTTGTGACATTTAGGAGCTGCCTGATCCACAGTAATCTCCGGGAGGTGCACAGGAGGCCTGTTGGATTCATACAGTCATGTGGAGACTGAGCTCTCGTACCTTGGACAGTGGGCGCCGGGCCTAATGTGTCCAAGTTGACCGTCATGGAGACTCATTGGAGTAGCTGGTAAAAATGGCAGGACGCTGATGGATTACACTATTCTGCTCCGTTCACTCAGGGTTGAGCTTTTAAAAAGTCGGCCCTGTATGCTTTGGCGTGCATTCTAAAGATAAAATTGTGCAAAACAACTTACGGGGGAAACACTGCACATGCCAGGAGACAAGCGCGTCCAATGCAAACGTTTCCCAGACACGGGGAATAGGAGCTCCCAGCTTTTTTGTGGCCCGTATAACACACGGGCAAGAGGCTGATTTGCACCGAGGGGGGGCTGGGGGGGGGGGTTGCAGTGGATGAAAACATGCAGAACGCTGGCATTGCTGATTGAGATGGGTGAGAAAGCGCATGTCACTGGCTGTGTTTTGGCTCGGATGTATGAGAGGATGTATGTGCCAAATTCTTAGCATGCAATGTGTATACTGTGCAAGCATGTGTTTTTGAGGTTGTGTGCAAAAGGCCTGAGCGCTGCACTCTACAGCCCCCTCTGGTCTCCATGGAAAGTTTTCGTGCTTCCTCTCTTTTGCCAAAGAAGCAGACGCCTAATGAAAACCACCTTGTCATTAACTTGTCCCGAGAAGGACCAACGAACGGTTGACATTCCACGCAGTGACCCACGGTGAAGAAATCAGCTATAACTAAAAGAATGATTTGACATTATGGCACTCCAGAGCATTGTTTAGTTTGTCCTCCTCTGTTTGTCAGGCTTGTATGTGTCTGGAATATTTTGTTTAATCTATTCCAACATTCAGTAAAAGATGTAACCATTGCAGTTCACTCATTTTGGTTTGGTGGGCCATGCAGCTGAGGTTGATCTCAATGGGACCCGTCCAGAATGAGGATAGAGTATCAATTTATTTTTTATGTGCTTGTATAAATAAACATGTATAAATCTTGACAACTCCAAGTTTTTCCTTGGTGTTAGTACAAAGATGTACAAATCCAAAAAAAAAAAAAAAAAGTTGACAATCAATGAAGTCTTCTTTACAAAATCTTCAGTAGACAACCTGGTATTCCAGTTTTGGCCCCTAGGCACTTTGTTTGACACCCTTGGAAAAACCCTGAGCTGTAGCGTAGGCCGCACTCCTCTCGCTGGCTGGCATCCTGCCTGAAATAGTTTTGGATCCTTGTTTGAACAATTCCCCGTGGCCTGTGTGCCACAGTGGTTGGACACTATTACAAACCCGTCAGATTGACACGAAGCAGAGCGTCGGCTCAGGTGCTGATTTGATCCAAACAAAACAATCCCAAACTGTGATTCAGACGCAGCCCACATGCCACCTCCAATGTTCCACTTTTTATCGTATGTTCAGCAACATCAGTTTGTATTCAGGCTAAGTTCTTCAGTCCAGAGATGGCGGGATAAAGGTAATTGATATTGAAAGCAAGAATTATGCTTTTACATATATGCCAAATGCTGTCCTCAAGTGCTTGATTAGTTGTCTCTTTTTCCTCATCACCATTTTCCAATTCTTTGTGGGAAAAAAAAAGATGTTTTTCTGCTTTTTGCTCCAGATCAAGAAAGCTTATCGGCAGAAAGCTTTGACATGCCATCCAGACAAGAACCCAGACAACCCGAGAGCAGGTAAGCCAGCCAGTTATTGTGATCAATCATGTTTTTGTCTGCATGTTGTCTGCAGTCGGAGCCAGAAACCTCGAGACTTTGGTTTCTGGAGAATTCTTTCAGTCAACTATGACATTGATTCTCAAGCTGTGGTACAAGCACACCAGTTTGCCAACTTCCTCTGATGGTACCCACATACTTGAGAGATGAAGACATGCTGCAGCTTGAGAATGTGAATTTAAATGTTTGCTTTACTGCTACTGCTTTGTGCGGTGTGGCTGAGGTTGGCAAAAAGGCTCAGAATTCCTCATATTAGGAGTAAAGCTGTCTCCTTTGTGAACTGTCTGCAGCTAATTGGGTGAATTTCCCGCTACTGGATGTTCAGGTTGCTCATAGTTGTGGTACTTGGAGACCTTAATATTTTCTCAGGTGTTATGCAATGTAAACTGCTTGAGAACCGCAGAACTATGATGATCAGGCTTCGGCTTCAAAACCGAATACTTCAGAGACGCTCTGCATGGGGTAAAATGTCCCAGACAGCCAAGCCACAGTCCACTCTCACAAGAGTTTTCATAACCAGACAAGAGCAGCCAAACATCCCCACGCACCACTAACACCACCAGCGTTTCCACACTCCATCCTCCATAAGTTCACGAGTCCCTCCGCAGTCTGCTGCCAACCAGCATGTCAACAATTAGGACCAGGAAATCTCAATGTAGCTTTTTGTCAATAAGGAGAAAAAAGCACCTTGGACAAAAGACTGGCCACGAGGTATGTTTTTCAAGTGAGGTTTATGTGGTTGCTGGATGGTTCAGACAATTCTTGATTATGTCAGGAAGGAAGAAAAAAAGAAGAAGAAGAAGAAGAAAAAAACTGGGAAATTGGTAGGGCTGGGAGGTTGAGAGGGATAATACAAAAGCAGGGGGTCGGTTTCCCAGAAATGGAAAAGAAGTGGTTTGGAGGGCCTCAACACTTGAACCCGCGCACAGACAGACTCGGTCTCTATCGCACGAGAGCCCAGCAAGTATTGGGACTCGCTCACCCCGTAGGGGAAGGTTTGTATGCATGTAAGAGGTGACTCCGGGGTCACATTTCTTCACTGACTGAGGACACCCCCCCCCCCCCCCCCTACTGTCCCTCATTTTCTGTGTTGTGACACCCGGAGCTGCCTAGTGGGCATGGCAGGTCTCCCCCCATGTTGGATTTCATTCCAGCCTATTATTTGCGTGTAGGTAACCTGAGCACCTCTGCTGGCAGCGCGATCTCCAGAGCCTTCTGCGAGTGTGCACTGCCAGTCCCCACAGGGAGTAACACAATCGCTCTGCTAGGCCTCCCATAAGTGAATGATTAAGCCTGGCGAGTATAGTGCAGCAGTGTGCCGTTCGGAGGAGGAGGAGCTGGAGCTGGAGGGGATTGTGGTCTCCCAGTGTGCATTTGTCCGTGTGTGTTGGATGACAACCGGGGTAGTGATGATTGTGGCCGTGGCTTTTAAATGGAAGATGGATGTCGGGGGAGGCTGTGTCATTGGAGGAAACAGGTTTCGTGAGACCCGTGGCAAAAGTTAAAGCATGAAATGTCTGAAGCCCCCGAGTCCCAGCGGTCGCTTGAAGAGTTCATGCACGTAATGCCCCGTTGGCCCAATTAGCCAGTAGATGTTCTTCTCTATCTCCTCATGTCAACATCACTTTTTTTTTATACTTCAGAGCAAGCTGTTTCTGTTTATTTATTCGTTTATTTTTTTAGTACAAATTTATGGTTGAAGATCTTAACTCCCATGCAAACGATAGTTCCATAAACCTTGATGTCTGTGTGCTCAGTTACTGAATCTTCATCCTCATTTCATTTCTTTCTCCTAGCGGAGCTTTTCCACCAGTTGTCTCAGGCTCTCGAGGTGCTCACAGATGCTGCTGCTAAGGTAAGAACACTGATTCTTTTCAACATGTCATAAATATACGAGAGCTTTTCAAACTGTGGGAGGAGAACGAACCATTTTGCTCTGCGCCCTTTATTTTAAAACAAACTCTTAAATTAGTCTCAATGACACAAGAAATTTATCTTATTTTGCACTTGTTTTGTATTGTAATGATTTATTCTCAAAAGTTTAAGGGAAAAGGAAGCATGTTGGGAAAAGGGATTCCCCTGAACCCTCACATTTTCCCTGCAACTTGGTCGCACTTTGAAAATGAGCGAAAGCGCACTTTTCCCTGCAGTCTGATGTGATGAGATTCTGTTTTTAGGCTGCCTATGACAAAGTCCGCGCTGCCAAGAAACAAGCAGAGGAAAGAAACAGGAAGCTTGACGACAAAAGGAAGAAAATCAAGCTTGGTGAGCCTGTATTTATTTTTCATTATTATTTCTAAGCCGGCAGCGACCATGATTCCTTTCCTGCAATCTTTGCACCTGCATTACTAAAAACTGATGTCTTATAATCGCACATCCAAACCAGGACAAAGAGACTCAGCATCTGGAAAGTATTCAGCACTTCACTTTTTCCACATTTTGTCACGATGCAGCCTGATTTCAAAATGAATTAGATTAATTTCCCTCACTTAAAAGTCTACACTCAGTACCCCACAATTACTTCTTTTTTTTTTTTTTTAAAGCACTGTCTGTAATTACAGCCTTGAGCTGCTATTGAGTATAAAGTTACTTGTTTTTAGGTTCTTTCTCTGTGCAGAAGCTCTTCAGCTCCATCAGTTTGGACTGGGAGCGTGAGTGCACAGACGTTTTCAGATCTGTTCAGCGATGTTGAAGTCCTGACCCGGGCTGGGCCACTCAGACACATTCACAGTTTATTGGCCGTGTGTTGGGTGCTGTTGTCCTGCTGGAAGAAGAACACTCATCCTTCTGTGAGGTCCAGAGCGTTCTAGAACAGGTCGTCATCAATAACGTCTCGGTACATTGTTGCAGTCGTCTTTTTTTTTTTTTTTTTCCCCCTCGACCTCGACTCGCCTCTCAGTTTGTGCTGCCAATATTCATCCCTGTTCTCACGATGCTGTCGCCGTCATGCTTTAATATAAGTATGTTGTGGAACAGGTGATGAGTGCTTCCTGATTTCCTCCAGACATGATGCTTGGCACGGAGGTCAGAGAGTCCGTCTTTGTTTTATCAAACCGCAAAGTTTTGTTTCTCATGATCTGATGGATGTTCAGTTGCTTTCTGGTCATCTGCAGGTTGGATCTCATCTGCTTTTAAGTGCTTTTTCGTGGTTAATATGTGTAGAATTTTGAGACGGAAATGATTTTAATTCTTTTTTTCAAAAAAGTAGAAAAAAACTCCCAAAATATTTAAAATGTGCTCGAAAATCTCCATGAACTGTCACTTTGAAATGAAATAAGAGGCTGTTAAAAATACCACTACATTGTAATCCTTTGTTGAAAAGAGGCTTGGTGTAAGTATATTGGCGATGTGTGTGTCTACGTGTGTGTTACCGTCACAGACTTGGAGGCCAGAGAGCGACAGGCAGAAGCACAGAGCCAGGAGGAGGTGCAAATCACCAGAACACTCGAAGAAGAGGTAGGACGATTTTATAGAACCCACATGACAAATGATACACTTCCGCACCTCGCCAGTGGAAAGCACAGAAGATTCAGGTTATTAATTCCTCTGTACGGCAGCTGTGTGTTGGGAACGCGGTATTCCAGAGCACCCAGGTGCTTCTCTTCTGTTTTTCGTCAAATTCTCCCTCCTGATTGAATTGAAACCATCTATAGACTTGGGCCAAGAACAAAGGCTCTGTCCGGGACAACCTGCTTTTGCAGACATGTCCTAATTATCAGTAAGCCCCATTAGGTGATGTTGTATGACCTGACGAACTTTGATCGGCGCGCCAGTGATAAATAAAAGCGCCGCACATACCTCTGAGCTGAGTCTCTGTCTCTGCTCCGTATGCCTAATGCATGTAAAGTCGGAGCGATGATGACCGATAGGTGGCGCTGCTCCATTCTCTTCTGTTATTAAGGGCATCAGATGCATTTTTTTTGGTGTTACTCAAAACCCGCTTGCTAATCAGTGCATTTCACCCTCACTGCCCGCCTCTGCAAGATCGCACGCCTGAGGGAGGAAGGATCCAGACAGCTTGAAGAGGAGCAGAGGCTCATCAGAGAGCAGATCCAGAGGGAACGAGAAGAGCAGCAACAAACGGGAACCTACAGTCAGAGAAGTACGTCTGCGTCCAAGCGCTCGGCCAGACCAATCTGTGTCCGTCCATGACTGCACAACTCAATAAATTCACTTTTTTTTTTTTTTTTTTAAACCTCGGCTGAGTGAATCCCCATGATTCCCCCGCCATCACGCTGCCAAGCCGACCGCAGCAGCCACCAGGCACCCTGTGGTTCACCAAGTATTATTCACATAATAGATATTAACAGAAACTGAACTTATATTTGAAGAGGTCTATTTTAACTCCTTGGCAGTAAAAAATATCTTGGCAATATAGCAGAGGAATGCCAAGCACACACACTCACACACACACCGAGTTGTCTAACAAGCCTTTACCCCCCCCTTGATACTATTTTTGCATTGAGCAGGATGGAAGTGTGTATTTTTAAGAGAAGCACCGAGTCTTGGCCTGAGCATACACTCCTTTTTGTGGCCGGACAATTACTCATGCATAGTCAGCACATCTTCCATTTGCACGCACGCAATCCTCCCCCGGATCAGCCCGCTGTCTGCAAGCGAGCGCCATATATTCAACATGTGACAGCCATTTTAACATTTGCTGTCCATCTCCGCATAGTCCCCTGACTGCCGTCTCGAGAAGCATATTTCAACAAAACAGTTGCGTCTTTGTCTGTCCACCTCTGTCTCCTCTCCTCCCAACGATTTTTTCCTTCTGTTTTTGTCAGTCTCAGGAGTGAGGACATGTTCCAAAAGCAGTGTAACCCCCAAATTGAAGGTAAGCTTCTCAAATGTTATGTTTTTTTCCTATTAAGAGACACCGGGGATGATGGCTAATGCGTTTGGACTTTAAATCTGCTTTTAAAATTTGATTGCCATCTTGTACAGAGTTATTCCCTGATGCTAATTTGCTCAGTTAGAAAAGCAAACCGCAGACTGGCGGAGTCAAAAAAGTCTCAATCATGCGTGTGAGAACGATTATTTTGTTACATTTTAGACACTTAGAATCCAGAAGAGTTTAGATGGCAGCATTTTCGTGCATTTTAATTGCAGCTGTAAACTCAATACTGCCCCCTACAGTGCGGCTGAGGAATTAATAGCCTCGCCTGCAGTTTAATGTCTTTTACTGATGCGATTCAGGCCTTGAAAGATTTTTGAAAGATGTTATTTTAACAATCGGAGAACTTAGAAGAAACCTAGGGTGAATAGTGATGTCTGACATGCACAGTGATGATGAAAATATCCATTTTTGTATTGTCCACTTGAATTCATACAATGTTGTTTCAGTTTATCATTTTGCTAAGCAATCGCATAAAAGAAATGAATTGTTCCAGGACAAACGTCTTTAAGTCTTGCTGTCTGTACATGGATTACTGGAGATTATTTCCTCTGTCTTTTTTGTAAATATTGGGTTTTTTTACGACGGACTAGTAGTGCTTACAATGAAGATCTGTCCTTTTGAACTGATGCTGTATTCAATTCTAATTGATTAAGACATTCCCGAAAAACTGTAATAATGGTTGTCAGACACATCACTCACTAAACATGAATCAGTACTGTTCCTTTGAGATTTCTGGCATTTCGAAATCCTCTCCATAAATGTTAACAAATAAAACTTAAAGATCAATTTCCTGTTAGTATTACCTTTATATGGTTCAGTAAGCATCTTAATCAGGCTCAGTGTTTTCTCTCTAATAGTTCTAAGGTTTGTTTTTTCAAGCGGAGTCGTAAGTGCTCTTCTGATTATGACAGCTCCTTCATTTTCGCCGCGCCTCTAAACACTGAATGCACAAAGAAGCCATTTGGTTTCAATAATGCCTTTCCGGCCTTTACTTATTCAGACAATGATCAAACAGCAATGTGTCAGTACTGTGGGCCGAAACCACAGACATCACATCATGCAAATGGTTTTAACACCGTATCCCAGGATGAATGAGCGGGGAGGTTATCAGTAGGTGGAGGAGCCTGTTCTTGGAAGCAGACGCCACATTATCCAGCGTAATTGTTGGTAAGAGATGCTATTAGGACTTTCTCAGAAATGCTGTTTTCTTTGACAGTGAACAGAATGCTGGATCTGGGTCAACGCTTTGTGCTTGCCATTTGTACTACTACTTTAAAGTGTGTGTGGTGATGTTGGCACGCCTTCTGTTCTTTGTACATGGATATGAGAAGTTACACAATATGAGAACACTGGAACACACGGCACGGCAAGTTGGAATAAAAAAAAAAAAGGTAATAAATGATGTTTTGTCAAAGTTGCTGTTGTGCAGAAAATAGATGTGCCGTAATTTCGGTAACGCCGGGTCAGGGTGAGGATCAGGCCTGTACGAAAGACACACATAAACATTGTTGCACAAACTAATAAGCTAAGCTGCAGTTCAAAGACACAACAGGAGACAAAGGCTACCTCAGATTTTTGGCCCATGACGGAGCACCACAAGGCATCGACCAGCCTGGAATAACTTCATAATTACTCTAACGAACGCTCTTCAGTCTGGGTGGGTGAGTCACTGTGTATTCTACGGTCAGGAGGTCCATGTGCGGAGCCTCGCCCGCTTGTCCGGCACCCCGGGCACGGATGGAAATTGACTGCAGGTCTTGCAGGTGGCGCCACGGTGAAGTTCCAAAAGCTTAACGAACGTCTTCCTCGTGCAGCTCCAGCCTGCCCCGACGGTCTCTCACCAATCTGTTGCTCATCAGAGCCGATCCAGCCTGGCATGCTCTGCTCTGCCTCCTCGTCAGCTGAATTTAATCAATAGTGCTGTAATGATTACAGATTATCATGCACTTCTCTCATGCCTAATATTGCCTTTTTCTTTCTCTCCATGTCTTTTGTCTTCAGTTGAAGTGGAAGTCTAAGAAAGAGGACGAGACGAATGGAGGCTACTCTCAAGACACTATTTTTAAACTTCTTCAAAAGGTGGGCAAAGGAACACATAAATACAGCCATAATGATCTTTAAACTTACTGAAAAAACTTCAAATTCCTGTAATTCAAGGGTTAATATTTCTGTTTATTTCACCTATGTGTGCACTGTTGTTAGTTGAGGAAAAAGATTCTTAGGATTTCGAACTGGTGTGATGAAATACTTTTCATGTACGATCTATTTATTCAATTACATTATTAAAAAAAAAAAAAAAGGTTCCTACATTAATGTCCCAGGATATTAGCTATATATGCCGCCACATATATATTATCATAACAAGATAAAAATCACATCTGTAAAGAGAGATGGTGTCTTTGTCCCAGCAGACGGCAGGCAGCGCTCCATGGTAACAAACCGGCCTGCAGAGACCAGCATGACATCAGTGCAGTAGATTGTTTTATTCCTCCCCTTAAACAAGGCCCATTAAGTTTTGTTGCAGTGAAAGTGCTGAGGGCAATGTTGTAGTGCCCTTTTAAAGCCGTGCACGCCATCGTTTGTGCCCCTCTCACCAGGTGATGAAGCAGTGCCAAGGGAGGCATTAGGAAATGTGCTCTTCTCATGCAACCCGGTCCCACCTTGTGCCGCCGAGGCGCTTTCAGACGGGGGCAGAGGTTGGGGTGAAATGAGAACAGGGCGAGCGTCGGTCGGAAAAAGAGGCGTCCGTGCTTCTCCCATGCACGCATGGAATCACCACGGTCCAAGGCGGTGTGGGAGGAAGAACTGGAAAGTGGCGTTGTTGTTTTTGAAATTGTTGAGCAGAAAAAAAAAGGAGTGCATTTCAGGAAAAAACAGGCTGTTTGAGATGGCAAGCTCATCTGAGTGACAGATAATGGTTTGGCCAAGTAGAAATAGCTGTGTGGGAAAAGGACCGTGGCTGTGTGTGTGTACGGGCATGCGTACGTGTGTGGAGCTGTGTACTTTGGCCGCTCAAAATAATACATCTTGTTTGAGGGCAAAAAAAAAAATATGCTAAGATATTTTTACATGATGAAACAGAAGCCTTTTGAGACTCTCCTTTGTCACTGTTGGCTTGCTCCGTCGTGTCCTTAGTAAGCATTAGAATTCTTGGACTTTCCTATTCCCAGCGAGCTGCATTTTTCCAGAATGAGATTCTCAAAGGCCGTGTCCTTCCGACCCAGCCTCAGCAGGAACGAGGTTAAAGACAGGAAACTCCCGTCGTGATCGAAACACTTGAGGGAATTAAAAAAAAAAAAAAAAATCCCCCTGCACCTCTTATTGCTGCCAACAATAGGGATCAGGTTTTCACTCCCCTGCTAATGTGTATTTATAGTCTTTCTCTTCTCACCATGGTTTCTCTAAAAGGTATGACCTTTCCGGTCACTTTGGATTTTCTGCAGAGCGGCAGTTATGACAGACCTGTCGTTTTGCTCTTCATGCTAATAGTGGCGGTTATTAAATGTAGCCTCACTTCATTTTTGCATTACTTAAACTGCCGTCATCCATTTTTCTCCACCGCGCCATCCAACTGAGGGTTGGAGGCCATTCCAGCAGGCTGTTGGCAAAGTCCTGATCAGCTCTGGACGGACGGGCCAACCGTCCATCACAGGACAAACGGTCAAACGCTGTCGCTTTCCCACCGCCAGGAAATTCAGAGTCACCAGCTGTCAGTGCGTGCACAGGGAGAACATGCAAACTCCCTCCTGAAGCGCCGAAGCCAGACCCGGGCCTGAGTGCTGACAGCTCCTCCACCATGCAGCCCTGCTCAGATATTCTTTGAAATTTAGCCGGTCGAGACTCAAACACACGAATCCCATCATCAGGTCGGGTAACCAAACGCAGACTGAGTCCTGACTGGAGCTGCAGCAGTCTGCCTCTTTCACCATTGTTTTAAACGTTTCAGTCTGCATATGTTTTTTGTTTTCATGGTTATTGGTTATGCTGTGTAAGGAAATCCTAATTCAAATGTTCTGCATCTCCCCTCTTCTTCCACTTGACTTTTTCTTCTTCTTTTTTTTTTGTCATTCTCCTCTCTCTCTCTTTTTCTCTGTTTCTCTCTGTCTCTCTCTTCCAGTACGGAGATATTTTGAATGTGATCGTATCGAGTAAGAAGAAAGGAAGCGCTGTGGTTGAATTCGCAACTGTGAGAGCAGCTGTAAGTCCCTAAACGTCCCCAGCCACTGTCCCCATCATGTCTGTCCAATATTGACATTTTTCTCAAAATGATGCATTTCCGTAAAACCACATTTGTTTGCTACTCCGTCACCTCAGTTTCTTTTTTATCACCTGCTTAGTTTGATCACTACAGAAAGTGACACCTGTCAGAGACGTCAAGCCTCCGGACAGTCTCCGGTTCAGGCGTCGTGTCCTGTTTTTGATGAGAACCACTGGACGGAAGGACTCGAGCTGCCTCATTGTTCTCCACTGTCTGGCTCCTCGGGCTCTTTGTCATGATGCTCGACTTTTTTTTTTTTATTGCGGTTTCCTTTTCACGACATGTGGTTTTCCATCCAGAAGACATGTCTGCCAGTCTGCGGGGCTTTGGGCACAGGTTGTGCGGTCTCTCTATACCCGTCTCAAGTTTTTCATCCTTTTTTTTTTTTTTTTTTTTTTTTTTTAACTGACTGCACAAATACCAAACTCAACGGGATTCAGGACCAGAGGAACGTTTGTTTGTCCTTAAAGAAATAAATGGTCTCCACACCGATTGCTCTGTCTGTTTAGGAGCTGGCTGTGAAGAATGAGAGCGGCCTGAGTGGGAACCCCTTGAGGATTTCGTGGCTGGAAGGACAGCCGGAGGTTTTCCCCGCGGCATCTCAGTCCGGCCCGTTCGTGCCGACACAGGTACCGTATACCATAAAGCGCATTGCTGCAATTCCCCCGCCGTCTTTCATAGAACATGACAGCTCTGCGTTACTAAAGTTTTAACATTTACGATGCCTCCAACACAAATACTCCTGCCCAAACACACCCCTCAGAAAGAGGTATGTAACCGCGCTCAGCTTTCTTTTTGTATCACTGGAGCAAATACAACCCCGGAGCTCACACTCTCTTCATCTGGTCTAGAATCGTGTGTTTGGTTAAATGGACCTCAATTTATTTGTTTTGGAGGGTTGAGCCACTGGCCTATCGAAGTCACTGGTTGGCCGCTCATTAATAGAAACAACCTGGGAGACCACAGATTTCTATCTTTTCAAGATATTTATTTTTTTTCATTCAGGGGATTTTAAATTCCCTCATTCATCATGAAACAATCCGAATCCGAGGACAAGAATTCAAACCCCTTGATGTTTTCCACATTTTTTACATTACAACCGTGGATGCAAATTTATTTTAATTGGATTTATGTGATAAACCAGTGCAATGCCAAGTGGAAGAAGTATTCTGCCCCCTTTTCCTCTGATCCCTGATTTCAGTCCCAATGTTTCCAGAAGTCACCCCATTGGTGAAGAGAGTCCACCTGTGTACAAACAGCTGCTCTGTGAAGGCCTCAGGCATTCATTAGAAAGAGTTGTGAACAAACGTCTGAAGTAAAGCCATTTTGAAACAAAGCCTGAGGAAGGCTCGTTTGCAGTTTGCCACAAGCCGTGGTGGAGAGAGACTGCAAATGGACGGACAAAGTTACTCTGGTTAGATGAGAGCAGAACTGAACTTCTTGGACTAAATACAGTATACAATGTGTGATGGAAAACTAGTTGAGAACGCACCATCCCCACTGTGAAGTGTGGTGGTGGCAGCATCATGCGGTGGGGATGCTGTTCTTCAGGAGAGACAAGGCGGCTGCTGAGAGTAGAAGGCAGGCAGGAAGTCACCGGCACCAAAACATTTTAGAGAAAAGCATCTTACTAACTAGTTACTATGATTGTAATTACAGTTAAGGAACAATATTGAGTGATTAGATCTCTATACAACTATATATTGCTCTTATTCTGTATGGCAGCACGACAGCCTATATTACAATTTCATTGAGTTTGTCTTAAATATGCACTTTTTCTGGTTCTTCTTTTTTAATTCCTCAGTAACATTTCAACACAGCTAATCCGAACATCATTTTCTTCTCTCCCTCTAATTATTTTGAATCCTTGTACATTTTGACCGTTTTTTAATGTTGTGTTTTTCCCCCTTTCACTCTCTGTAGGCCAGTATTGGAAACAGTCCCTCTATTTTAATGTATTTTTCTTCTGGTGAGTTGCTTCCTGTGATTTTTGAAATCACAGTAGTCAGTTTTGTAATCTTTCCATCTTGAAAATGGTATCGCATGCCTGAAGACCCCAAAAGCCCATAAACTCTCCTTTCCTTTCCAAAGATAATATCATTTAATCCTTTTCCCAAAACGTGTGTTTTTTGGTTTTTGTTTTTCCATCTGCGTTTTGCCTTTTTACCTGTCCTGTCAGAATGTCACCAGTGGAGTTTCTCCTCGTTTCCGAAGCTGAACTGGGCTTCACCCCTCGCGCTGGTGTGGGGTCCCAGACCCCCTACTCGGGGCTAGCATCTGCGACCTGCACACTGGGACTTGTCGCACTAATCCTTTTTAATGTTATTATGATAACCCAGTTTGCATTGCAGATGTCCAGGGCTGATTGCTTCAGCCCTTCTTTTTTTTAGTTTTGCAGCTGAGAAAGAAAACATTACCACAGCCAGGTAATTTTCGAATTAGCCCTCAGTGAGAATACTTCTTGCTAAAGAGGCCTCACATGACATAATAAGTGAACCAGTGGAGATATTAACTGTGTTAATCCACAGATGGCCCGGGGTCGCTGGACATGAGGGTTATTTCTGACAGAGGGAGATGGAGGTAATGAGAGGCCGGAGCCACGGGGAGGGAGCCGGCCTCCCTCTCCACGTGGAATCTAATAATCCGACCTCTCCTGCGCCTCGACCAGCTGCAATCACAGAGGAGCTGGCTGAGTGGGGAGCTGCTTCTTTCACCCCATCAGTCCAAACACGGCCCTCGGTGTCAGGGTCTGGCTGCAGGGAGCTCAGGGACACGGATGACTTCAACCTCGGCTCCACTTCCTGCTCCTCTGGGCTGAATAAATGAATCTGGGGCAAATGACAGCGAGTTAATAGAGTGGGGAGGAAGACCCCCCTCCAGGGTTCAGAGAATTTCAACATGACTAAATGTTGTGTGGTGCGTTCTAGATTTTAATTATTATTCACTCAGAGAGAACTGCTGAACTCCTAGCTCTGTTTTTGTTCTGGCTGCGCAGAAATGAAACGCGCTTTAGTTTATTATCCGCTCTACTGCATTTACCTGTTTTTTTTTTTTTTTTAAAGCCACAGCTGTATATTTTACTTTTGGATGGTTCAGACGCCATTTCTGAGAAATGTTTTAATCCCGTCTCCATATTGTTGCTTGTTGTGTCTTCACCTGTAAGCACAACAAGCTCTCACGGTGAAAGACTCGGGGAATTTTAAGACTTACGACAGAAGCTTTTAAGCTTTTCTCACGAGTGCAAACACTGTGCTGCACACATTCCCAAATCTCGGTGAATCTTTAGAAAATGACCGCCTGTTTTTGTGTAAAGTCATAAACAGTTGTTTTGTTATAACTGGGGCCTGCGTGGGAATGGACCGCGCAGATATCGCACATGTCAGCTCCAGTCTCTCCTGACGGCTTTGACTGGCTGCTGCGTCAAGAAAGAAGCTTTCAACGACACAAACTCCACAAGGTCTGGCTAGTAACTCATCTGAATTTACCGACGTCTCGGATATGGAAGCGCCGTCTGCAAGGCCGCGTCCCTGCCAGATGTCATGTTTGTCCCTTTGGACATGCGATGCGTCCATTAATCACCAAGTCTTCTTTCATGGTTTATTGGACATTTTAGCATACCATATTTCTGAGGTGAAGTTATTGTAAAGGATCTGAATTTGAGCTCTTTATGCCGGCCACTTCCATCTGAAGCTGGAGAGTCACTGAAGGCGGTTGTCACGACAGAAACCACATGCGGCAGATCAGCCACTCCGGGATTGTTTTTCCAGCCTGCTGGAAGAGTGCGCTCTCACCTAAAATAGCCCTCGCGTTTGGAAGAGATGCTTCTGTATGTGGCCCAAACCTGAATGGGAAGCGTGCGTTTTTACTATTACAAGCCCAGCAATATCTGATTATTATGTTCCAGGCTGGGATGGACATGGAGAAATAGAAAGTTGGTGGAGACTCATGAAGTTGGAGTAGCAGTAGAGGACAGGTCTGTCAATATCGGGGAAGAAAGGATTAGAAGGGCGCATAGTTTATCTTAACAGATACTCTTGTTTACAGAAGTCTGAAATACATAGACGTGTTTGCTTTTTCCCTTTAGGCACAGGGAGATTTGCCTGCTATGATTATGGTGTGGTCATAATTTCAAATTTATTGTTTTATTCTCAAATACACCCAAGTCATCATGCATATCATGAGAAGGGATCTCTGTTGTGGATTTGCTCCAGCATAAACATTTACAGCTTGATAATATATTATGACATGATACATATGTGTGATACGGACAGCATAAACAATGTCAGTTTCCCAAAATTCCCCTTTTGTGTGAAAATCTATGTAGAACCAGGCGGGTTGTTTCTTCACTGTGAGACACAGTTTTCACAGTAGGACGCTGCTTTTCTTCCAGCCAAAGAAATATTTATTGTGTTTCAATTATCAAGTGACGACGAATGGCACACACACTTCTCTTCAGTGAGATGACACGATTTTTTTCTTATTCTGTATGACAGCAAGTTTTGGATTTTTTTTGTCGGCGGTGAAGTGATACCAGATGTGACTGCGATGCCTCACGGTTCGGCCAGTTTTCACAGTGCAGACAAGATAATTTGTCTTCAATTACAGGCTCTTTCTTCTCGCATCACTCATGTGGCCGAGCAGTTGTTGAGCCTCAGTTTATTTGAGTCTTCACCGGGAGGTTTTGTGCAGACGAGTCAGTCGCGGAGGTCAAGGATTCTTGTCTGCAGGAAGAGTTTTTCAAGGAAAAGCAGGTAGCGAAACCTAATTTGGAGATTTTAACGATGGATGGGATTTCAGGAAATTTTTGACAGTAGACGGCTGGATTGGTTCTAAATGGTACATCTACTTCCAAAGTGCATTTTTACCACCTCTGCAGCCTCACATGATCCATCATGTTGTTAACCCTTTTCCACACACAATCATTCACACTATCACATACCGTGTGTGACAGCTGCTATGCAAGGCTCCTGCACTCCATTGGAAGAAACGTGGGATTTAGTTCCCCTTCCTTCGACACATGCACAGGGTGAGACAGAGAATCAACCTGCCAACCTTGAGATCGGAAGATGGGCCACTCTACCAACTGTGCTTTAGGGCTCTCATTGATACGGTGAAGTCTGTATGACTGAATCGCTTATTCCTCTGCTAATCTAGCAATTTGCCAACTCACCTTGGTTACCTGTTCAGGTTCCATTCTGAAGTGAAAATGCATCACTTTTGCTTTTCCGTTTTAGAAAACTTTGACAAAAATATTTTGAAAAGGATGTCTCGTTTACTTGGAAAAGGGTAGTTTCATGTAGGGGCACTAGTAGGTGCTGTTCATACATGCAAATAACACTATGCTATCAACAATGTACACAGACATTCAAATAAACTAATGATGGAGTGGAGTTGCTATTATGGGTGACTCTCAACTATAAAATTACCAATATCAGCTGGGAGTCATGGCGCTTTGGAGGCCGCCGTTGTTGTCCAACCTCTTATGCATTTGCTGAAGAACTATTTACTGCAGCTGTGGTGCACATGTGCAGTTGAAAGGTTTTACCAAAAAAAAGTTGCGTTTTCCTCCATTTTCATAAAGATGGAGTTTGATTATTTTTAATGAGTTGCAATATCAGTGGCAGCGAGCACCGTTTTTTGTATAAATAGACCCTCAAACCCAACAAAACTTTTGCAGGACACAAACCTGTTCATCCAGCAAATGCTTCAGTCCACTTTGGCGTTCTATAGTTGGACTAATGACAGTACACAACTTCTTGCCTGGCATGCACGTCTAATTCAGTTTCTTGACTTCCTACCTTGAATATAATTATGCTGTTTATTACGTCTGATAGTTCAAGGCTGCAATTTCTTAAAAACAAAAAGAAGTGTGCCTCCATGTTGCAGTTTGACAGACAGCCAGCAAAATGCCAGCACGTCCAGATGTGTAAACAGCTTTCGACTTGTTCTTGTAAAATATTGACACGAACGCTTCTGTCCACAAAACCACCAGTCTTTGAATTTCAATGACACACATATATGTATTTTACTGAACCCAGAGTACATATACAATAAAC